>NC_090926.1:678376899-678679929 GCF_040938575.1 Ambystoma mexicanum
AATGTATTGGAGATTAGGATGCTGGGTATCTACTCAAATATTGTGTTACTAATATCAGGAACTGTATATTGTTCGACTATTTTATTTTTTATGCTCATATTATATCTACAAGAAAATATATATAATTAAAATATATATTTTATATATAATATATATATAAAATATATATAATTAAAATATATATATATATATAATTAAAACAGATGATTAAGCCAACAAATTGCGCTCTGCCTCATTACTGAGCTGGAGCTACCGGGCTAGAGAGCAGGCTACGCTCAATATATGTCAAACAAAGGGTAAAAGGTGCTGAGGAGAAGAAAGACTCCACCACAAACACCAACCAGAAAATGCCCAAGCACACAAGACTACAAATGTGTTCTAAAATTTCATTTATATATCCAAAAAGGAGTGAACATAGCATAAAAAGCATACATAGCAATACCTTGGCAGACCAGGTGTCATGCAGCACTCATCCAGAGCAGGTGGAAAACGCCACGCGTTCCGCTCGACTCACGAGCTTCCTCAGGGTTGTCATAGATCCAAACGTTTGTTTCCTCGTGTTTTTATACCCTTGCAAAGAAGGTGATTGGGTCTGCCCAGCTGTGCAGCGTGCGTAACGTGAAAAAAACGTTAGTAGTTAATTGGTTAGAACTCTATGGTTCTATTGGCAACAAATTCGCCATTGTTTAGTGAGTGAATACAAAATAGCCCACCATTGTGAGTCACCTAATTACCTATAGAAATGCTAGGTGTCTGCCCGCTAAACATTTAATCTAGACAGCCCTTCACCTCCTCTTGCTTTACAAAATGTTAGAAGAAGTGACCACGAGTTGAAGCGCCTCTTTAATATATTGCTGCGCCGTGATAGAAACAAATGTCTATACGGCGGTGCTATCTTTCCACTAATGGCGTGAAGTGCCCTAAAACAAATGTATGCAGCTGCTGCCCTGAAACCACAACGCCCGCTCTCGCATAGTAATATAAGCTTTCAAGTGAAAGCCTGCATTGAATCAAAAGAGTGCAATATATCAAGATCTAAAACACAGTTACCTCCCAGTCTGACATCTAATGGAGCGCATAAAAAACGTATATATGTACACATTTTACTGTTGATGCTAAAACATATCTAAAAAAGATTGCATACAGATTGTTAATGTATAAAACGACTGGATAGCCTCTACCAGTATTCACATATATAGATAAATATATGTGAGAAGATATGTTGCATATGGTTAAAGGCTCATAATTTCTGCTAAATCATGCCCCTATGTAGATTAACATGATAGATAGAATCCATATACTAAAGTGACAGGATAGATCTAATTACCAAAAGAGGGAGTAAAATAAGTTACCCCTAAAAGGGAAAAATCCTCTACATAAGACACATAATATGCCCTGGTTCCTAAAAATAAAGTGCCACCCTATGCAGGATGGCAATACCAGTGTATTGCCATACTGAAACAATAATAGTTTTCACTACACGGAACGGGCATCTATGGTACCGACAGCATGATTCTGAATGACATTTTAAGAAAATAACGATTAGTGAGAAATCACTAAACAGAATAAAGTGACTAGTGCATAAAAGTGCAATAAGAGACAAAGGCACAAACCTGAATCCCTATTCAGTGCAGCGATATGGCTGTGTGACATCGTGTTAATTCATATGAATGGACATACCAAGGTGTGTTGACATAAAATCCCCCCTAGATATCAGTGTATCTGGATATCTCATTCATGTAGGAACACATACATCTCTGAGTCTATGTTTAGACCATTGGGTTTCAAAGTGTCATATTTACATATGAGCTTGGCTTCTAGTTGACGTAACTTGAGTTCTCTATTGCCAAGTCTTTTATGTTGTGGTATGTGGGCTAGTCCCTGGAAACTCATTTCTTTTACATTTTTGCTATGTTGTCCAGCAAAGTGTGTAGCCAGTGGATAGGGTTGATCTCCATTTTTTAATATAAAATGCGCAATTTGAGCAGGCCTATTGTTGATCCTATATAACTCGGACCACAAGTGCAGGTAATGGCATACACAACAAACCTAGTCTGACATGTTATTCTGTGTTTGTGTTTCCATTGTGTGCCATCAGCACCGATGAATGGTTTTTTGGATACAAAATTACACATTTTACATTTACCACATTTTCTGAAACCCATGTTCTCTCCTAAGAGGCAGCTTGGCTATTCGTTCTTAGTCACTACCATACTTGGCACCAAGATGTTTTTTAGTGTAGGGGCTTTGCGGAAGGTAACACTAGGTCTTGTCTCAAGGACTTTACACAAATCTCTATCGGTCGTCAAAATGTTCCAATGTTTCTGCATTATGGCTTTCATTTGTTGGGCTTGTTGGTTGAAGCCTGTTATGAACCTAATCGTCTCGTCTTTAGGTTTAATTTTGGGCTTAAAAAGACTACTTCTAGGTAGTTTATCTGCTTTTTCAAAGCATTCTGTCACCGTACTTTTAGAATACCCTCTGCTTACGAACCTTCTGCCGATATTTTTGGCCTCTTCCTGGAAGTCTTGCTCCTGACTACAAACACGTTTGGCTCTCAAGAATTCTCCATAAGGTATGGACTTCTTGAGTGATGTGGGGTGGTGACTGTTGGCATGGAGGGTAGAGTTGGAACTAGTTTCCTTTCTATCAAGTGTAGATTTCATCTTATTGTCTCCTATTTTAAACAATACATCTAAAAAAACCAATTCATTTCTACTGACAGTACTGGTCAATTCCAGATCATATGCGTTGGAATTCAAAATGGAGATGTATTTCTCTAATTCTTTTTCAGTACCATCCCATATTAGGAACAAATCGTCGATGAAACGATGCCACATCACTATGTGTTTGGTGAATTCTTCCATCTCATCACTCCATGCCACTGTCGTTTCCCACCATCCCCTATATAAATTTGCATAGGTAGGTGCCATGCACAACCCCATGGCCGTGCCTTGTGGTTGTCTATAGATAGTATTATTATACAGGAAGTAATTATGTTCCAAGCAGAATTTCAACATGTCTAATAGCATGAGATTGTGTTGGTGGTAACCCACAGATCTACTCACTAGAAAGTGCTTACATGCATTTAGCCCATACTGATGATGTATCGAAGTGTAAAGTGAGACTACATCTAGAGAGACCAAAAGAAAGTTGGATTCCCAATTGACATCATTAAGCTTAGTAAGCAAATCGGAAGTATCTCGAATATGAGTTCAAGCTTAATACAAAGGGTTGGAGAAAATATTCTAAAAATCTTGAAGTGTTCTCCAATAGGCTGCCTATCGAAGATACAATAGGCCGTCCAGGAGGGTCAATGAGACTCTTATGGATTTTAGGATTAAAATAGATGAGGAGTAGTGGGATGGACGTTCTTCAAATGGAAATATTCATCCTCATTTATTAGATTCTGCTCTCTCCAATTATGCAACAAAGTGTGGAATTCCTGATTGGTGGTTTTGAGGATTGTTTTGTCAGCTTTTTCGTAGCATGATGTATTGCTCAGTTGTCTGCTGGCTTCCTTGTTATAACTTGTTTTTGGATAAATAAATGAAATTTTAGAACACATTTGTAGTCTTGTGTGCTTGGGCATTTTCTGGTAGGTGTTGTGGTGGAGTCTTGCTTCTCCTCAGCACCTTTTGCCTTTGTTTGACATTGTGTGATTTCTTATTGTGTATCGTGCAGATTTCTGCATGACTCATTATTTAAGGAACTTTTCTTCTGTGTTTGAGTTGAGGCTTGGAGCCTTGGTCTAGTAAATGTCACGAGTCGTGTACACTTTAAAATCTGCTATGCCTATCACGCCGGATCAGGTTTCTGTTGAAAACATCCCATGTGTGACCCCGCTCAGTGGTTCAATGACAAAAACCTGTGACCAAAGTATACGTGCCACTCGCACCTCCAAAAAAGTATCACCGTCACCCCTGTGACTAAAACCCCTTCACACAATCGAGATATTCGAAACTTCTATGAAAATAAAACCCAAATACCGGTCATTAGTCAATTGGCTCTGCAAACTGAGCGTGCTGCTCTTCCATCGTCCCACATAATTCCATCTGGGAGTGCAACTGCCAAAATTACTGACGGTAACATGTTAAATCCCTGTGTCATCATATCTGATCAAACTATTTTGACCATTCCACAGACTCCTATCAAAAGTGTACAGCGTAAGAGAACCTTCTCTGTAGTTCAAGAGGAAACCTTAAGTGGTGCCGAAGTTACGGCTAATGTGGAGTGTGTTGTGGAAGTCGCGAATGTAAGTTTGAATAGTTCACCTGTGGGAGTCATATCGGAGTGTGTTGTGGAAATTGCTGATGAAAGTGTAAGGGATGTGCCTGTGGCCGATATTTAATTGCATGCAAGTATTAGAGATCTTGAAAGCTCCAGGCTCTCCGATGCTACAGATTATCATCTTCCGTGTTCTACGGACTCAACGAGACATGCTGTGGATGAGTCCTACATACAGCCCACGCCGCAGCCATGCCTGTCAACTGGTGAAACTGTTGATGCAGTTGCCAACTTAGCGCTCATAGAGATTACTCTAGGCGCAGTTAATACAACCATAGCGAGCCTCTATAAACTCTTTGAAGCCATGGATAGCAAGATTTCTCACCAATCAGCAAAAATAGATCAGATTGGTGAACGGATGAAATCCATTTCAAATGACCCCTCTAAAACAGATACTATTATGAATAATGTGTAGAGACTCAGTATTGGAGACTAATCATACATCTAGTACTGTGCCTTTTGAGTCTTTGATGTCGGTCTTGCCCATGTTTCCGAGGATCATTCGTCCTGTAGAGTGTGTGGATGAAACGGTTGACAAGAAAAATGACTCTTGGGTTAGTGTTGACTCGCCTGTGAGTGTGCGTAATGCTCCTCTTCAAGTGAATCATTGTGAAGTGGTTCCACAGCAGATTCATAAAAAAGCTGAAAAATATTGGTGTTGAAAAACAAAAGCATTGGCAAATAAGATGGTATTTGTGGGAAAGGCTTACAAAACAAATAAAGTCGCACCAGAGGAAATTGTCCCCTCGGGTGAACCTAATTTGCAAAACAGTGTTTTACTTGTGTCGACACAGTCAGAAGGAGGAAGTACTCCCTATGCAGTGGCCCAGGTGCCACCTGTGGCCAAGGAGTCTACATCATTACCTCCTCCTATTTCAGCAACCCAGGTGCATCCTGTAGCCAAGGAGTCTACATCATTGCCTCCTCCAAATTCCCCTGTACAAAGACACAGGCATGCTTCCCCATCTGGGTATGAACCACTAAATGAGCTTAAAAATAAGTCTTTTGAGTCGTACCCACCGAAAAACTCCACCTTGGCTGATGCTAATCCATTTATCCCGGCGCAAGCGGTTACATTGGGCACAGATGAACATCTTGCCTCTGCACCTGCTCACGGTTTGGGCTTTGAGGATCGCATGTCAACCTTAAAATCTGCGATGGATGCTTGCCTACTCAGAAGAATAACTGAGGTGTTGCCTGGGGCTAATCGGTTGAATGATAAATCTCTGCCCATGCAGAAAGAAGACCCACAAACGCCTTATGTAGGCTGTGTAGGTAATTCAAAAAAAATGTCCAGCACCGGAGAATAATAACAGCAACCATGATTCAACCTTTAAAAATACTCCAACGACGAGAGGTGTTAATAATATAAACCTCAAACCTAGCCCTAATAATCAGAGAAATTCCAAGACGAACAGGTTTAACTCTTTCCACACCTTAATTCTGAAGTGCCGTGATGGTCCATTTGAGAAATATGATTTGTGTCGCTCAAGTGTCCTAAACATCTTTGGAGACATTCAGGCTTTAGAAGATCTCTCCTCAAGTGATTTTGACCAAATTGAACAACACGAAAGCTAGCAGAGAAAGTCAGATGGAGTAGGTTTGCAAAAGAACTAAATCTTGGAATGGCCGATGGTGCAATTCAGAGTGATATCCCTCCAAATCACACATGGGAGACAGGTGATTCTATATCCACGATTAATTATATTTTTTTGAGCAACAGCGTCTTTTTGAATACTAGCAAATTTGTGATTGTTAAGCAAACCAAAAGTGATCATCTGTTATCACTGTATTGGACCATCTCAGACAAAACTATCGTCACATCTCAGAAATGGTCCAAACAAATGCTGGTGGTCAATAATGCAAGAAATCAGTTAGTTAGTTGATATTATTGAATGCTTCCATTTTGAATGGCCAAAGGTTGAATGGTTTTGATTCATATTTTAATGTGCTAGATACATTTAGGAGTATCTTACCGTACATTAACAAACCCTCTAACATCCATATTCATAGTTTTGATCTCGCATTACAAGAGCGGAAAACGGCCCATAAAAGAGAGCTTGTGTTGAAAATCACGTAACTGCTCTTGATCGATAGGGAAATAAGGCCATTAAAGCGGCTAAATGCTCCTGTCGTAATTGGGCTCGATCAAGGAAAGCGCATCTTTCAAACTGATGGTGAACTGTTCATATCAGCATGCTATAAAAAAAACTCTGCACAGGTCTGAGAACTACTAAACAAATGTAATTCTGCCACTCAAATAGATTCTCAAATTAATTGAGTCACTGAAGCCCAATGGCTTACGCATTTTACCAAACTCTATGCTGATGCGAATATGTGTGATTTCAATTACATAAATAGGACTTCTTCTTGCTGGCATTTAGCTTGTTCAGAAGGTATTGTGAAATAATTCATCACCAAATCCTCCTCATCAAGAGCAGCATGCCCAGATGGGCTTACAAACTACATGTTTAAGCAAAACCTGCAACATTGGGCGACTATCCTTAATAACACCTTTCAACATATTCTGTCATCAAGATTGCTACCTAAATCCTGGCGCACCTCGCTAATTGTGCCCATATATAAAAAAGGCGATCGTAGGGACCCCAAATGTTATCGCCCGATTGCCTTGCTGGATGCCCCTGGGAAAATATTTTCATGCTTAGTCTTAAGGGAGTTTAATATATGGACTGCTAAGGTGCACCAGCGCGATCCAACACAAACCGGTTTTGTAGCTGGTCTAGGGACCGCTGTTAATTTGATTACTCTGAATGCCATCAAAATGCAAGCCCAAGCTACCAAGCAACCAAATTATTTTGCTTTCGTGGACTTGCATTCCGCATTTGATTAAAGTTTCAAAACCGAAACCTATGGACAAACCTATCAAAGCGGATTGTCCACCTACCTTGAGCGACATCATTTTTGCTCTTCATTCACATACTGCTGTGTATGTACAGTTGAACTCTGAGGGTTTGCTATCAACTCCAGTAGCAACAGAACGAGGATTAAAGCAGGGATGCATTCTTGCTTCAGCATTGTTCAATTTTTTCATCAATGATGTTAGATGGATCTTTGATAAGGTTATGGCTGATGCTCCAAAAATGAATGGTGTTGAAGTGAAAGCTCTTTGGTACACAGATTAACTTCTATTAGTCTCGAAAACACCTATTCGTTTAAAAAATTTACTGACTGCTCTCTCTACTTACTTTAGCACTAATGAGTTGGTTGTTAACAGTAAAAAAAACTCAAATTGTCATGTATGCACCTAGAGGTTCTCGGCGACATAAATTGGAGTGTTAAATGTTAAAGGTATTTGTACCACGCACCGTCACCAACGGAATTGGTCCCCAGGCGCTCTGGCGGATCTGTAAATGATATGGTGTGATGGGTTAGTAAGGTGAAGAGGGAGTAGGACAGTGAGAGGAGTGGTGTTCTTTTGGCAGCTTCAGCTCGATATACACCAGATACTGAGCTTTGGTGCGGGTATTGGATCGGTGTCGGTCCGCGTGTGCTGTTGCTCCGGCTTATGTGTTGTTGCAGTGTTGTGAAGTGCGTGCGGCTTGTTGTGCGAGAGATGATTGTGTGAGTTTTTGAGTGAGATAAGTATGCAAAGTTTGAGCTTATATTGGTTAGTGGGCTATCTGACCTTTAGCATGCTAACATTCACAGTATTCTCCATGTGTGGCACCTGTTGACCCGCACAATTCTATCAGAATGTGGCGCAGGCCAATGTTTAGGATTCCATCTAGGTGTGAGCATGCCAACATTCACAGTCCCATCCGGATGCGGCGCAGGCCAATATCCACAATTCTAAGTGTGGCATATGCCAACATTAAAGTTTCACCCAGGTGCGGGCATGCCAACATTCAAAGTTCCATCCAGATGCAACACAGGCCAATATTCACAACTCCATCTACGTGTGGGCATGCTAACATTCACAATTCTATCCAAGCGCGGACATGCCAGCATTTAAAGTCCCATCTAGATGCGACACAGCCTAACATTCACAGTTCCATCCAAGTGTGGCCATGCCAACATTAACTATTCTATCCAAGTGTGGACATGCCAACACTTAAAACTCTATCCAAGTGCGGGCATGCTAACCTTCGAGGTCCTATCCAGATGTGACGCAGGCTAGCACCCACAATTCCATCCGAGCGTGGACACAGCAACATTCACATTTCCAACCAAGTGTGGACATGCTAACATACACAAACCCCATCCAGGCATGGACACGCTAACATTCACAATTCCAACCAGGCGTGGACATGCTAATATTCACAATTCCATCCGAGTGTGGACATGCTAATATTCACGATTCTAACCAGGTGTGGACATGCTAACATTCACAATTCTATCCAGGTGTGGACATGCTAATATTCATGTTTCTAACCAGGTGTGGACATGCTAATATTCACGATTCTAACCAGGTGTGGACATGCTAAGTCACGATTCTAACCAGGTGTGGACATGCTAATATTCACAATTCTAACCAGGTGTGGACATGCTAATATTCATGATTCTAACCAGGTGTGGACATGCTAATAATCACAATTCTAACCAGGTGTGGACATGATAATATTGTGGCAGTCTGTTATTGGGAGGTAAGATAGAGTGGCAGGGGTTTTCTGGAGTAGAGTGATTGCTCTACTCCCCACCCATGCCACACTCAGTTTTTGTTGGTGTCTGTTGACTGCTGGCTTCATTGGCTTCCCCTGCTGACACCGGCAGACACATCTTGGAGCCACCAATGTCGGAGCCGCCCTTGGCCTTGGGGCCCTTAGCCACAGGGCTGCCGGGCAGAGGCCTGCCCTGGGAGGGTCAGTTATGGCCTTCTGGTAGATCAATCAGGGTGGGGGGGGGCGGTTCGGGAGGCGGAGGGGCTCTCGCCGGGAAGGGGAAGGGGGAGCGGGTTGGGGGAGGGAGGCAGGCAGGCTAGGGCTTCAGGTGGCCTGGGGCCATGGGTGTTTAAGACCCCAAGGCCTAAAGATGGCAAAGAGAGCTCTAGGCTCTCGGGGGCACACTCACCTGGCTCTGGATGGAAAATTAAAATCAATCATTGAAGTGGTCCCAAACTACATATATTTGGGCCTCATATTTGATGGCCTGCCGTCGATCCACTCTCAATTGTGTACAATTTAACAGAAATTAACTACGGCTATATGCCAAAAAAGACTAATTGTGTTTAAATATGGCAAATATTCTATTAAGTCAGCTATAATATTTTGGACACAAAATGTAGTAGCAACTATACTATATGGTCTGGAGACTCAAAAAGTAATTCAACCAACTTTTTTGAATCAACTGGAAGCAAAATTCTGGCAGGCCACTCTTCACCTCCCTTAGTTCATCCCAGGTGCCTGGATCCGTTATGAATTAGGGCTAACTTCATTAACGGCCATGTATAACTGGCGCTTGTGCAGCCTATTTCGGAAATGCTTATTGTCTGCTCTGAATAACTCCACGCTAGCAATCGTTTCTAGCTACTTGCTATCATCTACTCATGAGTTTCCTAAACAGTGGTCCAAAAACATCATGTCTATAATGACAAATGCTGACATCTCAATTGATATTCTTTTTTCGAGGGGATTGGGTCCTCCGATGTATTCCATATTTATGACATGTAATCACCACAGCTGTGCTGCTTCGGAAAATCTTCGGCGTAACGTGTTCGTCTAATCCAGACCGTGCAAAGAAAAAACTGCACATGATGGACTGGATTGACACAAGAGCTGCTTGCCTAAAATACAAAGACTTTAATACTTTTGTGTTTGGCCCAAAGAGATACAGAGAAACTGAACCCTATCTTTGTAAAGCACATGCTCCTTCTGTCAGAAATGCAATATTACGTTATCGGTTCAATTTATGGCCCACTCGTGATGTGCAAGCCCAAAGAAAATTGATTCACACTGAAGACAACTGGTGTCGCTATTGTAATAATCCTTCCATTAAGGAAACCTTGGAACATGTGATTGCAGATTGTCCTGAACTTATTGATCTGAGACAAATTTATTTTACTAAGCACCTGGCGTACTTTGCACAAATGAAGCCAGAAAATGGATGGGCCGCAATAGTAGCTACAAATAGCATGAGCATCAAAATAGCTACAGTTAATTTTTTGAATACGTTAAAATTAGAATGAATGTTTTAAGACTCTGCTAGTTGAATTATGAATTTTGATGGTAACATTAATAGCTGTTACAGCAAGTCTGCACTCTGAAGAGAAATATCAAGAGAAATCTTATGTGGAACGTTGTTGTTGAGCCGTACGACTAATATCTAAGGCTTATTTTATTGTATTCTCTTTTTTATATTCCCTTGAGTGTTGTATTATGAGTGTTTCCCTTTTTCTTTCTTTTAAACATACTGAGTTTTAATGTTTTATGGTAACCGCTTATTGTTGTATATTGATGTTTGCTTTTGATCTAACGTATTATTTTAATTGATTGACATGTTTCCTTGCTGTTTATTTTGTGTAATATATTTGCTGAATTCAGTTTTGTAATAATTGAAAAAGTTGATTTCAGTTAAATTCAAAAAAATGTTTTAAAAAAAAATGCATTCAATCCTTCTTTCTTCTTCTACTTTTCCATCCTCTTTTAAACATGCAACAATCATCCCCACTTCTATGCCAATGATTCCCAAATATTTTTTTCGTCTGACTTTTCTGAAACTCTATACTCTCAGGTCTCTGTCTGTCTCAGGGATATTCAAACGTAAATGTCTTCTCACTTTCTACATTTGGACTCTACCAAAGCTGAACTTCTCTTATTTGCGTCTTCCCTTTCCCCATCTGCTGCCCCCCTACCTCTGCTTGTAGTTTCGGTGTGCTCTTCATCTGCTCTTTCTCCTCTCACAGCTCACTCAGTATGTAATTGTCGCTTCCTTCTCTTCAATGTTTGTTGGGCCCGTCCTTTTCTCTCCTTTCATGTCTCTAGCCTCCTCATCTTCCTGCGCCCCATCTTACTCCTCTTCATTATATCTATAACTCCGCTCTCCAACTCCTCTTTTGTTTTCTTCCTTGTGCATCTATTTCGCTTTTATGTGATTCTATTTTACCTTTTGACTGTAGGCTCCTCTTTCATTTTCTTTTTTGATTGTTTACAACTGCCTTCATGGTCTTGCTCCTCCCTATCTATCTTATCCAGTATCTCTCTATTCCCCTCCCTGCCCCTTCATTCTCAGTCGAGTTATCGTTTGGTTGTTCATAAACACCCCCCATGTGCTGCCTCCCACTTTTGCTCATTTTTTCTGTTAGCAACATTTCACAGGAACTCTCTTCCTCTTACGGTCCACTCTTCTTCCACTTACCACATTTTCGTACTCGTTGAAAGGCCCATCTCCTTTCGCTTCTTTCTGACTCTTAACGTCCAAACTGATCAGGTTGTTGTTTTTATTACCTTCCATTCATTGTACTGTGTTCCTTCTTTTCTGTAAAGCGCTTTGGCAAATGCGTTTTCAAATTCACAATACAAATACTCAGAAGGTAGACCCACTGCAACATTGCTGTCCAATAGTAAGCCTTCTAGGTGCTTGGGGGTAATAGCTTCTCTTCCACTAAAGCCTAGAGACCCAGATTTCTCCAGAGTATTGCTTCAGGAACACTAGCCTTGGCCCCAAAACCTGCCACAGCCCCGGGTGGTTATTTAGACCACCTTTGGGGTGGAGGTTAAGCTCGAACATGCAGGGTATAATGTAAATCATGACAACTCTAGGTAGTTGGCTGACACCTACAGGGTTATCATTCCAGTGAAGAGGGTCCTGGTTTCAGTGCAGCCATCAGAGAGGCCTTGGTCTACCACAGTTCACCCCCTATGTTCCCTGGAGATGGTGAAGGGGACAAGGCTCTTCTCCGCCTTGGATGCCTCCCCTCTATGGCAGAAGGCTGCATTCCCAACAGAGTTCTAGTGAATCCTTCTCTCCCTTGTAAGAATCCAAAGCTGAATCAACGAAAGAGGAGTTGCGTCTACATTAAAAAGGCAAAATGTCACGGGATTAGTCCAAGCAAGACTGCTGTAAGGGGTCCAATGTAGACTGATTTCAGCATGTGCCCTTCGCCTTCTAGCATTCAACCCAGAGTGTTTTACCTGCAGGAAACTGGGTGAGAGGAAGTGGTAGAGAGCCCTAGAAGAAACCAAGATAGCTTGGATCTCTCTTCTGGCTGTTTTAATTATGCTTGCTGACTTTAAAGCGTCTCCAGCGGTCAGTACCCTGGAGTCAGTGTGGCTTTGTCAGTGCTGTGTTTCCCTATTTGTTTCCAGGAACTCTCCTGCGTAGCGTTTCTGTGCCCTATGGCGTTGTTTCCCTTTCTTCACAGGGATCAGAGCAGCAGCATCCTGACCATTCTGCCACTTGACAGCTGTGGAGACAGTTAGACCAATCGCCCATAACCATCACTTCTGTCATCACTGGACTCAAGGCGGACACTAGTGTGATATGACCTTGCTGTGGCTTTATACTTTTTTACACTTATTAGTCACCATGCTCCAAACAGGAATGGCATATGTTTAGAGATATTTTCATGCCGTAAAATTGACTTAGGCTCACAACCATTAGGTTTGGCAACAGAGGTGCCCTAGATTAAAAAGCTCTATGTAGGGAAAACTGAGCATAACGCTAAAACCAGAATAACCGAACACACAAGCTGCATCCATAATAAAGTGTTGACTGCACCATTGGTAGGTCCTTTTTTACAAATGGGACATGACGCAGAAGATATCCGTTGGACCATATTTATTAAATTACTAAAAGTGGATATACACCTATGGCTAAAAAGAAACTGTTGCGAAAGGAGCGGGAGTTGATTTTCTTAACACCCATTTCTAAAAGTGGTCTGAATGACAGTCTGGAATGGTTTAAAATTACAAGTTAAATAATGTGGAAGATCTAGTTGCGGGGGGTTCTGTATTATATACATGAGATCAGTATACGCTATGTAAACAGAATATCGTTTCCAGGTTGTGAGTCAGATCATCCAGACAACACAGTGGATTGTCTGACAAAAGAACCTGAGGGCGTGCATTACGCAATGACGTCCTGCCAGTAATAAGGAAGTAGTGTTCCACACCGGAAGCAAAGCCACATAAAGGGAGCCGACACAGAAGGAGAGCGGTTTCCGTTTGCCGTGCTGATCAAGTGAGTGGTTGCCGTTTAAAAAAAAAAAAAAGAATGATGGGAAGAAAACGCTGCAAGCTAGATAATAGGTATCTAAAGCAAGCGTTATCATTTGCAGGCCTGGGCTTCAAAATAACATTGGCCCTGGCTGTAATTTCGAGCAATTCGAACAAAGGCATTCCAATTCCAACATGCTGTGTGCATGAAGTGGAAACCCTAGGTGTTAAATAAACCAGTTAGGCTCCACAAGCAAATTATTAGGAACACTAAAAATAGCTGATTTTTTGACGATGTTGCATCAGAATTTGTGAGAATAAAGGCCCACATTTTTAGTGGAGGGATTTTGCTTGTGTTAATGAATGAGGGTATTGTGCAGATATGTATTAATTCAGGTTGGATTTTCACAACGGATAATTTTATCCTGAAGAATGGATGGTTTTGCGACATAGTTAAAAGAGATAAAAAAAGAATGTCCCATCAGTCTGCAATGAGAACGAGTACAATATTAGACAATCATTGATAACTGGCAGCTAGGATCACATAAGAATGTAAGTGATTTCAATCCGGCACTTCACCTAAGTCAATGCCTAGCGTGTAATGCACAACTGAAACCCTTATTTATTTATTTGTGTCTAAAAGTTATTTTATTCTGAACGATGTACCACTTATATCACGCCACTCTCTTGGAACCCCCACCCCCCCGGTCACACTGAACCAAGAATCAGGCTGGTTTGCAAAGTTAAAATATTTATAAATTCACAATGTAATCGCACTATTTTTAATGGGAATACAATGATCACCAATGGGGTGATGTCACACCAAGCAATCTCTTTAATCACAGGGAGTAATGATGAGCAAAAACAATGCAGCACAGCAATAATACCTTTGTGGGTGGGTGTTTGAATCAAATAGCAATGTGGTTACTCTTTCCCCCTGCACACCCCTCAACCACCCAATATGCAATGTAGAGAGATAGGAGGAGAGAGAACAGGTTTCAGGAATGCGGAACTCAAGCAAATGTCAATCCCAATTTCCCCCCAGCAAACACAAGAGAGAAACAAACAGAGTTGATTGGCAAACTGGTTTTAAAGTTGGCTTTGAATGGAATAGGTAAAACACTAAATATGGGCTAAATGACTGAAATGGTTTAAATTCTAATGGGAGCTGATTTATATGGTTGCAGACAAACACTAGTAATGATTTGACACCAATAAGCAATGTGCAAACTGAAATTTGTAGTTGGGTGCAATGAAAAGCTATTTTACACGTTATAGATTTTGCCAAAACGAAAATTTGCGGCAAAGTTTTCCGTGCGCAGTAATCGCGATGGCGGGAGAACTATAAGGATTTGAGATGCGGTTTTTGGTTCTATGGAAAGCTGTGGATGTTAGCTTTGAATTTGAATTTTGTTCGAATTTTGTTTCTAGCATAAAGTTATGGACGTTTTCGTGGAGGTCGTTTTTCTGTGATAGGTGCAACAATGAGAAACAGGGATGCGCTTTTAAAAGACAAACAGGATTTCCTTACACTAGGGTCAGACTATGAAGAAGCAAATACTACACGGGAGCAGAGCCACTTGACCAGGATGCCTCTGGATCAAGTTTTTGCCTGCCGAGTTGCTTGCCTTCAGATGAAATATATCAGCGCAAAGATATGTTTAACAATAATATTACAGAAGGAAGATAGTAGGGATGAGAGAGAGAGAGAGAGAGAGAGTGAGTTCAGGCAATTCAAAATAATTCTAACAATGCAGTTCTGGATATAAGAGCGGATGGATTTGAGATAGGGATTGACTATAGATAGTACATAGGCTAGTGACAGTCCTATACTATGGATACTCACTATATGTATTTGAACAGAACCGTCAGGAATTCTAGTCAGTCAAGATTTCTGGACAGGAATTCTGCTGGGCACACTGGACTGGACAGGGTCTTCAATCAGCAAGGCGCTCTGCTCACCGCACGACAAGACTGGACAGGATCGGCACAGCACGCCACAGGATTGGGTTTAATCTGCCCTGGTTCTGCAGATAATTATTTGGCAGGCAAGCAGTTGCAGCACAGCCCAGCTGTTTTCTTTGATGTTCCCCTTTGATGGTGGGATTCTAGTTCTGGAAATTCAAGGCCTAGTTGAAAATGGTTCAACTAATGGAATGGGCCTTTCTGCTTGCAAAGTTTCTGGAGTCTGGAGCAAGGAATATTGCTGGATCTCCTTCAGGGTGCTTCGCCAGGATCAGGATAGTGGGTGGATCTGTGTCTTTCTAGGTCCTCAGCTGTCTCTTTGTATGCATTTGGTAAAGGGGTGTGTGTGCTGGATTATCCTAAGTGTGCCCCCCTATGCTGGCTATAGTCTAGAATGTCCCCTCTCCCTTGATTGGAGGAGAAAACAGGGTGTCACCATGATGATGTGGTTTTAGGAGTCAGAGAATCCTCCCCTTGGCTTTTGAACATGAAATCTGCTTTTAGTATAATACATATTTACAATTTTGCAAACTTTATAACAATAACATATCTAGATCACATATTTTGTGGAGCAAATGCTTTTCCAAGCCCACGTTATTGTAGGATCTTGTGTCGGCTTTTGACAGAATTCTGCCCTTTTGGGCCGGAACACGATATCTAGTTTCTCCAAAAATGTGTACAACTGTGCGCATTGTATCTGGGCATAAGCGTGTGAAGTTTCATGCTTTTGACATAATTACATTTGGTATAAAACCACAATGTCTACAGTTACTTCCCAGAACATAGCACAGAGTTAAAATGTGGAGCAAAAATTAGGTTCAGAAGACCGGGGTTTGCATATTTTTTTACAATTGTATACAGTAAATTATCTGTCTTTTTAAAAATATGCTTTTTATCCATTGTGAATCAACAAAAGTTGTCTGTCCCTGCCTCCTTCTTGCAGCTCAGAAGCAATCTCTGCCCCTTCCTTCTGGCAGAGGCCATTTACGACCCTTCCTGATTAGCATCTCCTTGCCTTGGAGGAAGTCTTTTGTGTTCTTCCAACAGCAGCCAAATTTCTCATCCCCTCTTAATCAACACAATGGTGTGAGTTCCTGGTCTAGAGAGCAGAAGGGAGGTGCCTGGCCCTGTGGGGGAAGTTGTTTGTGGTTTGGCTTGGAGTCGGGCTTAATTTTAAATGTTATTTGGTTGCAATTTTCTTTGTTTAAATAAACTTGTCATTTTAAAACAAGCAGCTAGAACACTGACTCCAGACCCTAAACCATGAAGTTTAAATAGTTACAACCTAGGTTACTGTTGATAACAGGTCATTTAGATTTTAGACATTCGATCTTAATGGTACAAGTTTACAGTTTTATTTCAGGCTTTTGAAACAGTCATTCAGGCGGCCGTTGGTACTGCGCCCAGATTTTGACAGATTTCACAGGCAGGCACTTTTTTTGCTGTGAATGCTCTGATGATGAATTCAGCTTTTCAAGATATTGCAATTTCTCAATGATTTCTTGTATTCAGTAAAATGTGACACCCAGCAAGAAGATTGGATGTTTGTGGGTTTTTTGGACCAGCATTCTGTATTTTCAGCAACCAAGAAAAGATTTAAAAACAAGATTCCAGATTTCTTTCAGCAAGCACTGCTTTTCATGCAGGCTCCATTTTTACTGATTGGGCAGCCCAATGACATGTTTCAGAAATGCCGTCTTCGTTCCACCACTGACAACATGCGTGGTAGATTTGGCAAACATCTTTTTGTGCTTTGTAGAGCGCAATTCGCATAGGTTTTAGCACGCATAGGGGTTTTGCGGCCATTTTGATGATTTTGGTACCACCAGGACACAGTGATGGCGCAGGGCAGGGCAGAGTATAAGTGGGTTAATACGTCCCACAAGAAATTACCCAAGAGATTTGGCTTCAACTCTATTACTTATGGATTGTTGGCAATGTCGAGATACCCCTGAAGAAGTTCATAAGAATTGTTAGTGGTTTCACATTGAACGACACATATAGGGCATGTGTGAAAGAAAGTTCTGCTATCTAACACCTGTAACAAGTTAATAAAGGCTGTCATGTTTGTGAATATAAGATTTTTTTTTAATGCAATATAGTATTGATTGTATTATTGTAGTGTAAGTGACTTCAATTCAGCACTCCAACTAAGTCAATGCCTAGTCTGGGATGCCCAATGGAAGCCCTGATTTATATATTTTTTATGTCAAAGTTCTTAAATCTGGATGATGAACCCTTATATAACGCCCCTCTCTTTGAATCCCCCCTGACCTGACTGAGTCAAGAAGTAGGTTTGTTTTGCAAATTAAAAGGTTTATTTGAATAATTAAACAATATATATATATATATATATATATATCTCACACTTTTATGAATAAAATAATATTTGAATAGCACACTTATGAATATGGACGGTAATCAACAATGGGTAATATTACAAAATTGACACTCTTTAATCACTTAGGAGTATGAACATGGAAGATACTGTAGCAGAGAATACTTATGTGATTCAAGGAAATGCAATAATGGGAAAGAATGCAACATAGAAATAGGCTTGATATGATTTCAATCAAAAGATAATATGGTCACTTTTTCCCCTGTGACTACTCACTCCCCCAACTATGCAGTATGAAGAGATGGGAAGGAGGGTACACAGGTTTCAAGAATACAATCAATAATGTAGTTCAATTCCAGTTCCCCCCAGCAAGCTTAGAGAAAACGGGTATGATTTTAAAACACAGGTCAAAATGCTTTTGACTGTAATTGCAAAGGATGGGAAAATATACTAAAATGCTTTTAATTCACTAAGGGATATTCAGGATAAGTGATAGTTACTTTAGATTGGTTCAGGTCAATACTAGCAATGATTCATGAATGGTTATCGGATTGAAAACGAAATTCAGCAATTGAGAACAAGGAGCAGCTATTTTGACAGAAAATGAAATTGAGCTAAATTGCAATTCGCTGCACTTTTTCTGCGTGCGTGAATCGCGATTACGGAAGAACTATAAGGAATCGGAATGTCGTTTTAGGTTTGTTGGAAAGCTGAGGATCTTAGCTTTAAAATGACAAACATTTTGTTTCTAGGACATGCAGTTCAAAAGATACGGACGTTTTTGTGAAGGTAGATTTTCAGAAATAAAGTCAAGATTTCCGAAATGACAGAAGGCACTTTACAGATTTGGAATCACAGGATTGACACACAATTCTAAATGCAGTTCTGGACAGGTTGAAATGGATGGGATAAGATTACTTTAAACTAAGAGATTGGTTCTGTACAGTTCTAGACTAGATACTCACTCCTAGTTTTGTAATGGAATGGAACTGGGCTTTGTCACTGATCTGGTCAGGTTTGGACTTCACTCGCCACCGGACGGTCTCAGGCACTGGTTCTGCTCACAGCACGACCTCTGGTCGGGGTCTGATGGGTTCTGGATACAGCGCTGCTTTCTGGGTCTGGACCTCGGTCCTTGCACAGGGTTCTTGGCTAGAATAGAACAGCTCAGCCTGGATGTTGAATGTGAGAATCAGGTTGCTAAAGTTCTGAGGCCTACTGAGAAGGATTCAGCTTGTGAATTAGGCCTTTGCTTGGTTCTGAATCTATCTGGAGTCTGGATATTGTCTGGATCTAGTCCGGCAGAGTGCTTCGCAGGAATCAGTTGAAGTGGAAAAGTGAGTGTGTCCTCTGTCCTGAGCAGTCTCTTTTTATGTGTTTTCCAAGTGGGTGTGGAGGCTGACTCTACATGCCAAACCCCCTAAGGATTTGATAGGTTAGAGGATGCCCTGTGACCTGACTGGAGAAAGGATTAGCGTGCCAGAATGAGCCGGAGTGATGCTGTGTTTATGGCTTAGCTATAGTCCCTCCCCTCTGCTTTCTCATAGAAAATCAATTTTTCCCAAAAACATATTTCCCAGATACACAAGTTGTTGAGAATAAATACATATGCACCTCACAGATGAATTAAGGCAGGTCTCTGTTCAAGCCCCATGTTCCTACGAGCTTGGGTTCAGAAATGATGACTTATTTTCGTTTTTGGTGAATTTCCCAATATTGGTTCTGCACCAAATTTTACACAGACATACACACCCTCTCTGAGCATATTACTGGAAGTTATTATGTTTCTAGCATAAACACTGTGTCTACAATATTAATAAATCCCGGGATTTGGTCTCAGAACATCGTACGGCGTCCAGCTTAGTCTTGAATTGTGAGTGAATTTGTCATTTTAAGAATCTCAAAGTTTGACATTTCTGTCAGCTTAGTGCGCTTTGCTATACGCAATTTTATAAAACATACATTTGCTTTCAATTCAGTACACACACACGGTTTGTCTCCACCCCCAGAAGCTTGGCTCTGACTCAGAGGTCACATGTCTTGTTTCCTGCCAGGAGTTGTTGACCAGACACACCCAAATCAGCATATTCTATTCAGCTGAAAGAATCCATTGTCTCTTTTTCCTGCCAGCAGGGGAAATCTCCTCCTCTCCTGTTGGTAGGAAGGCCAGGTGTGAAGGGTTCCCATGGACAGAAGGAAGCTTCTTTTGTCCATTGGGGAGGCGTGGACTCTGTTTGATCCCAGTGTGGGAACACTTTTTAACTCTGCAACCAATGTTTACAATTTGTCTTTTCTTACAATATAACCCACATTTTTAATACATACATTAAACAATTGGTTCCTTCAAGTCATTTCAGAATATAGTTTTAAATTGTCTCTACCTCTTATGCTTCTGATAGCCAGTATTCCTTGGCATAGTTTGGGGTTCCATGTTTAACTTTTACAAAGAAATGTTTTTAAAACTCTGGCTTTCTGGTAGAGCTGAGCAACGGTACTACACCCATTTTTGACAGCTGTCATTACATCAATATCTTTCAAAAAGGGGGTTTTGCTTGATAGCATATGATTCTTGCTGACATTGTATTGATGTGGATTCTTGCGGTAGAGTCATATGGAACACCCTACAAGAAGGTTGGATCTTTTTTGGTGATTTGTGAGCCATGATTTTAGCACATTTTGACAATCAAAAAAATGAATTCCCAAACAGCTCTGGATTGCTTTTGGCAATCAGTATTGCTATTTCCAAGTGGTTTCAGGCTACTGTGTGTGTAGCCCAATGGTGGGTTTAGGCAGTGACCTCCTGTGCTCACTAATATAGGCAAAAGTGGGTGGCAGCCTATTTTTCCGGTTTTCACTGCGCATTTTCTGGTGATCTCTGGCAAGCAGCATGCTTTCCAGTGGTCATTCTGATGTTTCTGCTGCCAGCAATGCACAGTACTGTTGCAGGGCTCGGATGAGTGGGTTAAAACATCCCACAGTAGGTTGCACTTTAGGCGAGGATGAATGATGTGAGAGTGGTGATAGAGGGCTATGATTTTTTTTTATAGACATTTCATTGTATTGTGATCAGATATGTGTTTATTTTGTTGGCTATTGCTAATAAACTTATAAAGCATCTATTTGTAAACGTCCTAACCGATTGATTTGGAATTTGACACATTTGAGTCTAGAAAATAAAGAATTTTTGTATAGAATACATATGATCCAGTTGTGTGTTTTTTATATTCTGTGCTGGTGCAAAGGATGCCAAGACGCTGTCCCAGCAAAGGCACATGGGTGCACTATCATTTTGGCCTGGATCATTTATGAAAGAGGGTGTCTGATATATGGCCTCTCTTTTAGAACAGAATTACCTGCATCATTTTATGTTATTAAAAATCAAGAAGGCATCTTCTATTCTGCTCTTAGCCTTTTGCCATTCTGTCACAGTACGCCATTGCCTTAGGTGTAGGAGAGAGGTGCCATTACTGGCCGCACTCCAGAATGCCCCCCACCAGTTACGATTCATCTAATCAACTTTGCAATAAACGGCAATCTCAATTCCCCTCAAGTGTTGAATACCTAATATGTCAGTTATTGTTTTTAGTATCCTATGCTAGAAAATAGCGTAAATTGCTTTCTTGCAGCATGTGAACTAGGTTGCCATTTGCAGGACATCTGAAGCATTGATTGTTGCATAAAGTACAAAATTCAGCTGTTTTAAAGACACAAATAGTGGGATTTTTTGTGTTGCATTTTTGGGGATAGTATGTATCTATGCATGTACTAGAGATTTTTCATAGTAATTTGTGCATGATTTCTCCATGTGCAGTGATCTAGTCCACTTGTTGGTGATAGATGTAATAACTTGTTGATAAAGATTCATTAGTGAGCTATATGATATATTTAAATTCTGGTACCTCAATTATGTCAAAGCCTTTTTGTATTATATTCATTTTTATCATTTGACCATGGTTTTTATACCACCTTTTAGATCACAGAAATGTAGAAGATTATGCAAAGACTGCAATCTGACAATAGATCTAATATTTAGTTGGACAACAGCACATGCAAATATTCATTTGAAAACAACATGCTCAGTACACTGTATAATGCAAACGTACGTCTTAAGGAAACCGTGGAGAATCAGTCACCTCCTTTAACATCACTATACATTCCAGTCGCACCCACAACACCATTAATTACAAATTGACGTGTTTATGACCTCCTGTTCAATCAAGAATAACTGCAAAAGCACATTATGGCAGATACTATTACGATCACCCTACATTTCAGCCTAAATTTAATGTAGTTTCCCCTGTAAAGTAGAACATGTTCAGTAAATCTATTGACACATAAATAGCTCAGAGCGTTTTTAGTTTTCAGTTTGTGTTGGATGCAGTATGATCGAAATGGTCTAGGTTACATTTAATTCTGCTGGGGGGTGTACAGCAAGTCGGGGAATAAACATGTTTGATGGGGAGAGTAAAGTTTCTCCGGAAGGTAAGGAGAAAGACATTGATTGGATTAAAAGGTGTGGTGCAAATACATGCAGCCCCACGTTTTGAGAAAAAAAGCACTGGTATATAAGATCTCAGCCCAAATTCAGGACATGCACATATCTTCTTACACAACAAAACAACTGGTGCGTTATTTATAAAAATATAGATCAGAAGTGTATCCGTTTATGCAATGCCTTTTTGCTTTATTTAGTAGGGATGGCATTTGTAAGAAAAAGATGACGACAATAAGGAAAATGGATAGAAGATTAGTCAATACAGATGCTGAAATAACACACACTTCAAGAGTTCTGGGAGGATCTTTACACTGATCATGCAAAAACACTTCATCAAACACTTCATTAACAGTTGAATAAATGAACATCGGTCTACATTAATATTTAAAAAGTTGCAATGTACAGAAAACGAAATCTAAAGCCTTATTAAAAAAAAAGGATGAAAACATGAGAAAAATACAAATATTTTATTAAGATTGTGTCCTTAATATTGGCTAATAGGATTTGAAAATCACAGGGTTTGGGATTGAGGGGAGCTGTTTAGCCTCTACCTGTAACCTAGAAGGACCTAGTTAGCTTGACATCAACAGCTACCAGGAACTACCTTTAATAACTCGGGTGCAACATGCTCGCCTTGGAAGCAAGACGACAGAATGCAACACAGGTTCGATGCCCGGGTCTGCGCTTAGAAACCTCTGGGTATTAAGCGTGTTATAATCAACTCTGTTTATTTGGGAATGTGTAAAAGGGAGCATTTGGACACAGCTGGAATGCATTTAATCCATAATGGGTCAGATATAATGGACAAAAAGATAATATTTGCATCTAATGTGGTAGTTTGATTTGTGGCAAGTTGTCCTTCATTCCCCAGATATAGCTCATGCATTTACTGGGTGATGTCCGATACCCAAGAGCTGCTTTCTGCTCATCAAATCCTTACTTCAAACCCTGGCATCTGCTACGTTCTTCCATCTTGGAATAAACCTCTAATGATCATCTTTCTAAAAAAGAATATACAAGGAAGATTGTGCTTCTCATCACCAACTACCTATAATAAACGAGTCAAAGATATTTGCTAACCTTAGTGTAAACAGATTGAACTGTGCCAGCTATTCTTCTAGAGAAACAACACAGCTTTATCTTCTGTCGCTCGACCATGCAACATAACGTTATGGCAGATACATTGATACATTGATGGATTGGGCAAAAACACATTCGGCCTAAAGCTCTGGTATTGCTCATGCACAAAGGGCATTCAGTCAAGTGAAGTAGGACCTTCTTGTATATACTGGATAGTGTTGGGTTGGGATTTCTGATGAATTGTCTAGAGTAGTTCAAGATCCATATTGCTGCCTGGACATTGGGTATATATTAGCAGTGACCTATAATGACAAAAGAATCATGAGGTGCACGAACCAGGGGTACTTTTTGTCTCCAATTTAATTCGATTTTTATACAGAGCCTTTTCGTCAAAATATAGCCAATGATATCACAACATTTTGCCGTGTAATGTCACTTCTGGCTCAGTTTTAAGGCTATACCTTAAAACCGAGCCTCCACCACAGGAAATCATTCACTCCCATGCACGGAGTGCTAGTTTAACTCTTGCGAAATTACTATGCAGACAACAATGTATTTTGATGACAAACTCTGACTATAAGGACATTTGGCTGCCAGCTCCGGCTCACTCTTGTGCCTGCTGGAGACTAGAAAAAGTGCCACTAGAGGGTAAGACTGCTAGCAGCTCTTTTTTTCCTCTTTCGCCCTCCTGGACAGGAGGGCATGCGTTAAATATGGTTGTTGATTTTTATCAACCTCAATACAAACTTGTGGCCTCCATCTGGCAGCTGATACCATACAAATTATATTAAAATGTTATTATATGGGTTTAACTAATTAAGGCTAGATTGAAAAATAAGCATTGGTACGTGAGGAATATAAATCTGGAGAGGATGGTGGAATAAAATCCAAAGCGAAGGCTGCAAGGCCTTGAATTAATCATAACCATTCTATACTCTTACTTCCCCATACGTTCATTTTTTTAGCCTACCTGTGCCTTTGCGGAAGGGGATAAGGCTTGCATAAATCTGTCTTGGGCATATCGCCAAAAGTTGCAGTCCAGTGTGAACTGCTAGGTAAAACCCCCTCTTCATGGTTACATCAACAACCCCAGGCAGGCTTTGGCCTTGTGGGGGCCGCAGACTGATGCTATAGAAGGCTACCCAGAGCAATGACTGTTGTTATGATTGATTCTAAGCCTTCCATCATCACTTTTTGGTTCAGGATGGCTCCCTAAGTGAGAGTGTTTGCTCCGATGTTGGCCCCTTTCTTGCAGTGCCTAAAGAATCAAGCTGCACGCCACTGATAGTACAAGACCAAATCCTCTCTATGGTGGTTGTGTTCCCATACAACCAAGCAGCCCTCCTTTTATAGTGTGTTGAGCACCAAAGTAAATTCAATTGCGCATTAACCTTTCTTAACCTAATAGAAATGGAAAGAATTTAAGTGTTGATTTCTTTTTGTTCTTGGACTTAAAATAGGTAACCCTGAATTAAGATGGGGCTTGGACCATGTTAAATGGCAATCACCCAAAAAGACAGAGAAAGAAAACGTATGGCATATTTGTCTGAATTTTGACTATATGAAAATCTCGTATAGCATAAAAATTCAAACAAATATGCCATATGAAACATTACAGTGAAGGACTGTGGGGGTGTCCCCTACTCCCTTCTTCACTGTAATGTGAGGGGGGGTGTTCCCAGCAACCCTGACTCAAAGTATTTTTTTATTTTTAAAGCAGACCCTGCAGCGCCGGTTCTCATACAATCAAGTGAAGGGAACCAGTGTTGCAGAAGGATTTTGGAGACAGTGGCACACAAGGAGGTGTGCTGCCTACAGGTAAGTAGGGGGGTGGGGGCAAGGGCAAAGCCTGAAATGTTATGGGGAGAGAAGACCGAAAGTTATTTTTGGAAAAATACCCTTTGGTCTTTTCTCCCACGAACATTTCAGCCACGGTTTTACAACCCAAATCCGTAAAATGTATTGCTCATCAAACTACCACCACATACAATAGATTACTGGATTGTCCCTCACTATAACTCCCTGCGCAGGTCATCAGAATTTACATCCACACCTGATCCTCTTCAGTTCTAGCAAAGTTACCCAGGGCAAGACATTTTCCACAGTTGAATTATAATCGTACTCGATTAGCCATAATGAGACATGGCGATGCTCAATATACAAATACTGTATCTATGTGCTGGAACACTCCTAAATATTTATCACAAAATTGAGGTTTAGCGGACCATGATGCTCTCCCTTATTGATTGCCATTTGTACTTGTGTCTCCATAAAGGTCTGGTGCACCATATACAAGTAATTCTAAATAAGGCTGCTAGAATGATCTTGAACTTGAAATCCAGAGACAATATCGGGTCAGCCTTCGAATCCCTTGCTGCAATTGCTACCTGTAGAGAGGCTACTTGACTGAGCTCTATCCAAACTTTTAAGGGAGTTGGTCCAGGCTACCACCAATGGAAAATCATTTAAGGAATGCCCTGGCATGGTGCTAAAGTAGAATAATTCCTCTTGCAGCCCCAAGTTGTCAGTCAAAGAACTTTATTCAGATAAAATATCAATCAAAGCACAAAAATATTACAATTGCACAAAAAACAAATACAGTGAAGAGTCAATTCAGTGAATTCAAATGCATCACGTTATTTCTAAGTTTGAGAGCATGTCGCAAAAAGGTGGGCAACGTCAAGGCTACCAGAGAGATTTTAGACATCGTAGGGAAATAAACTCTGGTCCGAGTTAAGGAAAACGGTCTTGGGAGGCAAACAACTAAACCATCTAGGGTGACCCTTTGCCATTTACCTCGTTGTCACTCGTGTTGGACGAACATCTCCTGTTTAAGAAACTGCTGAAGCCATCCCTTTTTAAACTCTATTTTTACTCATGAAATTGGCCTTGGACAGGTGGATATTGAAGACTTTAACAATCTGCCATTCTGTGCTGTGTGTGTCCTTGTGTGGTAAGTTTATCATGCAGACGTTTTCTCGTATGTGCACTTTTTGTTATATATTATCACCCTTGTTTGTACTGCACGTCTCACTTGCCTTCCACCATGACACTTTTATTGTGCATTTGTTAGGCGACTATACAACAGAATTGTGTTTCCAGGCACCAAACTTAACTGTTTCTGAATGTTCCTAGGCACGGAGGTATCCCCCCTCCTTCCAATTGGGGTGCTAAGAAGTGACTGTGTTCATGGCTGGTACCTAATAAAACAAGAATAAGTAAATATACGAAATATTTGTGGTTTTTGTAAAGCGCTTCAAGACACTGTTGGCTCCCAAAAGTGATGCAGGATAGGAGGCATCTGCAATGATGGTGAGCGATGGGATTGTTTTATCCATCTCAGTAGTTTGGAGTAGGATAAGACATGCATTCAGTTTTGCCTGCAGTAAGGCTTTAGGAAGACAGAGATCTTATTGTGTGTCCTGGCTAAAGGTCCACGCTGAACATTTGGGGGTATTCCACCAATGTCCTTCTGACTCCCATGGACTAGGCTATGATGAATCGTCACAGCTGACTATAAAGTTTAGAGTTAATGGGAGATGTAGTTTAAAACAACCGGAGAGTCAAATGCTGCAGATCAGTATGAACTGATCATGAGACTTTTAAATAATATTGATTCAAACCTACGAGTGTGCAGTTTAAGCCACTGTTAATCTTAGTGGCGGCACTTCCTGTCTGCTAAAATAAGGCCAGCTTTCCTGCCTGGTTTTTCTTCCTTTGCGCTGGGTCTCAATAATTCCCTTGACTCATGGGCATGACACTGCCCCCATCGTGTTGGAGGCCACTCTGCACCCTTGACCTTTTGAGAGTGTTCAGTCACTGTGCAGGGGGACAACGTCTTGTCTTGGGGCATGTTTTTTTTTTTAACTGCATCAGTCATGCCGTCATTGTAGAGGTCTGTCAGCCCTGCTGTGTGGCCTTGCTCCTAAGTCACTCTGGTTCAGTAGTCTGTTTTACTTGGGAAGATGACTAAGAATGGCCGCAGGATAATGCTGGGCGCGCATAAGCCCCTTGCTCGCTAAGCATTGACACGTCCTCTCTGATCTGAAAAGCTCCTTTTACCTCTGATATTTTGGCTGCTTTTTGTTAAGCTTCATAATTAGTTAAATCGCCTCCTGTTGTCAAAGGGCAGCGTCTGTACACTCCACTGCCCTGTGACGCTTTCAAAGATGCTAGTGATTAACGCAGCAGAGGCTCTGGGTGGCTAATTGGATAAGCTTTAATCTTCACACCAGCAAAGCAGGACGGGCTCGGGGATCAGAGGCCGGAGGAAGTTTACACGGTACCCTGTAGGAAGGTGGTTCGTCTGCATGTCGGGAAGATTACCGTTCTGTGGAGACTGGTTGTCAAGACCCGACCCGGATTAATAGACGGCTGGGAAGGCGCGCCTCATTTGCTGCTAAGGACTATGCTCCATTAATGTTGTTCAAAACCAGTTTCAGTCGGTGCAAATCGGGCCTAATACAGAAAATATCTGTAATGCTACCATTGTAATTACTGAACACAAGGCATACTTAACATGACGACGTTTAATAGCACTACAAATTGCATGTGTTTCTAGTACCCAACTGAATCCTAATAAACAGCCGCCCATCGGCCTGGAACTGATGAAAGCCTGAGGTGTCCTTGCTGTCGTTGGCACATGTGAATGCAGGTTACCGTCAGATCTCAGCAACTTACGCCTACCTCCATGAGATATTATGTGAATAAAATGTACATTAGGGGTATAGAGGCAGTTCATTTATTTAATTGACCATTCTTGTTATGGCTGCATGCCATTACTCTTCTGACCAACATAGTAATGTATAAAAGTATGGTTTTGGTGGTAGACTATTGTGATAGAGCGATCCTTGTACCATCTGTAAAACCCCACAATTTCTGGCTGAGTTTTAAGGACAGTTGAAGGGTTTTCATTAGAATTTCTGTGTGTGGGCCTCGCTCTCTTGTCTAGTATCAAAGCTCCTGCCTAATCCAGGTGTCTGTATCCCTTGGTTGGTGCTTTTGAAGGTTGACCACTACTGTCTTATGCTGTCTTGTACTACAGAAGTGCACCTAAAAGATGGCTGTCTAAACTCCCTCAGGTCCTTTCTAGCTGGACCTACTCTATACGGTTTTGTGATCTAATGGGGTCTTGTAAGGTGTCTTACAACACTGACACATTCAGTCATCTATCACACTTTGCCCTTTACCACCTTCTGCTTATCTACCCCATCCATTCCTCCCACACTCTACTTTCCCTATGATGTTGTCACTCCTCCTAAAGACTGCCTCCACTGTTTCTTGTTACTCCTCCTCACACTCCATTACTCCTCCCTTTCTTGCTCTACTACTCCCTCCACAATACTACAACTCCCTCCTCCCCACTACTACACCCTCCTCCACTGCTCAACCACCCTTCTTTCCCCTGTATCATTTGTTCCCCAAACAGTCCTTTAGCTACTTTCTCTATACACTCGCCAAACAAAAACCCACACTCTAACTACAGAACCACAGTCAATCTTTAAGCAATACCTCACCTGATCCAGCACAATTCCTCTCCACAAGCTACTGCCCCCTTCTTCCTCCTGCTGTTCTCTTGGTCGTTCTCCACCTCGGTCCTCACCCAGAATACCCACAGTTCCCGTCCTGTGTTTAAATTGCTCTCCCCATGTGAGGATTGGTCATCTTTCTTTGGCCAATCTTTTCCTTTTTTTTCCAGCTGGGGTGTGTTAGTTCAAAGGAAAACTTTGAAGAGGGGGCTAAGTCACACCCACTTTCTCTGTGCATGCTTGTCATGTCCCGCCGATGGCAGATGTTTGTGTTCAGGTTCCTGGGATCTTGGGACCCCCAATAAGTCTCTTTGGGGGGGGGAAGGGTTCCAGTTCCTTCTTAATTCCCCAGTTGTCTAGTGGGGTCTGTCCCAGAATGAACTAGCAGTTGCATTCGGGCAGACCCATGTAGCTCCGCGGCCCACTGCACGAGAAGCGTCCTCCTGTCTGCAGCTCACTCTTTCTGTCGATGTCTGCAGTGCTGATGTGTGCAGATGCTGTGTCTGAGCTGATTCTCTGGTGCGCTGCAGGCTGATCTGGCTCACTGGATGTGCGTCGTGGGTTTGCAACATTTCAGGGTTCAGATGAGTTTTTTAGGAAAGAAAAACAAAGACTGGCAGGTATCTTGTAATAGAGGTATAGTTTCAGTAAACAGTGGTATGCCCACGCAGATTTCAGCAGAAGGGGGAAAAGATAGTGGGTCCTCTCTTCTGCTACTGTCTACTTCCGGGGTAGGACTGGCTCTGGCTGGCTCTTGGGTAGGTCTCACAAACCTGGCAAAGATGGGTTTCCATCTCATCTTGACAAGTCCAAAGTATTGGCTTTGTCACACCCCTCTACCCTTTAACCCAAGTCCTCTTCTTTCATCTCTCCATGATGACTGACTGTCTGAGGGTATTGTGACAAGAAATCTGTTGGCTTGTTTTGTACCCAACCTGTGTTCAATTGTCAATGTAAAAGGCTGTAAGTCCAGTAACACCCTCTGTGATTGGTATGTGTATCCTTATTACTGTCCACCCAGACTAGTTGGGCATGATCTCCCATCAGCTTAAATTTCCTGCCCGCTAGATATTTCAGGCTATAGAATGAACATTTGATGGCAAGGGCTTTGAGTTCTACTATAAAATCGTTCATTTCCCGTGGTTTGAGCTTTCTGTGATGTATGTGAGCATTTTATCTTCTGGCTTTTCGTTCTGCAACACCACCACTCCTAGCACCAAAGTTGAAATATCCGTTTGCAAGATGAACTCTTTTGAGAAGTCTGGCTTGATCAGCACATGCTTTTTACACAAAACCTGTTGGGTTGTTCAAAGGATCGTTTGGTTTGATGGTCCTATTTTAAAATGTTGTGTCATTCTTTCCTCAGTTTGTTAGTGAGAGATCCGGCAATCTGCATGAATCTCCATATGAAGTGCGATAATAGCTCCTCAGTCCTAAAAAGTCCTGTATGTCTTTCTACGTGACAGTCTTCTGTCCCTGCTGGAAGGCCTCAACCTTGTCTCTTTGGGGTAAGACTTTACCGTTCCCCATTTGGAAACCCAAATATTTCACCAATTACACTGCTAGGTGACACTTTCCATGGTTTGCTGTTAGATGTGCTTTCTTCAGCTGGGTGCATACGGCTGTAAGATGCTGCATATCGTAATCTCAGCTGGAACTTTGGGCCACAGTGCTGTCTAAGTAGGCTCTGACAAAGGCGCAACATGGGGCTAGCACTTGGTCTATTAGCTGCTGGAATGTGGCACATGCTCCATGGAATTCGAATTGGAGTACTGTAATGTGGTGCAGGCCCTCTAGAGTCAATAAAGCTGTTGTTTTTCCTTTAGCCTCCTCAGCCCATGGTACCTGCCAGTAGCCTTCTGTACGTTTGAGTGTTAAGATGAATTTTACGAGACCCAGTTGCTCCTCGAGTTCATCAATTCCCAGTGATTGGGTAGTGGTCAAGCCCGAGATCTCACTTAACTGCTTGATGTCGATATAGAACCACCATGTCCGATCAGGTTTTGGGGCAAGCCCTACTGGGGATGACCATCCATTATGAGATTTCTCGATTACCCCCAATTCCAGCATCTTTTTCATCTCATCTTGGAGGATCCGTTTTCTTGCTTCTAACTGATCACGGTTGAGCTAGATGACTCTCCCAAAGGTTGTATGTGTTTGGTGAACTGTACTTTGTACTCCCTGGTTTGGTTAAAAAAAACATCTGAGAATCTGTTGATCCATGAGGCAAGTTCTTTATGTTCTGGGATGCTTAGTCCTGGTGGGATGGATACAGCTAATACTTTAAACGTAGGGGATGGCTCAAAGTATTATTTGCATATAGTGCCAGTACCAGCGCACTACTATTCCCTTGCCACAGCTTGAGCTTGTTTAGATGGTAAGGTGTAGAGGGTTTTCACCGGTCACTGTTGTATGTTATAGGCGAGACCTTTTCAGTGATGGTTTATGGTCCAAGCCACCTGGCCAATAGTTTATTTTTGAGCGGTGTGCTGTGGGACCATCATTTTGTCTCCCACTTGAAACTTGCATAGCTGAGCTTCTCGCTTGTTTCGTTTCTTTCTTGGGTGCTTTGGGCCACTTCCATATGGGTTCTCACCAAGTCTCAGTACTTCTGCATATATTCACTGATATTCCGGATTATGGAGTGATCACTGGTTTGGCGACTGTTTGGACCATCCCAATCCTCTTGCAGGATACCGAGGTTATCTTTGAGATGTTGCCTGTAGATCAGTTTAAACAGAGGAAACCTGGTTGAAGCTTGGGAGGGCGGGGAGGAGTAGTTTCTCCACTGCGAACAGGGCCGAGGAGGATTAGGTCATCACTGTGGCGTCCATCTTTGGAGATACATTTTCTTCACATAGAAAGTTTCAACAAAACCCTAAAAACTATTGTCGTACTTGTAAGGTCAGGATGTTCATCCGCTCCTTTGGGACGGTTACCAACCATGACATGAAGATCCTCTGATCTCTCAAAATGTCGGTGGGCATCCCCACTCTTTAAAAGAGGTGGCTGTATCGGTTCCCTGGTTATGTCATCCGGTGAAGTCGTCTGCCAGATAGAACAGCAGGCACAACATTCTTTCTTTTGTCTTGGCATTTTCTCCTGGCCATTAAAACCAGCCAAGCAGAGCTTTCTTTATCTTTTCCAGCCCCATGTGTCCTGCTGTTGGGTTCTAGCATGGCCCTTCTGAATGTTTTTGGGATCAAAAATGTATTGTAGTTGACACCTTCTCTATGTTTTACACTGACACGATATAGATCTCCGATCTATGAAATGGGGGGGGCTTCCAGTGTCCGACTCTCCTCCTCTGAGACTGGGTTATTCCATGCCTGGTCTAGGAGTGGATCTGTTCTTTGTGCCCCTGAAAACTCCAAGGAAGCAAGTCACGGAAGTCTCGGGTGAGGGCCTCGGCTTCCTGCTCTTCAGATATCGTCTCAAACTCTGCTACTTCACTGTCTGTACTTCATTTTTGCCACTGCCTTGATTTCCAGTATAAGTGTCTGTTCACATATCGGTTGGACAAATGGTTGACCTGGTTTTAGGGAACCGGAGTGCTCTGCATGTTTAATTGGATAACTATGACCTCTCTACGGGAGTCTTGGTTAGTCACACTGGCTCTGACTACTTAAGCGAGAAACTTGATTTTGAGGCCACTCTCCATAGGTTCACTCTTTCAGCTCCAATTGTATTCTGTTTCAAATCCTGGCCTCCTCTCTAGGAGGAATGGGGACTTCTTAAACTTCATACAAATCATACCCCACCACCTTTCAGGTGTCTCGGTTTGGTACTCTTACTGTGTTCTTTACTCTCATCATCTTGACTGTAGTTGGGCGGCCTGTGTATCATGGCCTAGATATCCTACTTCTGCCACAAGAATTGAAGGGTTTTTATTTTTATGGGCCCTATATCTGTCACTTGCTCTCTTGTGTCGAACCTCCTCCCTAACCCAGGCATTCGTAACCCCTGGTTAGTGCTATTGAGGTTTGACACCCTTTACTCGGTCTGAAGCTGTCTTGTACTACTGGTGATGACCTAAAAGATGAGAAGGCTGTCTAGACTCCGTCAAGGACTACCTAGCTGTCCCTACTCTATATCACTCCTCCTAGATGCTGCCTCCAACCTTTGATAATACTCCTCTTTACATTCCTCCCTGCTTCTAGAACACCCTCCTCCACACTACCACTCACTCCCTCCACACTACTACTACTCCCTCCTCCACATTATTGCTACTACCTCCTCTACTAGTACTCCGCCCTCCACCACTACTCCATCATCCTTCTTTCATGCAGTGTAATTCACTTCACAAACACTCCTTACACTACCTTATGTTTACACTCGCCACACAAGCGCGCACATTCAAACTGCAGAACCACATTCACTCCTTAACCAATAATTGGTTAACCACTGCAGGGGCCTCCCTCTGGAACAGCCTTCCTACCTCCCTGAAACTTGAGGAGAACCACCTCCGGTTCCGGAAGCACCTCAAAACCTTCCTCTTTTCCTCTGCTTTCTCTCCCCCTCTCCCCTGCTAATACTACTGAAATTGCACTGAATCTGCAACTGGGCCATTCATCGTTCTCGGCCCAGCCACTCTCCCCTGCACTGCCTCCACGGCAACCCCTGCACTACGGGACTCTCTGTATCCATACAGCCCCCCTTCCCAGCACTTGTCTGCACTTACCTCGCACTTGCCACCAGCTGGCCCTTGTTATTTATCCTGTATGCTAATAACCCTGTACTGCACTTTCCCCTCTCCCTTTCCCCCATGCACTTTTCCCTTCCCCTCTACCCTTGCACTTGCGCGATCTGAATGACACCTGGCCTAGTAAGATCGTTGTCTGTCTCCCCTTGTTCCCCCCCTGCCTCGTCGCGCCTTGAAACAATTGTGTATAGGCGCGTTACAAATGCCTTATCATATCATATCAATTCACCTGCTCCACATGCCTCCACTCCCACCTTCCTCCTGCTACTCTCTTGGTTGCTCTCCACCGCCTCCTCTGACCTCATCCGGAAAACCCATTTCCTGCTTCCTGTCCTGAGGTGCGTACCGCCGTATCCTTTGAGGATTTGTCACGTTTCTCGGACCCCGTCTTTCCTGGCCGGGCCATGTATGTGCGAAGGAAAACTTGGAAAAGGCGGCTAAGCCCTGCCCACTTTCCTAGTGCAGGCTGGTTGTATCCCAGATATGGTAGCCTGGGAAGCTAAATGTCCATTTGGGTGCCAGTACCCTGGGATCTTTGGTCTCCCGTTAAGTCTCTTAGGGGAAAGGGGCTCCAGTTCTCTACTCTTTCCCCGGTAGTATGATTGGTTCATCTGTTCCAGTGTGAATCTATTGGCACAGTCAGATGCGACAGGAGGCATGACTGCATTTCTGAAGCTCTTGGAGCTACTGATAGCTTATAATTGAGAGTCCTGTTCTCAGCCTTTCTAATGTTTAAAGAACAGAACACAGCCTTCTAGCTACCAAGCAATGGAAGTGTGACGAATCAACTTCTGGGGCACCAGTGGTCTAGGGACGAATATCTGTTTCTAAACCATCGATCAGCCCCACACCTCCAGTACACCAGAAGGGATCCGAACAGATTGGAAATGCAAGTCAATTATAAACCTCCTTGTCCAATTAACCCTACACACATTTCTCTATAGAACACCCTCATTTGATATACTATTTAGGAACCTTATACCCCACCCCTTTCCTACACCCTCATTCTATATATTATCTAGGAACCTTATCCCCTACCATTTACCTACACACACTCTGCTGCATGGATGAAATGCTTCAGAGGAAGGCAGTCTCACACACAGCCACTCTGTTCGACTGTCATGATGCCTACCCCCGGGCATCCGGATCAAGCCCATGAGCCCCGGGAGCAGGCATCCAGATATTTAATAAAACCCCAGCAGCCCCAGCTGGGGGCTGTCTGGGTTCAGTCCTGGCGCCTTAGGCGCCAGGCTCATCGACTTTACTTACCTCATGCAGACCATGTTGCAAATGAATCCAAGCCAGCGTGAGGCCTGGATGGGACTATTTTACTACAGGGATTATTTTTTACTCGGGTGTGGTTCTAGGGACTTCTTACCTGGAACTACTTTGGAGGCTATTTAAACCACGCCCGAACAGCAGCACATGCTTCACGTTATTCTGCATCCAGCAGCGTAACGATCACCGTGCCTGCAGTCAGCATCCAGTCTTCAGCCACGCCCGTCTTGAATCCAGAGCTTCTAGAAATAGAAGAAAGAAGGAAAGGTTAGACTACAGATATTATTTCAATCCTTACCTGAATTCGGATCCATCACGTCTTCGAAGGACATTATTCTTCACGCGGCGCGTCGCCTGCTGCAGCGCCGCGCCATACTCACCAGTCCTCACAGCATTTTTCGATCCGGCGCAGCCTCCATCATTTTCTTCGCCGAATTCCACCATCTAGGGGACAAAAGAAACATAAGGTGAGCTGAGAGAGCCAACAAACACAACCTCTCCACCATAGACTTACCTGATTAACAACCGGAGACATTATTCTGTAACAAACCGCAACTTCTTATGCCGCACCTGTAAGGAGAGAGAAACCAGCAATTTAAACACACACATCTTTTACCGGACAGTGTTGGGTAATACAGACTCTTACCTAAACACCATCAGCTGCCACAAGACAATCTTCCCTTGCCACAAGACAATCTTCCCTTGGATCCAGCTGCAACACAAGAAAGGAATGTACAAGAGTGAACATCGGACATATTGAACTCTTTGAACTTTATACTTACGGGTTCTCGCCTGGAACCTCAGAGTCAATATTCATCCGGAACTCTTCCAACGCCTTCAAACCAGTGAAGTAACTGCTATCTACGCGCCCCTGCATTCCACGCAGGATGGAGAGCTCATCATTTAAAAACATAAGGTGAGTTTACTGAAAGTGAATATCGGTGGTCATTAGTGGGGAGAACAGTGGGGTGCCATTACTAGAATCCACGGGTGGCTAAATCCCTTTCTCCACTTGCAGGAGAATACTTCTACGGGTCAAGCAGACGAGATTAGGCGGTCCAGTCCAGTCTGTCATCTCTGCACTACGCTTCACGTTGGAGGAGGTTGCAGCTGTCCGGGTCTGATCGACGCCCCTGTGGGAGCCAGGTGAGCGTAACATCGACATGACCCAATATCAGGGTCAGGTAGAGTCAGGCGCTTAATTTTGATGACTCGCATCTGAATACTGTTGCTTTAAAAGGCGGAGCATGGAGCGACACAGTGGAAGCAGGGCAAAAGATGCCAAGAGACGAGAAAAGGGTCTTGGTCGTGCCAGCTGCAGAGTGAAGATTGCACCGACTTTTCAAAGGAAACCTCCCTGCTAATGCACAAGGTGATGACGGACCCTCCTTGGGGTGAACGACTGAGTTGGGAGGAGGCGAGCTGTGCTGTGCAAATAGCCTTGGCTTCAAGGAAACGCTGGACAAATGGCATCGAGTGCAACCGGTGAGTGAACTGAGACCGGCTGGTGTTATCGAGTGAAAGATACCAAAGCGCTTGATGAGGCTCGCAGGGTTTCGTCAAACCGCGAGCGAAAGTACTTTGTAACCAGAACAATGAATGCAAAAGCTGCTTGTGTCCTTGAAAACCGTGAGGGAAGCCTCCAACATTACGAATGTGTTTTAAGACTGAAATATGCTAAGAATAACGGAGTGGTCTGGTAATATAAGATTACCTTCTTGAAAGGCTCTGCATCCATAGTGAAATTGTTAGATTGAAAGTAAGACTACTGGAAAGACTGTGAATACCAGAAGGCCTTAGGAGAGGCAAGCCAAAGTAAAAGAAAGTCAAAGTTTTCATATGAAGGTGCAAGCAAAATCCTCGTACAATTGAAAGTCTTTGACAAGTGAGAAATTAAGTGAACAATTGTAAAGTAAAGCTAAGTGAACTATGTTCTAAAGGCAAGTGTGAACCCGACAGACGTATTCCAAGTGAAAACAAGGGAAAGGGAATCCTACATTTTTTTTAAAGTGACTGAACAGTGGTGTAAAAATGAAGGTGAACCCAAGGAAGGGGGTATCACGAGGAAGCCGGGGATGAGGAGAATCTTGGATGGTGAAAGCTTGGGAAAGTCTTGTAATGCCAAGCAAAAGACATTGATTCGAGGGATCCTGCCTTTTCTGAAGAAACTGCTTCCTGATGTCTATAGACTCAAGGGGTGCTCAGTCATGCCACTGTTCCGCCTTGTCCCATGATATAATGTGGGGAAGGGAGTACACTAGTTCAGCAGTACTGAAATATCGAAACCCTTTTAGACATTTCAGTTTGTACTACACTCTTTTGTTATACATATCATTCTCCCACACCCTTTGGTTTTTTAGTATAGGCCATTTTGTTTTGACACAACACAACTAGGACAGCCTTTTCTTTATTTTGATGGTTGTAGCTTGCTCCCATCTTGGATTCAGGCTTGGTTAGGTGTTTTTCTCACCATTCTACTGTTTAATAAACACCCTTGGATTATACTCCTTGTTTGGGTGGTGCTTCTGATAACCACGCCTACCTTATAGGGTGGGATCTTCCTTCACTCTTGGAAATCCTGACCCTTCCTTCGTTGACGGAAATCTGAAAGGCAGACTTCACCTTCAGCCAGGGTCCAAATGAGTTGTTCTTGTTACTCCCCGAGAAGTCTTCAGATGATCTGCTAAGAGAGGGGCTCAGCCCTCTTTTAAAGCAAAATGGACCACAGTGATTGGTGCAGGCTAAGCCTACCATAATGAACCAATCCTGGGTCCCCACCAACAATCTTCTGTTATGCGTGAAGCCATAACCAGAGTGCTTTGCAACAGGAAAGGTAAAGGGGTGAAAACATGTTTTACTAAGTCCCACCCATCTTCCTGCCTGTTGTGCATCAAAGGGTCTCTCTGGTTAATTGAGCTCTCTGGTCCCTGATCAAAGCGCAGGTCTCCCTTGAAGTTATGGGGTAAAAGGACTTTGTCTCCATCAAACCACATAATTGTACCTTCCTGAATGGGGTCCCCCTGCTGGGATGAGCAATTGTCCCAGGCATAACATTTGCTGTCCTTCATACTAAGGGGCGGGAGCTGACTTCAAGTTGACACAGATGCATATCAAAAGGGTGTTTTGGGCATTCGGTCCTTTGTTAGTCCTGCAACCAGTCTTGTTTCAATTTAACTCTCATCAGTATGTGCTGCCACCATCAGGCGGACAAAGGATAGGACGGATCCATGGAGCCTTTGATATTTAATCATGCTGGCCATGGCACGAGGAAGGTGTTGCCCTCCTCCTCTTGCTGGTTTCATGTACTCCTGGCTGCCACATTCCAACTGAACATGACGGCCTGTAGGTTGTCTCCACCCAAAGTACATGTGACTATGTGTTTGTTGTGCGGTGAGCACAGGAAAATGTGTGCAGATTAGCCCCACACATTTTCCGAGGTTGATCTCCCATCATTCAATTTCTTTAAAAAGTAAAAAAAAAATAGGCGAGTGCACACCCGCCGTGCGGATGGTCAAATTTCTCACAGTGGGTGTTGCTTGTGTGACGATTTCACGTTCAACATTGTTCTAATAAGACAGAATACTGGTTGTCACACACTTGCCACGACAGAGACAGCAATTGGATTTGTGCAGGTTTTGCTGCAGATGCACAAAATCATGGCATTTGCATATTTTTATCTCTATGAAAGTTATTGGCGTCTGGATTGCTCATGCCAATCTTTACTTTGTCTGTGGATGGGACAAAACGCGTTCATTACCATTGTGCATGCAAATCATATTAAGCACAAACAGAAGCAGCACAGGCTTTCCTCACACACATTATAGGTACAGCATAACGGCAGTAGTGCAAGCTTCACTCACAAAAGAGCACGTTTAGCAGTGCAGCAGCAGTGGTAGTTTTCCATGTGCACAACCAGGAACTGCATGTTTGTGCTAGCAGTTCATGGTCCAGTTACACAAAGAACAGGTACATCATGGACGCAGCAAGGAGGCAGAGAGAAGCAGCTTGCCATAAACCCCTGCCTTCACCCCTCACAGGTCCCAAAAGAAGCTGAGGCATTTTCGAGCCATGTAGGACTTTTTCACCTAACTGCTACCTCTTTGATACAAACATCAGGGGGCCCTGTGGGTGCTAGAAATTGTGACAGTCGCTCTGCCACTAGGAGTCCTGGGTTCCAGCAATGCACCTAATGGGCAGCAGTTTGGTTAATGGCCGCAGTTGACATGCCAAACCTAGTAGGGGTGGCCCTTTCCTTTGAACACACTCAGCTCCTGTCAAGTGTTTGTGGGGACTGTTTTATTTGTAAATGTGGACATTATGCATTACAACAAGATGTATGCCTTTGTCTAACAATCACTACAAGTAGGTGGGTTTTTCATAAAGGCTCTTCTGGAGTGTGTCTTAAACTTAGTAAGAGCTGTAAGACCGTTTACAGGGAACATACGGTGCCCAATGTCAAGTGTGAAATAATAACTTGTTCCTGGCTTTTTATCTCGTATCGCATTGCATTCTGGTACTTTGAGATTTCGAATTCTCAGATTAGTTTTTTTGCCAATCTCTGTTCATATTAACTGCTCAATCTAGTAGGTTCATTTTGTGGGACCATGTACACATTCATGTAGATGTCCAGAGATTGTTCTTCAACCTATAGTTATGTTAGAACTCTGTGATTCAATTAGTGTGGTAGCGCTAACATCTGTCATCTACAATGCTTTGAAGCTAGTGACACTCGCTGTTTATTTATAGTGCGCACCCAACCCGGGGGATATGCAGTTTCATAGTTACACACGTTAAATATACAGTAGGCAATACAGGAAGAATACAGTTTTTTACAATGAAAAATACATTGAAAAATACAGTTAAGGTTATTTACACACTGGTCAATATACAAATTAGGCAGACATTGTTGGAATATACAGTGTTATTACGATCAATATAAGTTGAATCGATTGCTATACATGGTTCAAGTTGAGGAGGGCTAACAGGGACTAGTAAGGAGCATCATTGGCGAAAAGCCAATTTTTCAAATCTTTCCTGAATTTATAGAAGGACTGTTCAGATCTTAATGTGGTAGGTAGTGAGTTCCAGAGTTGGGCAGCCATAACTGGGAAGCTACTGACGCCTGCTTTTTTAAGTTTGTACCTGGGCACTTGTAGGCAGCCTGATTTGGATGATCTAGTCGGTCGGGCATAGTGGTATTTGGTGAATTTATCAGTAAGATATTGAGGGGCTGAGTTATTGAGACATTTATAGGTCAGAGATGCTGTTTTAAGTTGTATTCTTTCCTTAATGGAAAGCCAATCGTTATCACGTCTAGTTGCAGATAGGTGTTGTCTGTGAGATATGCACAGGGCAGTTCTGAGTGCATTATTCTGCAGGATCTGGAGTTTCTTGATGATATGTTTATTGGCACCTAGGTCCAGTGCATTACAGTAGTCAATTCTGGCAGGGTGATGCAACTTTTTATGGACAGAAATGGTTTACAGGTGTGGATAAGCTTACAGGTATATGCTGTTGCCCTGACCTGTTTGTGCATATTCAAGGAGGAGTCTAGGTAGAAACCCAATGTTTTATATCGTTGGCGACCTTGATATTGTTGCCATCAATGTTGAAAGAGCGGTATTGATCTCCTAGTTTTGTGGTGTGAACAGGAGTGGCTGAGAGGAGTAACTCAGTTTTCTCATCATTCAGGCACAGACCATGTGTTGCCATCCAGGCCTGAATGATGAGATACATTTTATTTATGAGAGCTAAGTCTTTGTCATAATCACCTGTCGGAGGTATGAGGATCTGGGTGCCATCTGTATAATTTGTGTAAGTGACAGCCAAATTGTCAGAAATAAGGTTATTTGGGGCAAGGGACGGCGTTCATTCCTCAAAAGAAAGGCCTGAAGGAGGAACAAACTACAATTCCCAGCATGCTTGGGAGTGTGTGTAGTTCTTTGCTTCACGCGTTTGTCCAGCTGGTAATTAGGAACTGCTTAACTTCCCGTGGCTCTGTGCAGATAATTATTGATTAGCAGCACGGGCGGCAGCGTTGGGGAGACGTGAAGGAAGCAGCAGGCATTCTCTGGACGCCGAAGGACTGTCGGACTGCAACGGTGTTTTGATGCAGCGAACAGCATGAAACTGCAGGGACCGGGCCGCGGCAGTGATTTACGAGCGGCTCTGCTCGTTTAAAGGAATGGTTTGGTCAAAATTTTTTATTGCCCCTACAGGTCGGCCATGTGTTTTTAAGCCCAAGTCCCTCGATTTTAGAAACATTTCCTATGGACCTTAAATGAGTTTTCGTCCGTTAAACACACGCGAAAACAGGCATCAGGGAGCTGCCATTTTGTGATAATCCTATCATTTCCCCCATCGCCCTGGCTGACCTGCTTTTGCGGCACTAAATCATATCCCCCGCCCCTGAGCTGACATTATCAAAACATTCATATTCCCCGCCTCTCTCCGTGACGCTTCTGTGCTGCGTAGGCAAACGCGCCCAGTCGTCTTCTACGCGACTTCACACAGAACCCGGAAACCAACACAGATCAACTCGCAACACAGCGCGCCACAATTCGGAATATGAAACTGTACTTTAAAATCAAACAGCAACATGGTACATTTGGTAAAGTACATTTATTTGACATTAAATGTTTATAGAATATTCAGCAATTGCCATATGAACTCCGAAAGCCATTTATTTTCTTTTATCTCTATCCGCAAATCCGTAAAAGTTTATCGTGAGTTACGCGCTGTTCCTTTATGGTACACAGGGTGTTGGTTTTCGTTCAAAGAAGCACTTTTGTCGCACATTGAACCGCAAGGCTGTTCCATGAAGTAGGCACTAGGCCAGCGTAAAGGTTGATATTTTGCTTCTAGCTGCTAGTAGCGCGTAAGGGCATATGGGCCCTTGGCGATCGTCCCATAAAATCATCAGAATTGTGCAGTTGTTTACATTAAGCTGCAGCTGCCGGTTAAAAAAAACATCTGCCGGTGTCTGAAACTGGTGGCAGTAGCAAAAGGGAAGGATATACCTGTTATGAAAACATAACATTTATAATTAGTCTCGCCAGCAGATCTTTATTAATATTATTCATTTTATTTATTACGGCCGAGCTGAAACTATTTGCTTTCAAGGATATTGCAATGGAGTATGTTCGGCTCTAACATCAATACGAAAAGTAACGAAATAAATTGAGGTTAGTACACAATGAGAAACGACTTTGTCTACATGCGTGTGGAATGTGGACCTGCATGCCCATGTGCCCGCTATAAGGACGATCCCACAAACGTTTTCCAAGCTCTTCATTCATTCATTTATTCATGCATCCATTCATTAGACGCTTTTATACCAGAATGAGGAATTAAAGAGTTACTTACATTATATTTGCAATTTCCATTGTGTGTCTGCGTAATGCAGTCCGTAAATCCCACTGTGCTCTTGACGACGATTTTTCGTATACTGAACTAACATGAAACTCTGTCTAGTTTCAGAATTTTCTGCCTTATCGTCTCTTACGTTATTGCACCCTTCCCCCCCATCAAATGAAGTTCTTTCGGCATGGTCCCTGTCTCTCAAGGTCAAAAAACAATAGAACCTTATAATGCCAGTGCGAGTTGTGGGCCTCTTCAGGGCGCGAGCTGAAAATCAAAGCCGCTGACCTTCACTAGAAATGAGCATACATTCTTTCTTTGCAACATCCCGTAGTAAAGCCATCTGTGAGAACTTGAAGGTTCGAATCCATCTATGTACTGCGCCTCAATGTGCAAATGCGAACTGGCTTCTCTCCCATCTGCAACGGCTCGCTTGGCGCGTTCTAAGGCCCCTAATTTTGTCCTCGTCTGCGAGCTTTGAAGCCCCAAAGAACCATAACTATTGAGACTTTTAATTTTTTGGGGACGGTCAGGGAAAGTATAAAGTACCCGAGGAGTTGAGTTGAAAGTGAGATTTATTGTTTGTTTGTTTTATTATTTGCAATACGTAAGCCTCCCCACGGTTAACAGTGCGCAGCATTTAGAAGAGATTGCGAAAATTAGTTACATCAACAAAAATCTATACATACAAATATAGACAAGGTCAGCAATATGAGGTGAATAGAGAGAGGATTCAAAGATGACACCCAGGTTGTTCGGCACCCAGGATGGTGAAGGTGGGGGTTAGGGTTAGCGTACTTTGTATGCACACTGTACAATAACATTTATTTACAAAAAGACAATCGTATTACAATTATTTAAACTGGAATTTGTACTTCACAACCAGCTCTCCTTTGGGTGGACATGGCACAGTGGCAATGCTGGGTGGCAATGGATCAGTGCTCTGCACAGAAACGTTCAAAATTCCATATCTGTGCTTCTCTAATACAGCAACAATAAGGCTTTTGACAAAGTCGAACTCCATTTCCTCATAGACTGGTTTGATCACCCATTGCTTACTTCTTTTTGAAAAGGTCTTAGTGTAGCGAGGCATCCTTAAATTACCCTTAGTCCTAGATTGTTCTCGGCCGAGATACTCGTTATGGGCCAAGACCGCTAGTAGAGTCCTATGTCTCATGCCCTGTATGCTGAAAGGCAAGCGCTTTGGCTTGTACTTTAGGCACATATTGTGGAACACCTCCAAACCTCCTGTGTGACAGAATTCTGTTAGTCCCCTCAAATCTCTTGATAGTGTTTTATCGAAAACAATCTTCTTAATGGCTTTGTGTGTCGGTGAAGATGGATTCAACCACTTCTTCTTCCGTGCCTCCACTGGGGACAAAGGGCCATGTTCACATTGGTGGAAATGTAGGTTTTCTGACCAGCGGTGCACGTTGGTACAGTGGTGCATCAGTGACCGCCATTTTTCAAGTAGTATTTCCACTGACCCTTCGATGCTGATAAACTGGGACCACTCTGAAATACTTTCCAAACCTTTTTTTTCCCTGCAGCCGAGATTTTCTTATTGATTGATTTAGCAAAATGCCATACGTCAAATTGATGTTTAATATGTGGGAACTGCTCTCTCATTGTCTTGGCCATTGAAACGTGGCTGTCCGTGGCTATGAGATCGATGTGCATTCCCCTCGATTGCAGATATTCCACTGATTTTATAAATCCTAGTTTCTCCATGGCCACTGAGGATGTACATTGTGTTACCTGCACGACCACCGAACCAATTTTCTTACTATCCATGTCCTGAAAGTGGTAGGTGCAGTACTTGGCAGAAAATCCAGGGCTGTCGCATTGTCCATCGCAGGCTAGCCTCAATCGTTTCCCTTCGAATGTACTTGCTAGAGACAATTGTTCAATTTTCCAAGCATCACTAATGGCCGGAAACCGATATTCATGTTGGTATTTGTAGTCCTGCGTTTTTTAAATGAAATGGAGTCCCACAAACTGAAAGAAAGACTCTAACTTTCTAAAACTGGAGCCACTAAAAAGTAATGCAGCTGCACACATTAGATTGCCTACTGGCAGTTTCCCCAGCATCGGTTGTGCAGACCATGAAAACATATGATGTAATGTACAGGCGGCATGTATTGTGACGTTACTGCCTAGTTTTTGACGAGTCACATGAATCAATGGCTTCCTACATACTTTCCCTCTGACGGAATGCCCACATTTCAGCATACTTATAATATCCATCAAACAACTGTCGAATACTATGTATTTGCCCTCTTTCATTAGACTGTCATCCTGCGTCAAAGTTGTTTCGGCCTGTGATGTTGAGGGCATATCGCCACATTTGAAAGAAATATTGCTGCTATCAAGTTCTGATGCGTCGGTGATTGCTGCTGCTGGTTCATTCTGTCATTTCAACATCTGCTACTTCAACATTGATGGGAGAACACAACAATGTCGACAGCTTTTTTGGTGTCAATTTTTTGGCGGGTGTAGATTGTGTGAAATGATCTGCGACTACTTCAGAGCTATCTTCAATACATCCAGTGTCATGTTGTTGCGGTGGTGCGGTCGTACTGTAGCAATGGTCCAATACAACTTTGCCGGATTCTCCGGACACATTCATTTCATTTTCTGTACATTGGACATGAGCATCCCGAGTCTCAACACGCCGCGTCTGAATTAATAGTTCCTACATAGACTCCATAGTATAAATGGTCTGGCAAGCAACATCTCTCATTCGCTTCACTGTCTGTGTATGTATAGTTCGTAGACCCAGGGTAACTAGAGGACCGATTCGAAAAGGGATGTTCAGTTTAAACACAAGATAAAGTATAGTACAATTGACTGGAAAAAAACATAAAATAGTCCCCAGCACAAAAAAAATTCTAAAGTTATGAACTGTTTGTAACTAACCTTATTTTTGTTTCTTTTCTTTGCAACTGTTTTGACTCGACCTTCAACATCTGCAGGCTGTTGCTCCGATACGTATCCGCATGTCTCCCCTTCCTCTTGCGCTGCAACGACTATATTTTCTGTATCCGCAAAGACAGCACGGAATGAGGCTCCATCGACTCCCTGAAACATAGTATTTTCATTACTGTGTATCAAAATATTGGTAGCATAAAACACACGTGAGGACAAACACACCTGTACATCCGAATAGCCAAACACGATTTAAACATTGTGTGGAACAATCAAACAACAAGTATTCGAGCTCTGATGACCTAGTTCGATAGAGCTGTCAGTATCCATACCTCTGGCTCTGCATGGACTGCCCAAATTATTGTATTGAGGAGGAGGCATCAGCAACTCCCTGAAACACAGTACTTGCGTTAGTATGGTTTTCAATATTGTAAACATGATATGATATGATATGATATGGTATTTGTAACGCGCCTATACACATGTGTTTCAAGGCGCGAAACATAACACACACTTGGGGTCGACGGCACAGGTACATATAAAGAGATAACCACAAATGTTTCATTGTCTAAAAGAATCGAGGAATATTTAAATATGATCAGATTTAATCGACTTATTTCTCCGATTTCTTTACATCTGCATCATCTAAATGGGATCTTGTGATTGTAGTGGAAGCTCCATCGTCTCCCTGAAACACAGTACTTGCGTTTAATAGGGAAGAAGGTATAGCAAATGGAATCACGTTATATGATCACGCTCGATGGAGCTGTCAGTATCCATACCTCGTGCTGCTGAAGAATATCTAGGGCTGTTGTCAATGTGGTGCGCACTTCCGAAAGCTGTTGCGCTGATTCGTATCCGCATGGTCCTGCTTGCCCTGGAATTACTTGAATGTCAGGCTCTGCATCAAGTGCGTGGGTTGACGATTCAACAACTGCCTGAAACATAGTATTTGTATTAGTAAGGATTACAATATTGAAAACACAACACACGCTTGGGGTCGACCGCACAGGTACATCTCAATGGCTAACCACGAATGAAACATGGTGTCAAACAACAAGTGTTCCAGTCCTGATGATCAAGGTCGATGGAGCTGTCAGTATCCATACCTCGTGCTGTTGAAGAACATCTAGGGCTGTTGTCAATGTGGTGGACGCCTCAGCATCTCCCTGAAAGACAGTACTTGCATTAGTATGAATAACACTAATTATAACTGAAAACAAATACCAGGGGACGACAACTAAGGTGTATATCAATTGGAAAGCACTAACCAAATGATTGGTAAAATAATCACACGATACATAAAAACTATTACTTGATATGCATAAAACAAGTCTGTAGCGGAATAGCCAAGTATGATTACCTGATACACGCTAGAAGTGGTTGATAACTGCGAGCACGTCACGCAAGTAGAATGTTCTTGCTTCAGATTCAAGGGATAGTCAAGAAGTTGTAAAGGTAATTTATTGTTTGAAAATGAAATGCCAATATTTAAAATTGCCATGTAAGGAGACAGAATACTTGAGTAATGCGCAATATAGCACAGTTCCCTGTGCCCATATATAGATTTTGTTTGTGGGTTATGAAATCTAAAAATAATATATTGATAAATGTCATTATTCAAAAAGCTATACACTCATATCAATGTCGAAAGTATTACAAATTGGAAACACCTAAAATATCAATGCATCCATTCGGCTACCTACACACTACCGCAAGGCCTAAAGCTAAAAACGGACACTTGACTCACCAGTGGTGGAATGTGGACGAATAGAGTGGGAATAGCGTTTGCGAGCAATTTTCGTGTCGATCGCCGTTTATTCTTCTTTGTTACCCAAGATGTGGTGTACATGTTCGAGGGAACGTGCCGGCTGCAGATGCGGTATCGATCACCCCTCTTGTCCTCAAAGACTTGTTGGACTCTACTTTCCAGCTCATCCAGTGGATATCCGCAATGTCTGACCCATTCTCTTATTCGATCAACAGTTTTCGAGAATACATGCATTGTAGTGCCTTCAGATTTAGCATGGGTCTTCGAAGGGCAACCGCTAATCGAACAGGCAGGCATTGTTGAAAATTCTGAAAAGTAAATATCAAGATTATTATAAAACCTTGATGAATAAAAATGTCATAAAAAAGTAAATGAACCATACCATGCTCAATGCAAGGTTTGTTTTGGTCGCTGGAACTATACCAGTTCATCATGTGCGGCTTAGTATTTGCATAAGTTACAGAAATGTTTTAAATTATGTGACTAAACTCTGAACATGTGACTCGTCCCTTGGATGTTCTTTCTTGCATGAAAAGGAAACATGCTTACATTATAGACTGGACCCCCGAAGGATGCAATTCGATGACAATTGACACAGATGAAAATTAATAGATCTATTGATAGCATAACAATTGAAACTCAAGTCAATAGCAATGAGACCAATGACCATAGCTCTATTGGGTACCTTAATCGCAAATAGAAAATGACCGAAATATGACTAGGATACATGGCCTTACCTTGACCAACAAACAGTTGGATTCAGCAGGCCGAGCAGTATGTTGCAGGAGAACAGGTAGATGGCCACAGGTAGCACACTGACGAGTTTGCTCGAAGCGGTCGCAGATAGCACGACAACGAGCAGATTAGCATAGATCTCAGTGCTTCTCAGGTAGAAGGTTCAGGAGTTGACTTGCAAAGCACAAAGATGTTCTCATGAGACATATCAAGTGGTTTATAAAGTATTAGAAACAGGGCTGTGTTTGTGAATGAATGACGTGTGTATGTCGTGGTATTATGTGGTTTGCAGGGAGGCTGCCTGCATCAGGAGAAGCCTGCCTGGAGACACAGGGTCTGAGGAGGCCATGTGAGCGATGGCCCCTGGGCGTAGGATACCTTTTGAAGTATACAAGCTGTTTAGCACCTTGGCCGTTTGCGCCCGTGACAGCCCCCCATGCCAGCGCTCATCCTCGGGTGCGAACCGCCTTTGATAGAGGGGGGTGGGATGGATGGGCCTGGGGCGTGCAGGCAAGTGTGTGGGAGCGAGGGGCCATCAGGCCCCTCTCATCCTTTACTTCTCAGTAGAAACTTGTACCAAGTGCCTCCAGTAGTGGGTTCGCCCCTTACCCTTATGTGATGTTAACTTTGGATGACATTCGCGTAGATGGGAACACTGAGCAGGGCACGGGGCATCCATTTTTGTACCCCCTTTCCACTCCATCTTGGTGACCAGGCCTCACTCCGATAGTACAGCGCGCAGAGCACATAGCCCACACCCTCATTCCCACTCTGACTGGAAAACTCCAGAGGTATTTGCAACAGCTAATAAATGTAACACATCACTCTTCCTCTGAGATCACGGTCCTGCATGTGAACCAGCCTGAACTAAGCACGTAGCTCGTTCATCTCCACAAACGTGTCCTTGCCCACGCACCCTCGCCAGTGGAAACATACTGCCATTCTGACCCTGTGTCCCTGCAAGGTATTCTCTTCATGTGCCAGACCACTGACCATGCCATGATGCCCACCTAGCAGATCCCCAACTAACATTAGACCCCTACTGCAGTATATCGTTGCCCATCAATAACAAATGCCACATACCGGAGATTCTTGTGAGCACAGACCCACACTTCAAACAGTGTATTATAGTGGTCAAGACCCTTGACCGAAGGCCTGTATAATCCAATGTTAATTGATAGTATAGATATATGTGACTTTTATAGAGACATAACCGACTGAAAGATTTTGAACAAGTGTTATTTAGTGCATGCATTATTGATAATATATTATGTTAGCTTAGATAGTGACCACCCTGCTTCACAGCGACCTGACCATCACCCATTCCGAGCACAGATGTCTGACGTCCATCCTTTAATGGAGACAAACTTGATTCATTTAAAAAATCGAAACAACCCTTGTTAAAATATATGTGGTGTTTTATTTTGTATCTTATTTTGATGACACAAAAATACAAGACTTTAAACATTGTAGAAGTCAGGTTGCAGCACAGCGAGAGAAAAACCCCTGTACTGACCGCTGTCACTCGGGAACGTTTCTCTTATGGCACGAACGGCACAGGCGGGTATCACTCTTCCAACGCGGTGTCCAAGCCTCCCGTGAAGCCACCATGTAAAGGAACGATAGGCCACCAGCCTGTACCACCTGTGAAAAGGAATGAAACAAACTGTTTTTAAATGACCAAGATAAGTGTAATAAACGTTTGTTGTCAATGACAATTCTTGTAACTAATGGCATTCGGCTCGGACAAATGCTATCTAGACACTGCACACTATTGAACGACTTTCATGCGTTACAATGATATGTATATGCAATTTTGGATATAGAAGAAGACCAAGAAATAGGAGTGGCATGACAAGCAGAGTATACTTACTCGTTACTCGGATTACGAGGACGAACAGTTGCGCAAAGTTTGTGCATAAGCACCATCATTATCCTCAACACGGACCGTGTGAGGCAGGCTGTCCTGAAGTCTGGCAGCTCGGTGATGCATTGTGGTCATGGCTCGCCTTCCAAAATGTAGGCCACGCATCCCGAGTTTTCACAGCAGCCGCAGTTCTCGTCCTCGGTTGGCATTAGCTTGCACCGATTGCATGTGCACCAGGTGGAAACACTGTCCATGCGACTAGGTCCAGGCTCTTCAGCTGTTGAATTGTCCTCCCAACTGCCATCCGAAGACCCATCGTTTTCGTGTGTTTCCCTTTCCAGTCGTTCCTCCTCTGTATACTCGGACTCGTACATGTAGGGCATTATTGTAGCCATTGTGTGTTAAACAAACTGAAATAATTTATAGCGGTGGTACTGGTATCTGTTCACACGGGCTACAAGCAACGAAGGTAGCTGACCAGAGCACAGAAACGAGTCACAGAATACTCAAAGTAACACAGAGAGAGGAATGGAATCGAAAATCTGCTGCTGTGTGTTGTGAAACGGTCTTATTGAGGAAAGAGGCGTCCTGCCATTTCCATGGCGACACGTCATTAGCTGAAGCACAGCGAATGTTGACACGAGACGTGCTTTGACGTTGTAAAATGGGCGGTACGCGCTTGCTGATGACGGGCTCAGGGGCAGGGGATATGATTTAGTGCTGCAAAAGCAGTTCAGCCAGGGCGATGGGGGAAATGATAGGATTATCACAAAATGGCAGCTCCCTGATGCCTGTTTTCGCGTGCATTTAATGGACGAAAACTCGGGTAAGGTCCATAGGAAACGTTTCTAAAATCCATCAGATAAGTGCCCTAACCTTCTTTGTGTACTGCAGATGCATATTTTACACGCTGTTTATTTTCATTGCAACGACATGGTTTAACGTGTGAAGGAACACGTGGTGGACTATGTATGGCTTAAAGTTATGTCAGCTAAATCCGTGGGTTCGGATGCTAAGGCAATGACTGGGTTTGAGTTGGTCAAGAACCACATTTAAGTTTCATTACATTTTGGGTATTACAAGAGACTCCTTTGCCAAAAGGGATATATGTTAAATTTCATCAACTGCCATGTTTGTCGCTTTACCATGCCCACAGGGCCATGAGTCTTGTGTCATCATATAAGGGAAAGCCCTTTGTTTGTGCCATCCTGCTTTTCTGCTTGTTAGAAAACCAAGTCTCCTGGAGGGAGACACTCATATTTTCTCTGTTGTATTACGTCATGTATGCGTATCTAACACCATGTTTTGTGTGATTAAGGTGGTGTTTTTCAGTGCCACATGTGAGGGTATGCGGAGTTATTAAGACTCATTTCGTGCTGTACAATGGGGTCACAATAGTTCCCATTTGGTTTTTCAAAGGTCAGGTCAGGTGTTCAGGAATGATGGGTCGGGTATAGGAGTAATGATGGCTTCAAAGTAGTTACGGTTGTATTTGCATGTTATGTCTCCCCCTCCTTTCCTTTGTCATTCCACCCCCTTTCCCTAACTCCGTCTTCCCCCCATTGGCTGCCACGTGGCTTCCTGTGTTACTCAGTTCAGGCGCCCGTGCCAATCACGGTGGGAGGGTCGATCTATTCGGCTTCTGTGGTTCGGGAGAGTAAGTTGAGTCCCCCATCATCCCATTTCACTAGTTTTGACACAGATGGTCCAGATCATCAAACAATGGTTTGGTGAACACATTATACATGGTAGGCGATACACACGATCCTTGTGGAACTCCACAGGATATGGGGATAAGGTCAGCTGCAGCCGACACGGAAAAGACTCTCATGGACCTATGGTTTAAAAAGGAATTAATCCATGCTGTTGCTTCTGTTGAGAAATGAGCTGCTGTAGAGAGGTGCTTACACAGAACCTTGTGTCAAAGGCGGCAGACAAATCCAACAGAAGCAAGAGGGCTGATTTCCCTCTGTATTTCAGATCGTCATTCTGGATCTTTAGGTCAATCAGGGCTGTTTCTGTGCCGCGTTGGGGTCTAAAGCCAGATTGACAGAGACCGAGTAGCTTATTGGTCGCCAGATAATTTTGTCTTTGATTATAGGCTGCTTTATCTATAATCTTTAACAAGAAGGGGACTGTTGTATTTGGTCTGAAATTAGTAGGTATGCTAGTGTCCAGTTTTTTTTTAGAAGTGGGAACACCCATGAGTTCTTCAGGTTAGTAGGGACGGTGCATGTGCGGAAGGAGGCATTGATTAACGAAGTGATAAAGGGAGCAAGTACACTCGCTGCTTCCTTTATGCCAGTAGCTGTACATGAGTCACCTTGGCAATTGGACGGTTTGAGAGAGGCTATGAATTTTTGCACTTCTTGGGGAGATACTGATGTGAATTTGAATTGTTGCGTCGGTTTAGGGAGAGTGGGGCTCTGTTTATGTGATGGTGAAGTTTAAACCCTGTGCCAGGTACCCTCTAATCCAGTGGAAGCCTGTGCATAATTAATATTTGGGTGGTGCCCACGTCTTTATGCACAAACCACCACAGGCATGCCAAGCTTTCCCCGTCAATAAGCGTAGATGTAAGAGTACTGTGCATGGCATGACTCCTTGTGCCTGCAGATGCCTCTGGTGCATGCCGCTTTGTGGGATGGGCCCTGTGCAACATGAGGTCTAGCACCACCCTATGACTCTGCAAGCACAAGGTGTGGTGTCTGTGTGGCACATGTGTATTTTGTCACATTTTATAGGAACTGATAGTGATAATAGGCAATACTGGGGGCAGTGTGAGAAACCTGAAGGTGTCTCACCCGCTAGTCCCTGGAGATCTGTCATCCAGGTGGCCAGGACACGGCCATCACTTTTGGATCCAGTTCCTGGGGGTGGACCAGTGCTGGAAGATCACCTGGACGAGTGGTCTTCGAGGATTGGAAGTGGGACACCGGATGGCCAGACGCCGTATCCCCTTCCTTGTAATAACTTTACCCCATCCTACCAGGTAGGATACTTAGGAACTTAACCCCAGCTCCCTTTTCCACCAGGAATACTTTCTCGCGGACAGCTCACTGTGAGAGAAAATGGACTAACACCTGACGTGATGTGTCCCAATACAATGGTCGGGCACAGTCGGGCAATTACTGATCATTACACACACACCTGACTTACATTTCCCCACACAGATAAAAGGCGGAGCACGAAAGCACAAGGCAAAGCACATGAGGAATCAGCAGTTCCAAGATGGCAGTTTAATCCAAGGGGAAAGACGGCAAGACCTAAGAGGATTGCAAGGAGGGAAGTGCCCTTGACCTTTTCACCGAAAGACTGTAACTTCATGAGCCTTCAAGAATAGGAAATGTAAGACCTGGAATCAGAGCTGAAGAATCCTTCATTATGTGTCGCAGGTACCAGGGGCTCTCCAGTTTAGATAGTCAAGGCGGGGAGAATAGTTTGCCGCTTTGGTACTGCCCTTGGCTCCTATAACAAAGCAGCATCAGTGAATTCTGCACAGCCGGTGAGTTGGGGAGACTGATACCAGACCGGTCTGTGGTGAAACCAAGGTTTCAAGCAGCAACATTCTATAAATGGAAGAGAACCATGCATGAAGCGTATGTGGCAAGCGACGCAAATCTAATTAGAACAGCAGAGGACTTAATTAACTTTGAAGCGAAGATACAATACTGTAGACGGAGTGGTCCGGCGCCACGTGGGTGCTCATTCGAAAGTCTGTTATTTATCCAACAAAAAGGTGATGAATGTTAAAAGGAATTGTGAAATTGGAGTGGTCATGCAAAGGGTCAAGCCAAACCATGTGCACATTCGAAATTGGCCGAGGGAGACTAATTGAGTTAAAAAGGGATCTGAGCTCGGCTGAGGGAGAGCCGGGGTGAACCGCGAGTCACCCGAAAAGAAATATCCTACGAACCGTGTGTTAAAGGGATCTGAGCCTGGATGAGGGGGATCCAAGGTGATGGACATTGTACTAAAATGATCTGAGCCCGACTGAGGGGCATCCGAGGTGAATGGGAAATCACCTAAAGTGAATACATGTGAACATCTTCAGAGGAAAATAATTTGTTGTTTATTTATTCGCATTAGGTCCTCTGAATGAAAAGACTATGAGAAGTAGAGAGACTTGAGCACAGAAGGCCCTGATGCTAATGATTGAACTGTATCCTCGTGCTAAAGAAGCCATAGACTGTGCTACGCTCGAGTGAACCAACTTGTCCAGTGCTGAAAACGTGGGGAAGGGAGGCCAACGGCGTGAACATCCTGACATATAATTTTGTGAACACTTCTTTCTTTTTCGTAACACTATTTCCCACACTATTTGTATTTAGAGGTAAGGATTGGCAGTAGGTTTATTAGTATAGGCCCTTTTACTTTGACAAGACACAATTAGCACTGCGTTATTATGATGTAATGGTCGTAGCTTGCTCCCATCTGTAGATTTAGGATTAGATGGGTGTTTTTCAAACCCTTTTTGAAGTTCAATAAACACCCTTGAACTGTGGTCACTTGTGTCTGTCTTGCTGTTGATACCATGCCTTTCTTACAGCTGTGACGGTATATGTAGTTATAGACAGAAAAGGGGGGTTGTTGCTGTGCCAGAAAAGAGGGACTGGGTTAGATAAATTAGGGTAACCGCTCAAAGTCAACCTCTGTAGGTCCAGAAAATTGATTTCTATTCTGGAGTACAAATATTCATTTGTTTAATTGGAACCTATCGCATTCAAACATATTGACAAAAAGATCGGAACACCTCAAGTGTTGGAGTATAAACTCATTCTGTATTGAATTCAGTAATCAAAGTAAATCAACAGATATATTCCAGAGAAACAAAAAGTCCAACATCAAACATACAAAGACATATAAAATCACATAGAATGTTTTTTCTGTTAATACAAAAAGAAATCATGTGTTGGTTCAAAAACAGTACAAACTACAATTTCTGTTGTACAAAAAACTAATGTAAATCGTGAAACTAGAGGTAACACCAAGGGAAACCAGGCGGGGAAGTTGGGAGGGGGAAAAAAACAAAGAGAAAAAAAATCAATGATTGCACACAATTACAACATTAAGACTTGGTAATCATATACAATAATGAAACCTATGGTAGATCTGGGGAAGTCCCACAGAGGGTAAACAAAGCACTTGAGCTGAGTCGTTCAAGTGTGGCTCATCAGGGTGGTTCTCAATTGGCCACCATACTTCTCGGGCTCGGATCTGTTTGCTGAGATTCAGTCTGCCAGTATATGTAGTTGACAGCCCACCGGATTTGCTTTGGGCGTAAGCAGCATGAAAGTGGTAGCAGAGTTTTGTGACAGTCACAGGTTGGTCAAAAAAAGTGGGGACACGAGAGGTGCTAGAAAAAACCATCCACTTTGTAATGTTACCCAGATGTGGTATATGGGGGATCTTCCAGGGCTTTTTCTGGCCCAAGGACAAATATGGAACAATGCCCCAAAGGAGAATCATAAATGCTCCCCCATTCACAGGTTCTTATGCACTCGCATTACAAACTGCAATCTGATTCACAAAGTCTCACCAGGCGCATGCTTTTGGAGAGGGCACGAACCACCACTGACCCGACAATACAGCAGAGGATTGTTGTTGACAAGGTTCTATTGAACAGGAATCAGCTGACAGTTGTGGCAATTTGGGGAAATGTGGCCCATGTGTCAAGTCGTCCTGAGCAGATGTAGGCAGGGCCCTTTTTAACGTCTCCTTATTATTGAAATCCCCTTCCCCTACTAGAGATGGATGTTATGGAGCTCCATGCACCTTTCAAGTCAGAGAGCCAGTACATATTGAATTGTGGATTACACTATCCAAAAGCCTGACCTCTTGAAATAACATTACCGAGCTAATACTAAAACACTTAATGATTTTCTTTACATGGGTGGCCTTTGCCAAAGAAAGAATTCTCAAGGACCAGGATCCATCTTCAAGTCCAAATGTTGCACAGACCACATTACTGACTACAAACAAATTTGTGGACTGATTCAGCAAGACACTGAAGAATATTTCATGGAAACTGGTGGCAAGAGACAGCAATAAATTGAATGACCATTTTCCATTGGCTGTTTGCCATACATAAAGCCCTTCCCGATTCTCCCCCTTTGAAATGGTCAATGTCTGGTGGGAAAATCGGATGGCAGCTGTTGTTTCTACATTGACCTTAGGAAAGTCAATTAGATTTCTCAATTTGATGGATATTCCATGGCTCACACTGATGAGAAACTCAACTTACATTTCTGCACTGGATCTCACCAAGGTATATTCCTGTAAGCCAAAGAGAAAACAGCGTTCACTTTATAAGGATTTTAACATCATGATGCTTTGTCTCTATCGAGTTCAGCAACTTATGGATCCACCTGCATCAAGAATCCACAGGACCATATGTCAATGATATTGTGAAAGAACTCAAGACTTGGTAGACCCATATGAGACGCCTACCTGTATTTGGTAACCAAAGTTCTGAGGAAGACATGAATGCTACTTTTGCCTACAGTAAATTACCTGGGCTCTCAAGTTGATATTAGTCTTGTAATATCAGAGCCCAGCAAGGTTGAAGCTGTACAACGTATTCTTTCAACCACCATATTACAGATGATTTATTCCTTGGTTTTCAACTACTGTATTGCCTCCCACTCATCTGCTGAAATCCATTCAGTCCAACCGAATACAAGGTGGCCAATCTAAGAAAACATTTTGGAGATGCTGAGGCATTCCCACATTCATCGTTCTTGCTTGTAGGTATTAAGTGACATTCTCGCTTTCTTTAACCCAGCCACAATTATGATCGATTTAGAAAGACTGATTAAAATCAGTAATTCAGTCTTTCTAAATCGATTGTTTAAACACCCTTCACGCACCTACCTAGCCCATAATCAAACCCCCTCTCCACTCCTCCTCTCCCCTCACTTAACTTGCTCGATCGGTCGCTCCATCCTCTCGGTGCGCCGGCCATCTTTGGGATGGCAGCTGCTCCCTGCGACGCACACAGATGTGCGCAGGGTCTGACCAGCGCGGTCAGACGAGGGACGTCTTGGGAGTAAGGCAAGTGTTTGTTTTGGCGTGTGCATGTGTGTGCACATGTATGTGAGGGAGATGTGGGTGAATGTGGTGGGAGTGGGTGTGCGGGTACAATGTTTTAGATTAGTGTCTGGAAATGTTTGTGTTATTATGCTGCAACATTTGGTGCTGTGGGCTTAGAAAATCCAAGATGGCCGAAAAGCCCACATTGCGTCAGAATCCAGGAAAACCGCACAGTTTTTGCGCACACCAGAATGGTCGCCTAACCTGTCACCCACCAGTGCGAGCGTGATGGGCCAGGAGTGCCATGAGTGGAATGTGTGCCAAAGGAACAACAGCAGTGCCTGTTAGCTCAAAAAGCGTTTTGAAATCACCTTTGTTTCTCTGAAATGCAAGCTAAAAATGCCTATTTTAAACATTGCAAGATATTCAAAAATCTCACTGAACACCAGCAGACATTTTGCAGAATGTTTTCTTGTGTGCATACAAAATCTGGGAAAAGAAAGAGCCTAAAATAATGTTCATAATGAAACTGGCTGAGCTGTGGATGTCAGCAGCTTAAGTTAAATTGGACTGAAAGCCACTAAAATCGAAATGTTTAAAATAAATGAGTGACCTACTGTTGAGTGTCACATAGTTTGCAACAGTTAAATGTCATAGTTTTGAACTTAGAATCAGCATTCTAGCTGCATGGGTAAAAATTGTAAGTTTGATTTGAATGAAGAAAAACTGGGAACAAAAGTGACATTTGGCTGAAGCCTGGCTTAAAGAGAATGAATTCTGCCCGGCAACTACCCCCGACAGGAGTTGAAACTTGCTCAGCCACTCTTCCCAGGCCTGGCTGCATTCTGCTGCCCCCACCAAAAGGAGATGACACCTCCCTGATTGAATCAGGGGAGGAGCACCTAGGACTGGAGGGAAACAGAACAATGAGCCTTCCTTGGCTCAGGCAAATGTTAAATTAGGGGGGGGTCGTACATGGCTTCCTCTTGAGAGAAACGGGGAGGGACAGTGCCTCTGTGAGCAACTTGAGTAGGAGGAAGTGGACAAACCAGAAATTCCACCATGTGCTTTGGGAAACCACACCCCTCTGGGCCAGAGCATCATTTTAAAAAGTTGGATAATTCATAGTACGGACTTGTCAAAATTATATAATTAATATCATTGTTCTTGTGATTCTTCTGTGCACATTTTAAGAGGTGTTAAGAATCTGTGGTATGTTCTTGGGGGTAGTAGTGGAAAATAAGGTATTACTCCAAATGTCTGTATGTTAAAAATCTGACACTTTATCATCTGATGCCCATATTCCTTGTGCATGTTTGTGTAAATTCTGGAAAAGTTTAGAGGTTGTGTTCTTGATGAAAAGGGCAGAATTCTGTCATAAGTGGACACGACATCTTACAAAGACAGGGAGCAGATGGTTTGGTGCTACAAAAAATGTTAACTGGACATATAATATTAGAAAAATTGTACGTAGATAAATATGTATTTGGATCAAGAATAGATTTGTGTGCAAATTGACCAGGGGTGGATCCTCTGACCCATAAACTACCTCATCACAATGACACTCCATTTCCTTCCCCCAATCAAGGGAGAGAGGAAAACTTAGCCAATGATAAGTTGCGAGGGGCAGGCTTAGCTATGCCAACACACACCCATTTTCTAAAGACATAAAAAGAGCCACTGGAAGCCAGACAGGGACATTCATTTTCCAACCTTCAACTGAATTCCTGCGCAGCACGCTGACGGAGAACTCCAGAAACCGGAATTCCAGAGATCAAGACTGACTCCAGAACAAAACTCCAAAGAACTCTAGAACCCAAGAGTTGAACTCTTCAGCAGGCCTCAAAATCTTTTGCAAACTATTCAACCGCCGGGCTGTGCGGTTTGCTGCTTGCTAAGAGTCCTGTGTATCCAGAACAGAACCAGTACCTAGAAAGCACCGCTGTATCCAGAACCGCAGACCAGACCCAGACCGATGTGAACAGAAAGAACCGGTGCCTGATTGACCCGCCGAGCAGAGAGAACCGCAGCTAAACTTGATCACCAGATCCGTGACTAGGCCATTCCTTTCAAATTGATAATGTGAGTACCCAGCTAGAACTGTGCAAAACCAATCTTAGTTTAAAAAAATCTGATTCAAAACATTTAACCTGTCCAAAACTGCATCATAGAATCGTGTGTCCCTTCTCCGATTTTAAACCTGTAAAAGTGTCATTTGCCATTTTGAATCATTATTTAATTTCTGAAAAACTACCTTCATAAAATCGTCCGTATCTTTTGAACCGTTTGTGCTAGAAGCGAGATTTAAGTTTCATTTTAAAGCTAACATTCTAGACTTTCCAACAAACCCTTTCTATTCATACTTTTTCCGTAATCTCGCTCGACGCACTCGGAAAAAGTGCCACGATTTGCGCTTCGGCTCAAATTTCTTCACTTGTCAAAATAGCAGTTTCTTGCTTTCCTTTGCTGAAATTCGTTTGCAACCTGACAATCATTCATAGAGCATTGCTAAAGTGATCCTGAACTAATTTAAAGTAGCTATCACCCTCCCTGAATCTCTCATAGGGAATTAAAATCATTTTTAGCATATTTTTCCCTTCTTTGCAAAGCACCTGAAAGTCTTTCGTCTGTGTTTCAAAATCATCCCTGGTGCTATGAGCTTACTAGGGGGGAACTGAATTCGTATTGTACTGTGATTGATTGTATTCCTGAAGACTGTGTGTGTTACTTCCATCTCCTTACATTGCATAGGCGGGGGAGTGAATTGTCAGAGAAAAAGTGATCCAGCCGAGCGTGGGTCGAGCGGTCGCCGGCAGCCCAGAGGGAACTGCAGGCCCTGGAAGCCCTGCCCGTGTCCATCCGTGAGGAAAGTGTGTTGTTGTTCAAAATTTAAAGTATCATTTGTCTTCTACGCACCGAGCGCGTTGTTGTTGCCTGATCCCCCTCCCCTCCCACTTCCTGGTTCTCCTCTTCCCTCCGGCCTCCCTGCCCGCCCACCCCCCCCTCTGATTGGCTGCCTGGCTGCCTTCCTCCTGGGCTACTCGACGCCCGCTCCCCTGCTCGCTTCTTGTTCCAGCCGAGCGTGGGTCGAGCGGTCGCCGGCAGCCCAGAGGGAACTGCAGGCCCTGGAAGCCCTGCCCGTGTCCATCCGTGAGGAAAGTGTGTTGTTGTTCAAAATTTAAAGTATCATTTGTCTTCTACGCTCCGAGCGCGTTGTTGTTGCCTGATCCCCCTCCCCTCCCACTTCCTGGTTCTCCTCTTCCCTCCCGCCTCCCTGCCCGCACACCCCCCCTCCCCTTCCTCTCCTCCCTCTTCCTATAACCTCCCCCTTCCTGGGCAGCCCTCTGCCCGGCAGCCCCTGCGGCTAAGGGCCCCAAGGCCAAGGGCGACTCTTACAGTTGCGGCTCCCTGTGTGTCTGCAGGTGTCCGCAGGGGACGCCAGGCGCCAGCTCCTCCGCTCTCCGGCCCACCCCTCCTCACCTTGCTCACCTCATCCGCATGATGCCTCGCCCCCCCTATTCCAATTTATTGGTAAACTAGGGTGTTTTTCTCCCCTCGCAGGATTCTCAAACTTAGGTGGCCCTGACCTACTACGCATTACTGTTTGCTCTGTATTGTGGTAAACTAGTGCCCTCCACTCACTTCCTGTCTGCATACTCGTGTCGTCCGCCTCCCCTCCTACTCCATGGTGCTCTCTATCTCGCCTATCTACTCTAACTGCTTCTCTATTGACTATCCTGCTCTCCTCACTAAATCCGGTAGGAAAAAGTTTAAAAAGGACATCCTGGTCTCCAACCCAGGCCTCCCTATCGCTGACACCTACACGAGCGCCTGCTCCAAGGAAACTCTCACTGACATTCTCTTTTTCGTGCCTTCACCTGACCTATGGACCCTTCACATGGTCGCTGTGCTCTCTCCTTTCTCCTCCTCTCCCATTAATGGTGGCACCCGTTGGGATGTCCTCTTGGCCCCTTTCCACTCCTCTAAGGCCATCAGTAATGTCTATGCTAACGGGACCGTCTTGGTCCAAGGCCCTCAGGCCAACCTTCACCTCTTTGATAGACGCTTCCCACGCCTCATCAACTTCCTCTCCGCTCCCGCTGTCCCCCCTCCTCTCTCCTCGGCTACCTTGCCTCTCCCCTCCCTCCCTGCCCCCTCTGTTGCACCTTCTTCTACACCTCCACAGGGCGTACCTCTGATCTGAAGCCCTCCCCGGAAGTCCTTCAAGGATGGCAACCTTCTCCACATTGCCACTCTTAACTCTCGCTCTGCAATCAAGCATTCTTCTGATATCTGTCACCTTCTTGAGGAACTGGACCTTGACGTCCTCGGTCTCACTGAGACATGGTTCACTGCCAGCTCTGCCACCAGCTTCGACACACTCCTACCTGACGGCTACAAGATCCTCTCCGTGCCCTGGCCCAACCGTTCAGGGGGTGGTGTTGCCCTCATCTTCCCTGAGTGGATTCCTGCCACTGTCACTCCTACGCAGACCTACTCCTCTTTTGAATGTCTTGTCTGCCGACTCTCTCTCTCTCCTAGCCATTCCCTTACCGTGGCTACTATCTATCGGCCACCTGGTCAAATTTCCTCCTTCCTCTCTGAGTGGGCTGACCTCTCCTCCTCACTCCTGTCCTCAACCACTCAACTCCTCTTTCTTGGTGACTTCAACATCCACTTGGATGCCTCCTGTCCCCCCACTGGTCTCTTTCGCGAACTCTGCGACTCTCTCTCGCTCTCTATTCTCCCGTCTGGGCCTACTCATTCTGCGGGGCACACTCTTGATGCTCTGATCTCGTCTGACCTTCCCCTCTCCGTCCCTCTCTCCACTCCTCTCTCCTGGAGTGATCACTTTCTCCTACCCTCCCACCTCACCCTCCCTACCCCACAGGCAAAGCCACCCTCATCACTGCCACCCACCTTCTCGGTCATCCGACCCATGAAGCGCGTGTCAGTTGAGGCTTTCGCTGCCACCTTCTCACCCCCCCCTTCGGCTGACTCCCACCCTAACCCAGCCCTCTCCATGCTCCACTCCGCTATATCTGTTACTCTTGATATCCTTGTCCCTGTCATGAGAATCCGCCTGAAGCCCAAAGCCAAATGTAACTCCTGGTATGACTCGGAGCTCGTCACCCTTAAACGCAAGTGCAGGGTGACGGAGAGGAAATGGCGTGCTTCATGTTCATCCTCTGACAAACTGTCCTGCCGCCTGCTCCAAAGGCAATACCGTCTCTCCGTTCTCACCAAGAAGAGAGCCCTTATCCAAGCCCGCATCTCTGCGGCATCTAACAACTCGGCCGAACTCTTTAAAATCTGCAATGAGCTTGCCAACCCTGCTGTAGTCTCTACCTCTCCTGTCCCCTCCCAGGCCCTCTGCACTACACTGGCCTCTCACTTCATCTCTAAAACTCAGGTCATCCTGTCCTCACTCTCCTCCTATCACCTCCCTCCCTCTCTTCCTGGCTCTTCCTCTGTCCGTTCTGCAGCCACCCCTCCTCCCTCCTTCTCTGCATTTCCCCTTTTTTCTGCTGACAAGGTTTCCAGACAAGTCCGATCTATGAAAGTCTCGTCTAAACAGGTTCACCCCTGTTCCTCCAAAACTATCAAGGACCATCGACTCCCTGGCTCCTGCCCTGGCTGACTTTTGCAACTACTCCTTCGCCTCTGGAGTCTTCCCATCCCCCCTTAAGCACTCCCTTGTGCACCCTCTTCTTAAGAAACCCTCTTCTGACCCCTCCTGCCTGGCTAAATATCGCCCAATCTCCATCACTCCCTTCCTGGGCAAGCTCCTGGAGAAACTGGCCATCTCCCAGCTTAACCTCCATGCTGAATCTGTTGGCAGTCTTCATGACCATCAATCTGGATTCAGAGCTGCCAGAAGCACGGAAACTGCTCTCCTGAACATCCGTGAGGACCTACTCTTGAACCTTGACTCCAACACTCCGTGTGTTCTCATTCTGCTCGATCTCTCTTCTGCCTTTGACACGGTCAACCATGCCATCCTGCTCAACCGTCTCAGTCATAACCTGGGTATCTCTGGTCAGGCTCTGGCGTGGCTGACCTCTTTCCTCTCCAATCGACCCTCCCAGGTCCAACTGGGGTCCTTCCTCTCTGACATCTTTTTCTCCACCTGTGGTGTCCCCCAGGGATCAAATCTCTCCCCCTGGCTGTTCAACCAGTACCTGGCACTCCTTGCCCACCACATCGCCGCTCTCTGCCCCAACTTTCAGTGCTATGCGGACGATACCCAGCTCATTTTCAGGCTACCCTCGGCCTCCTCCTCTCCTTCCCTCATCTCTGACTGTCTGTCTGCTATCCAGGAATGGTGTGCCGCCAATGACCTCTGCCTTAATGCCAGTAAGACTGAGATTCTACTCATCGGCAAACCCACTCCCTCCTTCCCTGCAGCTCTCTGGCCGGCCTCTCTTGGCCCTCTTCCTGCTCCTACCTGCAAGGCAAAAAACCTCAGGGTTATCTTCGACTCCACACTCTCCCTCTCTCCTCATATATCTGACGTCTCTAAGAAGTCACACTACCAGCTGCACCTCCTCAGAGGTATTCTTCCCTTCCTCTCCTTCCCCCAAAAGCTCACTGTCTCACGAGCCCTGGTTCTCTCAAAGCTGGACTACTGTAACAGCCTCTATCTTAATCTGCCTGCCTCCACTCTCCGCCCTCTTCAACTCATCCAGAACAGAACTGCGAGACTTGTCCTTGGCCTCAAGCCCAGGGACCGTATCTCTCCAGGACTGAAGTCTCTACACTGGCTCCCAGTGGCTGCGAGGATAAAGTTCAAAACCCTCTGCATTGTCCACAAGGCCTTCTGGGGCCTGGGACCTAAATACCTTCAACTCTCTCTTCCTAAATATCTTCCTTCCCGAGCCCTTCGCTCACCCGTCTCCAACTCCCTCAGGGTCAGCCGCTTCTCGAAGCAACGAGCTGGGGGTAGATCTCTCTCCGCGGCAGGGGCCTCCCTCTGGAACAGCCTTCCTGCCTCCCTGAAACTTGAGGAGAACCATCTTCGGTTCCGTAAGCACCTCAAAACCTTCCTCTTTGCTTCTGCTTTCTCTCTCCCTCTCCCCTGCTAATTCTTCGCTGAATCTGCACCGAATCTGCAACTGGGCCACTCTCGCTGACCTCGGTCCTGGGCCCAGCCACTCTCCACTTGCACTGCCTCCCTGGCAACCCCTACACTGCGGGACTGTCTCTGTATCCCTACAGCCCCCGTTCCCAGCACTTGTCTGCACTTACCTTGCACTTGCCACCAGCTGGCCCTTTATTTATTTATTTTATTCTACTTACCTTGTACTGCACTTCCCCCCCTCCCCTCCCCTTGTACTTCTCCCTTCCCCCTACCCCTGCACTTACGCGATCTGAATGACACCTGGCCTAGTAGGATCGTTGTCTGTCTTCACCTATTCCCCCCTCCCGGCCTCGTCGCACCTTGAAACACTTGTGCATAGGCGCGTTACAAATGCCATATCATATCAAATGCCAATGCCATATCATAAGGACAGGGTTGTCCTTAGAGTTCGTCCTTCTTTTCTTCCGAAGGTGGTTTTGGAATTTCATTTGAGCCAGGTACATCCTGGTAAGGAAGAGGAGAGGCTCCATAGGCTTGATCCTAGGAGAGCGTTGAGCCTTTATATTTCACGCATGTCCCTGTTCAGAGTGGACGATCAACTTTTCATTGGTTACACTGGAAAGCGTTTGGGACAAGATGTGACGAAACAGACTTTTTCTCGTTGGATTATTTTAGCTATCTCCGAGTGTTACCGCTTGGCGGGTAAGGACCCTCCGGCTGCCTTGCGGGCCCTTTCTACCAGGGGAGTGGCTGCGTCTACTGCCCTGCATAGGGGTGTTCCTATTCGTCACATCTGTGATGCAGCACCTGGGCTTCAGTACATACTTTTGTACGTCACTACTCCCTCGATTCCATCAGATCTGGCCTTTGGCAAGGCAGTCCTATATTCCGCAATTTGATTGGATATGCTAAATTTGTGTTCTAAATTCTTTTCCCACCTCCTTGCTTGGTACTGCTTTGGGAGTCTGTCATAGATAGGGAATACGTCGGAGGACCCAATCCCCTCGAAGAACAAGTTACTTTCTTACCTGGTAACGTTCTTTCGATGGGATGGTCCGATGACATATTCCATATCACTCCCTCCCTACCATCCCCGCTGCAGAATTTCTTTTGCGATTGCAGCTTGCGTTCCGCAAGGCCTTGTGTGTCTGACTGGCAGAAAACTGGTGGCACACGTTCTGGGGAAAAAACTATAACTGAGGCTATGGGCGTCGTGCGTCCTACTTATCACATCGGGTGACGTCGGCCGTTGGAGGAGGTCCTCGGGGACGGCGCATCGACGTCATCGACGCAGGACTCAGACCCCGAAGATTTTCCAAAGCAGCACAGCTGTGGACATTACCTGTCATAGATATGGAATATGTTGTCGGACCAACCCCTTCGAAAGCACGTTACCAGGTAAGAAAGTAACTTGTTCTTTTTACCTGAGGACAAGAAGGTAGAAGCTCTGCTAGGTAAGAATTTGTAGAGTCCAACTGGTGTGGCACTTTTAATATAGGCCTATAGTACACAAGTTGGTAAAGTGTCTGAGTAGCCAGGCTTATCTAAAGAGGGGTAATGTGGGCTGTAGAGCTTTACAATGATATTGGTAAATACAGGTATCCAAGTAAACTCTTACACACTTAGATATTAGACAATTTTAAAAAGCAGAAACTAATAGTAACCTTAAATCAAAAGTTTAGGATTCAGTTCAACAAGAGCAATAAAGTAGGTGAGTAAACTTTTCTTATGCCAAACATGTACCAGCACACTGAGTGATGTCATTTGAGGTCAGTATTAGCACTTATTTGTGATCACCGTTACAATATTTCAAGGTTGGAAAAGTTAAAGTCTGATCAGAGCCTACTTGATGAGTAGTAAAACAGTTAGATCCTCCCAGATGGATGTAGGCAGTATTTTATCCCAGCAATAATAGTATTCTACAATGAAAACCTGTAGGTTCCGAAGAGGAGCCTTTAGGGACCCAGGACTGCCAAAGTCAATGGATCAGTTCAAAGTTCTGATGCGCTGATATTTTTAAATAGTAGTTCAGCAGAAAAATCACAGAAGCTCAAGAGGAGACACCTTGAAAAAGCACAAGCTGGAAGGCCAGTGCAGGTCAGTTGAGGTCCATTCAAAGGGTTTAAAATGGTACTCCCCAAGGTAGGAAGCACTACAAATGTCAAACGGTAGATGTACCCCAAGCCCCACATTGCCTGAAAATTGAAGAATTGGTTCCATCTGGATGCCTTCCTGTTGCAGTGTAACAGACACTTTTTCCTGATCCTTGATAACCTTGTGATGAAAGGGCCCTCCCTTCATCTCCATCTGGCGGGCTACTGCGGCAGCACTCAGGAGAGGGACTCTGCAGCAATAGATACTCCTGGATTGAGCAGCCTTTAGTGGTTTTGGCATATTTTCCTCGTGCCAGAGAAGAACGTACAGCTTTGGTTGGAAGTTACTTCATCCCTCAGTCTTGAACTCTGGTGAGGGGACGCTAGATGAAGATTTTCACACTTCGAAAACAATGCACCCGATGGTCCGGGTTCCCCGGGCATTGGGATTCTGCAGCTTTGGAAAATCACAGCAAGTTGGAGGATGCACCAAAATTAAGCTTGTCTCGAGGCTAGTTGGTCCCATCAGCACAAGGGAGGAAGGCCTCCCTTGTGGGTCTTCCCAGTCGAACCAGAAACAGGGTTGGCACAGCTGCAGGGCTTCACCTGGCACTTTGCGATCCTGGAGGTTGCTGCTGGCGTCTCTTCACTTTTTCTTTGTCGGATGTTGTACAGCCAGCCGGCCAATAAGAACTGGTTTCACTTAGGCACACCTAGAAATAAAGGATAGGGAAGTTTTGGGGCCCTCCATCACTTCCTGCCTTTCCAGACAAACTGGAGCCTGGGCGGGCTTCAGGGCTGAAGCCCACCAAAAGCAAAATGCATAAAGCACTCAAACCTGGTTTAAACAGAGAACTAACTGACAAGAAATGGCAAAAAAAGATCAGGGTCATTTGGAGAAAATGTCCACCAATGGGTGCTGTACTGCAACTGAGAAATCAGCCTGCAGATGCATGACACAAAGGTAGTAAAAATGAAACCACTGCCACCAGCCATTCAAGTTAGTGTAACAAAAAGTTACATGAGAAGTGGGATAAGGAGTTACTATGTGACCCCCCAGCACTCCACATGAGGTTGTGTGTGCTTGACCCCCAAAAGAAAAGGTAAGTAAGAAAAGGTCATCTTACTAGTCCACCAGATTTCTCAGTGGCACTGCACAAAAGATGCTGTGTTGCTTTGCAAAAAATAGATGCCTATGGAGTTTACCAGGCTCCATTAAATAGTAAGAAACCAACATTCCTAAGCAGAAAAACACATGAGGGAGTGGGGTAAAAAGTCCCACTCACTCAGGAGTAAAAATTAAAAAGCCCAGAGTCCAGCAAAAGAGCTGGGGGTCTCTAAGGTTAAAGGGAATTGGAACAGAAAGGAACATTCTCACTAAAAAGCTTTTGCTCTGTTCCCATAGGGGGGGGGGACGTGGCCTCGGACCACGCAATTCAGACTCTCTGCAAATTATCAAGACTGACACCGAGAAAGCACGTTCGCTGGGTACCCTACAGCAACATCGGTTGTCGTCCTTTCGTTCCTGAAGAGGAAAGCCTGGCAGGTCCTCCAAGGATATGCCAACCCTTATTGACAGCCTTTCCGCTCCACGAACCAAGAGGCCAGCAGAGGACAGTCCCTGTGCTACCCGCAGGGCAGATCCTTTCCAAAGGCCTGAACCGATGTGGACTCAGGCCCCCGCTTGTGCACCCCAGTGGGAGGTCAGCTGTTGAGGTTAGTCACCGCGTGGAACACCATCACCACCGACAGATGGGTGCTGGACACTCTCAAACAGAGGCACACCTTGGAGTTCCAACACAAGTGTCCTCTTATTTCCCCGGTGGCTCGACAAGAACATGTGGTGCAGCTGCTGCAGGAGGTCCATGCCATTTTAAAGAAGGGGGCGACATGAGCTCGTCCCCCAGTGCCGCCAACAGGGCTCCGAAGTGTACTCCAAATACTTTCTGGTCTAAAAGAAGTCGGGAGATTGGAGACCGGTCCTGGACCTGAGACGCATCAACAAGTACTTGAAAGTCTCTGAAAATTCAGGATGGTCACGTTTCAGCACGTGCTTGGCCAACTGGAAGAAGGCGACTTCCTGGCGTTGCTGCATCTGGAAGATGGCTACTTCCACGTCCCCATCCACATGAAGCACAGCAAGTTCCGACGGTTCGTGGTCCAAGGGAGACACTATCAGTACAAGGTGCTTCCCTTTGGCATGAAATCAGCCCCAAGGGTCTTCAAATGCTTGGCTCTGGTGGCAGCGCATCTTCGTCTCGAGGGCATCCATGTCTACCCATATCTGGACGATTGGCTCGTCCAATCCCGCTCGCACGCACTAGTGAGCCAGCTACGGTAAGGACTGTGCGCCTGCTGATGTATCTGGGATTCTCCATAAATTATCCAAAGTCCTGCTTGGAACCATCGCAGATCGTTCTGTTTCTTGGAGCCTGACTCAACACTGTGACTTGTCTGGTGTCTGTCTCGGAAGAGAGGGTTATAGCAATCCTAGGGAAGGTGCAGGGCCTGCCAACGGTTCCCATTAGGCAAGACGTCCTCCTGCATCAACCTCGTCCGTCTTTGCAGACTACAGATGAGGCCTTTCCAGGAGTTTCTGGAAGCGAGGTAGCTGCAAGTCTCGGGATCCTGGATGGACAAGATCGCCCTAAACGAGGAGCTCCGATGACCGTACAGTGTTGGCGCCTACGCCCTCATCTCACGCAAGGGGCTCCATTCCAAGTCCCTCCTACCTGTAGATGGTCCTCGCAGATGCTTCTCTGGAAGGTTGGGAAGCACACACCGGACAGTTGCACGCCAGAGGCCTCTGGCTGCCAGTAGAAAAGACCCTTCACATTAACTTCCTTGAGCTTCAGGCCATCTTCTTGTGCCTCAAGTCCGTCCTGCTGTCGGAGAGAGGCAAGGTGGTGAGGATCTTTACGAACAACACCCCCACCATATTCTACAGCCGGAAGCATGGTGGGGACATGCTCCAGGGCCATTCGTCAGGACATGTTTCTCGTCCCTTTTCACTTGGTGTGCACCAAGAACACCATTGCAGACTCGCTCAGCAGGGAGCTACGTTCTTGCCATGAGTGGGAGCTTCGGCTGGACAATTGGATCTTCTATTCCACAAATGGGGTCAACCCTAGATCGACCTCTTTGCGACGGCGACGCATTCCAAATCTCAGAAGTTTGCCCACAGGTTTCCGCAGCCAAGAAGCATGGGGATGCTTTCTCGTTCCCGTGGGAGCAACTTTTCCTATAAGCATTTCCTCCATTCCCACTCCTGCTACAAGTGATCAACACACTCAGTGCCACTGTGGGATGATACTCGTTGCTCCGGCGTGGCCATGGCAAATCTGGTATCCAGATCTGCAACGTTTGTTGGCGCTCCGCCCATCAGGCTTCTACCACTTTTGAACTTCTTGCTAGAGAGGGGGGGGCGTGGCGATTCTACACTATGATCCAGCGTCGCTGAGCCTCAGGACCCGTCTCCTACAGCCCCAGAATGTGGGCATTTTTCTTTACCAGCGGAATGTAAGGACATACCGGCCAAGGCCAGAGCCTCTTTGACGTGCTACGGCCATAAGTGGAAGCGTTTCTCGATTCGTTGTCGGGCTCTGAAGATTACTCCTCTGTGTGTCACAGCCCCGCAGCTCCTACCATATCAGCTTTCCTTGGCCAAGGCTGGATTGGCTCATGCCTCTATCAAGGTACACCTGGCTGCCATATACATTACATCAGGGAACATCTCGTGCAACACTGCTTTCTTCGTTGGGGGGGGGGGGGATCACCTCAGCCAGGTGGGCCGGGCAGTTCCTCAAGGTTCTTCTGATCAATAACGCACAGCAACTTGGCTGTTAGTCTGTATCTTACTAGGATACCTGGTGTGCTCTCATGCCAGGTTTACACTTCTCTTTTGTGTGTTTTCACAACCTTTTGCTAGCCCTGATATATCCTGATCAGGACTTCCTATGGTACTGTTTAGTACACACTGTTCAACTTGACCAGGCCTGGTCTGCTTTTCCAAATGTTTTCACATCAACATATTCACAACCTGTACCTGCCTGGCATACTCTCCTGCTAGGGCCTGTCTCCTATGTATATTAATGAACCTTTAATCTCCCTGGTATACTCTCTTGCCAGGGCTTTTCTCTTGTGATTTGAATCTGCCTGGTATACTTTCTTACCGGGGTTTCCTTATATGTGCACGATGCACACTAACAAACTTGATAGTTTCTTGTGTTTATTTGGTTCCGTCTTAAATCTGCCGGTTATACTCTTCTGCTCTGTCCTGTCTTGAATTCCCCTGGCATACTATCCTGCTAGGGTTTCTCTTATAGGTGTACTGCATACAATCACAAACTTGACAGTCTTTTATGCTTATTCCGTTATGCCTCTGCAAGAGAATTTCACCTGCTCGTTCCATCTTATCTGCTTTATTTGCATTTATTTGTTTTTGGCAGGTTTGCCGATACGCCCAGGTGTCCCAGCTTCCCTTCGGTGGACTCAACAGCTTTGGCTGGCGTATGTTGGTTCTCCCGCTGCAAGCCTGTGGCGGCCGTTCAGCGTTTTGCTTTCTCTCGCCACCTCTGCTTCCCAGCTTCATTGCCTCTTGCGGCTCCCGCCTTTCGGTTCTACGTCTCTTCGGGCTTTGGTGCAGTGGAGGCTGTCTTGTAGTACCAGCTAACGCCCAGAAGCTCTGTCTGTTTCTGGTGTCTTTGCTGCGTATGTTTGCGAGAAGTTTTCTTTTCTTTGTCGGATAGCTGGTTTGCTCCACAGACACCACTACATCCCCTCGTTCCCTCAATCAGCACCGAGGGCAGTACCGTTCTCCATTGTGATGAATCAGTAGTGATTCCCCCCAAAACCTCGTCCTCATGTGATATATGGCATTTATAACATGCCTGTACACAAGTGTTTCTAGGCGCGACAAGACAAGGAGAAGGAAACAGAGAGAAGACAAAACAACAATCATACTAGGCCCTGTGTCATTCCAATTGCGCAAGTGCAGGGAAGTGAAGGGGGAGAAGTGCAGAGGGCGGGAGTGGGAGAGGGTGAAGTACAGGTAACTCAAAAGTGCAGCCAGCCGGTGGCTCGTAAGTGCAGAGAGAAGGGACTGTAGGGTTGCAGATACAGACCACAAGTGCTGGGGAGCCGAGAGGCAGTGTGAGGTGCAACTGGAAATGCAGGAGACTGGGCCCAAGTTCAGAGGGTGGCCAGGTGACCAGTGCATGGAGCAGTCGGGACATCAGCAGGGGAGAGAAAGCGAGAAAGCGGAAGCAAATAGGAAGGTCTTGAGTTGCATCTGGAACCGGAGGTGGCCTGATAAAGTTTGATAGAGGCAGGGAGGCTGTACCAGAGGGAGGTCCCAGTCGAAGATGGAGATCTGCCCCCAGCTCTCTGCTTGGAAAAGCGACTGACCCTCAGAGAGATGGGGGTGGATGAGCGGAGAGCTCGAGAAGGGAGATGTTTAGGAAAAGAGAGTTGGAGGTAGTGCGGTCCCAGGCTCCAGAAAGCCTTGTGGACAATGCAGAGGGTCTTGAACTTGATCCTTGCTGCCACTGCGAGCCAATGAAGAGATTTCAGAGATGAAGAGATATGATCCCTGGGATTGAAGGCAAGGACAAGCCTTGCAGTCCTGCTCTGGATAAGTTGTAGAGGTCTGAGAGTAGAGTCAGAAAGATTTAGAAAGAGGCTGTTGCAGTAGTTCACCCTAGAGAGGACCAGAGCTCTAGAGGCAGTGAGCTTCTGGGGGGAAGTGAAGAAGGGAAAAATTCCTCTGAGGTGGTGCAGCTGATAGTTTGACTTAGACAGCAGAGATGTGAGGAGAGCAGGAGAGGGTGGAGTCGAAGATGACACCAAGGTTCTTAGCTTCACAGGTAGGAGCAGGAAGAGGGCCCAGCGTGGGCGTTAGAGAGAGAGAGGAAAAGAGGGAGCTGCTGTTCCGATGAGGTGGATCTCAGTCTTACTGGCAGGAAGGCAGAGATCATTGGCAGCACACCATTCCTGGATTGCAGCCAGACAGTCTGGAATGAGATTAGGAGAAGAGGCGGCCGAGGGGAGCCTGAAAGAGGGGTTGATGTCATCCGCATAACACTGAAAGTTGGAACAGAAAGCAGCGATCCGGTTGGCAAGAGGTGCCAGTTATTGGTTGAATAGTCAGGGAGAAAGTTTAGACCCCTGGGGAACACCACAAGTAGAGCGAGAGATAGTAGAGAGGAAAGACCCCAATTCGTCCTGAGAGGGTCGATCAGTGAGAAAGGAAGTCGGCCAGGATCAGATCAGTGATACCGAGGTTATCACAGAGGCGATTGAGCAGGATGGCATGGTTGACCTATCAAAAGCAGAAGAAAGATCTAGGAGAATGAGGACCGAAGGAAGGTTAAGATATGAAATGGCATTTATAACGCGCATGTACACAAGTGTTTCTAGGAGCGACAAGACGAGGACGGAGAAACAGCTGGAGCACAAAAGGCATCTGCCTTCCCCTGTGCGCAGGGGAAGGCAGACACTTCATGATCCCGACCCTGGGTGTGGTGTTCTGCCGAAGGATCACATGGGGGAGGAATCAGGTCAAGAGAAAGGGGGGAATTCCCCTGTATAACTTCCCCCAAAACACTAGTTAATGGCTAATTGCAAAGCAGAAAGGGTTAGAGTCAGAACAACTAACTTTGTTGACAGGGACTTCAAGTACCATCATTCCCTCTGTACTGGGACGAGGAAGAGTGATGCAGAGGAACACTTGTAGGGGCGGTCAACTAATTAGTGTAGATGACTTACACCTGAGGAAGGCAGAGGGGCTTAAAAAGCCCCCTCAGGTGCAGGAAGTGATGAGAGCAGCGGAAGAGGAGGAAACGGGTCGTGTTTGCAGCAGAAAGTGAAGCTTGGGGCGAGAGAAGAAGCTGGGACCACTCTTTAATGCCTGAAGCGGTGGCGGGGCCTGAGAGTTTTTGCTTCGAGCTTGCCCTGTTGCAGTGGTTGGGCAGCAGGAAGTGTAAGAAAAATACGCTTTCCCGGTGAAGATTTGCTGTGCAGAGTTTACGCAGCAGTAGCGAGGGAAGTGTGCCCTCTTAAGAGATTCCCAGTGGCTGGGTTGCAACTGACTCTCTCCTGAAATTTCTCAGTGGCATGAGCGGAGGAGGACCAGAGGAGGCTGTCCCCTGACTGCGAGGAGCCACAAGCAAAGAAGACCTGCGAACACCAAGCAGAGCATGACGAGCGACTGACCCAGTGAGTTCACAGCTTGTAAGTGCCTCTGGAGAGAGCTCCAACATTATCCACGTGTTCACAGCAGGCAATTTCACTCTTGTGTGCGTGAAAGCAGCATTAACTGTAATTTTGAATACCAAATTATACGAAAACAACAAAAGTTTACCTGTTCAGTCAAAGTGACTGTGCAAATAAGTGTATGAGATTGTGGAAAGCCCAAACACCCAGTACACCCAATACCCAAGCCAAGAGTGTGTAAACATACAGCAATACCAATATAACAAACCGTGCTCCAAGCGAGAAGGGAATATTGAATATTGGAAGCCTATTCGTTGTAAGACTGGCTGCTTATGTGTTATGAAACACAGATCAGGAGATGGAAACCTACATTGCCAAAGTCAAGATAGAAGAAAAACTAGACTATCTTTTGGTCACTCTTTGGTTGTTGGTGCAGAGGGGAAACATAGGTGCCAAACAGGATGCTCTTCTGGAGAAGGTTATCCAGGGGGAGAGGAGCATGAGTCTTAAAGAGCACTGATATGATTCCTTGTTTCCCTGAAACTGGCTTCAAGTTTGGTGCCAAAGAAGTCCTGTGAAGTTTTTGTTGTTCTAAGTTGGTAGTTCCCACTGAATCAATTTCTGTTCTTTTGGTGAAGAAGTAGATGGGCAGGCAAGTATACCCGCATGACAAGAATTTGTTGCCTTAAAAGGCCTGACAAAAACCTTACTGCCCCACCCTTTGGGGGGCCTGTCCTACAATTTTTGGGGTCGCTCTCGCCCCTCTCTCCAAATGGGTGGCGGGGGCTCCTCATGCAGGCCTCCCTGGGCCTCCTACAAACGACTGCGTGAGGTACACCCCACCTCCATTTGGGGCGGGGGAGAGGGCCCCCAAAAATTGTGGGACAGGCCCCCCAGTGGGTGGGGCAGTAAGGCTTGGGCACCCCAGGGCCAGATTGGCACACCAATGTGCCCCTCTGCGCCAAGGCAAGTTTGGTAAACAAAGAAAATAATTCAAAATGGCAGGCTGCCCTTTAGCGGGGGCTGAGGGGCACCCTACACCGCTGGGGAATTTTCTAATGTGAAGGGGGGTGCACCTCTCCACCCCCACTCCATTTGGAGTGGCGGCACATCTCATGTAGCCCTTCCTGGGGGAAGAATAGGGGGGGCTGTCCTGCACTCCTCCCTGGGCTCAGGCGTCCCTTCCTAGGAGCAGATATCTGGTCCCAGGGAAGGCTGCATGACATGGCATCCACTCCATTGCAGGTTATTATTAGAAAATTCCCTGTCCCTTTGGGGTACCCCATAGCCCCCCCTAAAATGCATTCCAACATTTTCACTTTTTTCCTTTGGTAACCCAACTCCCCTTGGCGCAGAGGGGCACATTGGTGTGCCAATCTGGCCCCAGGGTGCCCAAACCTTACTGCCCCACCTACTGGGGGCCCTGTCCCACAATTTGTGGGGGCCCTCTCCCCCATCACCCCAAATGGGTGGCGGGGGCACCTCATGCAGGCCTCCCTGGGCCTCCTACAAATGGCTGCTTTTCCTGGAGCTTATTTTCTGGATCCGATAAGAGTACCATACGATCATTGGCATAAAGTAAAACCTTTGATGTATGATCACCCGTATCAATCCGTTTTTTCTGGGGTCTCCCCCAAGTAGAATCACACGGGGTTAAATAAATCAAAAAGCAATGGAGAGAGAGGGCACCCCTCTCTCAATTTTAAATATGGATGAAGTCACAACATACACCATTACCTGAGCTCTGGCCTTGCTATAAAGTACTTCAATTATTGACATAAACTTTGAGCCACATTTCATTCTTCTTAACAAAGACTTAAAATAAATCCAACCCACTCTGTCAAATGCTTTCTTACTCTCAATGCCGACTGGGCTTCCGGCGCATTAGAAATGAATAAAAAATAATAAAGCATAAATCTCTTCATTTTTTCTATGTATTTCCTTACCATCATCTTCTATAGCCATAACTAATCTTTGATCACATTCTTTTTTAGGTCTATTCGCTAACAATGTCCTGGCCCTCTCTCTATGTTCCCAAAAGTGTTGTCTTGTATAAAAAAAAACTCCACGCTCTGCTTGTTCAGTCAACTTTGCATCTAAAGTTCGTTATCATATCTAGCTTGTTTCTCAAAAAAGTAGTCGGCTATTCTGCATATACCCGATCTGCTGTCTAAAAACTCTTCCAAGTGAGCCATTTCTTGTCTACTCTTTGTATGCCTTTGAGATGCAAAAGCTATCATTTCACCCCTAATGGTTTCCTTCATGGCATCCCAAATAACAAAAATCTAAATCTACCTGTTTCTACTCTTTGCCCTTTGCAACTCATTCAGAACAGGACTGCAAGACTTGTCTTTGCCTTCAAGCCCTGGGATCTTATCTCTCCAGCCCTGAAAACTCTGCATTGGCTCCCAGTGGCTGCAAGGATTAAATTCAAGACCCTTTGCATTGTCCACAAGGCTTTATGGGGCCTGGGTCCAAAATACCTTCAACTCTCCCTCCGTAAATGCCTTCCCTCTCAAGGTCTTACTTCCTACGCCTCCAACTCCCTCAGGGTGAGTCGTTTCTCAAAGAAACGAGCTGGGGGTAGATCTGTCTTCGGCTTGGGCCTCCCTCTGGAACAGCCTCCCTGCCACTCTGAAACTTGAGGAGAAACATCTCTGTTTCCGGAAGCACCTCAAGACCTTCCTCTTTGCTTCTGCCTTCTCTCTTCCTCTCCACTGTTGATCTGCTGTGCTTCGGCATTGTGCGCCTGGTTACCCTCTGATTTCGGGCCCAGGTACATTCCCACCCTGCCACGCACCTGCACTGTCTCCTGGCAACCCTTGCTCTTGGGTCTGTATCTGTAACCCTACAGTGTCCCTCCCCTTTTTTCTTGCTGGCTGCACTACCAATTGTTTTTTATTCCTATGCTCAGCACTTTCCACTTCTCACCTCGCCCCCTGCACTTCCCCCTTCCCTCTCCCCTGCATTTGCATGTTCTCAATGTCACTGGGCCAAGTAAGATTGTTGTTTTTGTTCTCCCTTGTTCTCCTCCCTTGTCGCGCTCTGAAACACTTGTGTATGAGCGTAATACAAATAAAATATCAATATCAATAACAGACCAGTCCGAGATGTCACGGTTTATTACACGGCACCTGCCAACCAGGGAAATCCTTCCCCTACAAGGAATGTGGCACACAATAAAACGCGTATTATTTTTAGTATACTACGGACTCTCTTTGAGTAGGCCGCCAACCCGTTGCTCACCCTACCTCCACCCTGTGTCACAATGGACTAGGAACCAGGCCGGTGTGTATTAATAAGATATTTTATTAATGTATTATTCAATGTAAATGAGGATAATCAAAATACAACAGCCACCAAAATTGTGGCAACACAAATGCAATATCCTATCTAGAGTGACCAGATTGAAATAGACTCTTACACTCTCTTTTGTTTTAAAAACAAAACGGGAAAATAACAATCATTTGGACTTGATTCCTTTGAATGGAAGACATGGCAAAGAGTAGGAATATGGCAGAATGTTTTTTTTTTTTTGGGTGAAGCCCACCACCACAGTAAGGGAAGCCAGCAAAGCAAGGGGAAAATCCGTTTTTGGACCAAAATGGAAGAATGGGGTTTTTATTATTTCTCAACAGCTAGGGGACAGAATAGAAGAAAATGCATACTGCTTACACTTAAGAGACAGGTGAAGATTTAGAGAATATTAATCAGCACACCAGGGAAAATAGGAATAAAGTAGGAAAATAGTTTTTTGGGAGAAAGCAAATTCAAAGGGAAAATAAAGTGGCAAATGGAAATTCGTTTACACTGAGGCTTATAATGACAGGTAGGCTTTGGGAAAGGGGTTTAGCTCACAAAACTAAAATCTGTTTTGGTTCAGGATGAAAATTTGCTTAGCAGGGCATAATTTAAACACGGGGACAAATTTGTTTTTCAGTTTATAGGGGGATTAATTCTTTTGGGCAACACTTTAATGAATATAACAATTAACAAAAACAGTAGGAAAAAGATTGTTGGTTTCGAACTCCACCAATCCTGACCTTGTGAAATTCAATGGGGGAATTAATTGATTTACTTACAAAAATGTACACAGACAAATGAGGGGGTTTTCAATGGGGATATGCTAACATACACAGACAAACAAGAGATGGCTGAACAACACTGCCAATTTTGGTTTTCAATGGGGAAATATTGGATGCACTGCTACAAAAATGCAGGGCTTATGCAATTTAGAACTGGGTTTATTGCTACTTACATAGCAAGCCTTTGTTTTAAGGATCAGGAAAGCCAGCTGCATCTCAGGACTCTCTGGAAAGAAAGGGCAGCAGCCTTCTCTCCGTCCTCCTTTTTCTGTCTCCCCGGTTTTTGTGTATCCGGAATCCTAGTACAGTCCCCCTTATATAGCAGAAATAACATCAAAAATTTTACGATCTAGAGGAAGTACCCTCCAATAATCCTTGCCGCTAGGATTAGACAGTTACCCTCTCTCTCCGCCACTAGTCGGGATTGGTTTAGGGGTTGGGAGCACCAGCTGTCTTTTTAAATTTGTCACTCTTTTGTTCTCTTCAACTTTTTGGCAAAAACTAGTTATGTATCACAGCTTCATAATTGTACTAGAAAATGCCATACGAAAAATATATATTCTGTTTTAGCTGATCATGGGGAATTAGATAAGCCGACCGCCAAATCCGTACGATGTAGCATGGCCATGTGTCATTTGTTTTCATTTTCATAAAATGTACAACAGTTATGAATATGTTAATTATCAAGCATATTCCTAATTTCATTTTTCACCTATTCACCCACTCTCACATTTGTAAAATGTTCAGATCAGCTAGAAACCTAGTCTAACTGGCCATAACAGTTCCCAGAGTCACAGGTAGATGTGTTTTATACTCTCAAAACCGCCTGGAAATTACATGCAAAATGGCATAAAAATGACATTAATCCTCAGTCTGGGTGCTGTGCAAAATGCCTAAAAATGAAATAGTCTTTTATATTAATGATGATCGTTTCTGTCAGCAAATGGGATGGCTGCTTCATCCCCACAACCATCTGTTCCCCTGGGTCAGCCCGTGACCAGAGATTTTTGAGTCTCTTTTGAAGTGGGTGCAACAAGGATTCACACCTTTTAGTCATGCTTCAGCCAAGGATGTCCTTCTCTTGAAGTCCCTGCTTTCCTGCCAGTAAGTCTGTAGAAAGGTGAATTTTGACGCCTTCAGCAGCATCACATTTTATTGCAGGGTTATTAGATGGGAGGTGTGAAATCCAGCTGGACTGGGGCTTTTCATTGTGAGGTTTTTCACTCACCCAGAACAGGTTTTTCCTGAAGTAAGTGTCTCTTCAAATGTCATTGGTATTTTGTGGGTGAACCATGATATACATTGCTTTGGTCAACCCACACATCCTGTTCTGCTTTCCTGACATGTTTCTGTGAGCAGTGATATCTTTTTCCATTGTGGCTTTTTAAAGTCGTTATTATTTGCAAACACATATGCAGGCCGTTTTTGCTTCCAATGTTTAAAAATCCTGTTTTCCATGTCACAGGATTCTTTGATTCCGCCTTCTTTTGTGAATTAAACTGCTGCGTGTACATTGATAATGACGGAAGGCCCCTTTCCCCATGGTTCTTTAATTTTTCATGAACAACAAAAGAAAAAGCCTTGCCGTTTTTGTTGCTGTGTTTAAATTCCTGACAGTCATATGATGGGTAAAGCAAATGCCAGGCCTTTTTTGGTTGCAGTGTTTAAACGGCTGCTATTCATGTGAAAGGGACTTCTGTTTGGGGCCTTTAGATGCACCCTTCAGAGACTGATCCTTCATTTACCTGCAGAATTTTTTTTTTCTTTTATATGTTCTATGAACGCCACATCAGATAGCAATGCTCTTTCCAATCTCCAACAACCTCGCCCTTTATCTCCTGATAGGGGACAGGCAAAAAACAGATCAATACGAGTTGAGATCTCATGAACATTCAAGTAGAAAGAATAGCATTTCTACAAAGAGTGTTGAGCTTTACAGGAGTCTGTCCCATGTCTCAATCAATGTGTGTAGTTGTTCACTAGTTTTCCTTTTAGATTTAGACCATGGAGCCACGTGTATTATCCAAATCTCCTTTTGGAGACATATCAAAATCACCACCCAAGATTAAGTGCCCTCCCCCAAAGCCGCACAATACACTTTCAATCTCTTTATTTTTCTTTTTTCTTTTTTTTATTTGTATTTGGTTTATTCAAAACTTTACAAAACATCAAAGACGAGTAAACAAGATTAAAATACTTCACAAAGACAAAAAAAAAAGTCCAATTCATCGGCACCATTAGTAAAAAAACACAATGCATAGAGAAGAAAAAGAAAAATATGCAGTCATCATCAGTAGAACCTGCTTAACAGATAATCATTCAAGGTAAAAAAAAATTATAAATCCTACCTAAAGCAGAATACTAATATGCATCAAATAAAAAACAAATATTCAATTCTTATAACCTAAACCATCCGCCTGACACAATACATCTTCAAAAGTAAGAAGTGGAAGAGATTTGGCTCTGTGTTTATAACTTTAAGCTTTTAATAAATCCAGATAATGCCAATCCCTCATGGATGGTTTGAATGTTTAGGCACCGTTTCATGCCAATTCCTCTTCGTATAGGATGGAATTTACATTAAGGGGCTCCAAAAATGTAGCCCTAAGCGGCTGTAATGGCACACATTCCATGACCAGATGTTTTAAAGACTCCCCCTTTGCCGGACAGAACCTGCATCCGGCTTGGTCCAACAGAATCAGCGATCTTCTGAGTAGGATGTCTCTGGTAGGGAGGATATTCCACCTGGCCCCAAGAACAATACCTCGGTAAAATCTATCTGGAAATTGTAAGATGACCTTAGGGGCGAGCCTCGGGCTCTATGTTCATGGCTCAAATGGAAAAAGGAGGGGTATGAAAGAAATTTGTCGACAGTTTGACACCAATCGAAATCAAATAAGGCACGTTTTACGGACGTGGGATTAGAAATCAAGGTCTCTATAGACATTCCGATCTCCTCGAGGATGGCTTCCGACCGATCCCTCAAAGAGATCAGTGTGTCAGAGAGATACAGGTTTCTACCCATCAGATGGTAAAGTGTATCAATCTCTTTATAGAAATCTCCCTGATTAACTTAGGGTGGGTATACTTTCATCAAGAGCAAAGTTCTATTTTCTATCTATTTTCTATCTGGGCCTCCACTGCAACATACCTCCGTCTGGGTCACATACCGATTTCCGCAGGGTCACACATACATTTTTTCCAAAAAGAATACCAACACCTCTAGTAAGTGTGCCTGCTGCAGAAAAGTAACATAAGCTCTCAATGTGTTGCTATGTGCCATGATTTTCCTCTTAAGTGGACTGTTCATGCCTTTCACATTCTAACTTAGAATTTTAAGATTGCACCCCATCATCAAAAAGAAAGAGATTTTAGACCCCCAGTATGCAGAATAAACGTTTACTCCTATTCCCAGTGCAATATCGTACCAAGGCACAGCAAGGTTTACTAAAGAAACATCAACCAGGTAAATAAAGAAAGAATAAAGAGTACCAAAACAATATGGAAAAACATTTCGAGTAATATCAAGAAAGAAAATACTTCCCTTTTTCCCCGAAAAACTGCAGGAATAAAGCAACTTTAAATCTGAATTCTATATTAACACATCTATGTACACTAGAAAAGTGATACCACAGTTTTAACATCCACCTTTAACTACGTATTATATGTATATTATAGCAGTCAGCTTACTGTTTACCCCCTCCCTTAAGGAACATCACCATATCACCCATAATCAGCCATTACTTTAATAGAAAAAAGTGGAAGGTCCTTTACTCCTACATAAACTACATTAAACTAAAGATTAGACAAGCATATAAACAAAACGTTATGGGTGCATTCTCACTCAAACATAATGCTAAAACAATACGTCCAGGCATTTCAAAAACTTGATATTTCGGCATCACCCCATTTGATTCCCCCATCTCTCTGGCCCTTTTCATTATTTCTTTTATTGGATAGCTCAAACATCTCAGAGTCAGAGGCCTCGGGGCTTAACCTGTAACAGGTTTTGTAGCAACAGTGCAGTGAGCCCTTTGAATTTCCAGAGATTTGCCTGGATGAAATCCAAAATCTTAGGAACAGTCTTTTGTAGCTCCTCTAAACCTCTCAACATCCTCAGGAAAGCCAATTTTAATATTTGACTTTCTAGAATAATTTTCCTGATCTGAAATCCTGTCCCTATTAGATAAGCGGCCCACCAGCGCACTCTAGTACTAGTAACGGGTTAGGCAGTCATAGTAAGAAAATCACTCTATCCTTCTGTCTTTTCCTTCAACCTTGTCCTCCAAAAGCCACTAGTAGACTCTGTAAGCACTTGTTCTGCAGAGAAATCATATACATAGCATAGCTTCCACTAATCTATTTCATACCTATCCCATCCAAATATGTACATGTGAATATAGTATCTTTAGTGTCTCACTAGTAGGCCTACCATCCACATGACAATAATAGTTTTAGTGCCATTTCCCAAGAAATACATTGCTTCTAGCTTCATGGTGTACAATTAATTTGGTCAAAATTTAGTTATTGTAAGTTTTAAGGCGCCTATACAGCTGAACAGTGTTTCAAGGCACCACAAGGAAAAAAGGCAAGGGAACAAGGGAGAAAATAAGACTATGACAATGGCAATAAATAAGTAATAAAACTGGAAGCGGTCCTACTAGGCCTTGTGACATTCTGAACGTGCAAGTGCAGTGGCAGAAGGGGGGGACAAGTGCTAGAGGGGTCCGCTGGACGAGGGGGGTTGAGTGAGTGCCAGTGTTGCTTGTGGGGAGGCAGCAGGTAAGTGCAAGGGCGGAGGGATGATCCGAGGTGGCAGATGTTTGCCGCCCAACAGTCGGGTGTGGGCCCAGCACGGTGGGACAGTGCTGGTGGGGATTGGACAGAGGGCCTGGATCTTGTTGGACGCAGGAGGGACCAAGCCGCCAGTCTCTGCAGCAGTGGGGTGGATTAATAAGGGAGGGAGAGAGGGAAGGAGGTGGAGAAAAGAAAGGTCTTCATTTGCTTGTGGAACTTGTGGTGGTTCGGTACAACAAGGAGAGGGAGGGAGGCTGTTCCAAAGGAGGGAGCCAGTTGAGGAGAGAGATCTGCCACCAGCTCTTTGCTTGGAGGAACGTTTGATCTGCAGGAAGTTGGAGCTAGAAGATTGAATGGGTCTAGAAGGAGAGTATTTAGTGAGAGAAAGCTGCAGATAGCGTGGTTCCAGGCCACAGAAAGCCTTGTTGATGATGCATATGGTCTTGAATTTGATCCTTGCAACCACCAGGAACCACTGTAGAGATTTTAGGGCTGGAGAGATATGGTCCCTGGGCTTGAGGAGAAGGAGAAGTCTTGCAGCCCTATTCTGGATCAGTTTAAGGGGGCGAAGGGAGGAACACTGTGTAACTTCCACCATCTGGCCTGAGAAGATATGTTATGTGGCGCCATTCGCATCAGATGGCTTCCTTTTGCAGTACAATCCAATATCTAGTGGTCCTTAGTAGAGCAGGCGATAGTAATTTCAAGGTATTGAAAAATGGCCCATCCAAGCCCCCATCAGTACTGGAGCTCTGCACCTGCTTCACAAGACGCACCATATTGACGTCTTCTCTGCATGATCACGCACCCAGTTATGTCAGGACGTTGTACGGCATCATGTGCATCTTAAACCAAAAATAAAACAAAAAACGGATCTGTAGTAACAATGTCAACCAACACCCAATGCAAGTGATAAAAGCCATTATTTCCCCACTAAACTTCTTTCATAAACTGCAGTGCCCTTTGATGGTCAGAAAAGGAATATGTTAACCCTTCAACAACAATTTTTAAAATAGCAGGATACACCATGTAGTATTGCAGTTTCTTCTCCTTCGTTAGATGTTTAGTTTCACCAAAAAACATCCACTAAGGGACATTTGGAAAACTTGATATTTCGGCATCACCCCATTTGATTCCCCATCTCTCTGGCCCTTTTCATTATCATGTCTTTATTGGATAGCTCAAACATCTGAGTCAGAGGCCTCGGGGCTTAACCTTTAACGGGTTTTGTAGCAACAGTGCAGTGAGCCCTTTGAATTTCCAGAGATTTGATTGGAAGAAATCCAAAATCCTAGGAACAGTCTTTTGTAGCTGCTCTAAACCTCTCAACATCCTCAGGAAAGCCAATTCTAATATTTGACTTTCTAGATTAATTTTCCTGATCTGAAATCCTGTCCCTATTAGATAAGCGGCCAACCAGCGCACTCTAGTACTAGTAACGGGTTAGGCAGTCATAGTAAGAAAATCACTCTATCCTTCTGTCTTTTCCTTCAACCTTGTCCTCCAAAAGCCACTAGTAGACTGTGTAAGCACTTGTTCTGCAGAGAAATCATATACATTTGTGTTTTTCCCATCCATTACTTCCATCAAATTCTTCAGCAGATTTTCCTTCAGCACGGGGCTTGGAGAGAACATAGGTTTTTGCTGTTAACCTCTCTGGCTCTCTTGGGTGGTTAATCAGTGGATGTCAGTCTCTGTTTCGCCTTCTGTAGCCCTCCTGAGCGAGGGACCGTCTACCCTCACGACAGCCTCAGCCATTACCAAGGATTTTCCAACTGATTTCAGGAGGCTGTAGGAACTCTGCTGTTAAACTGCCAGCTGAAGGCTATTCATGTCCGTAAGCCGGGTTCAGAAGAGATCCACATGCAGAGAAGGGTCAGCCACTCTGATCATCAGTGCACTCAGTGTCTGCCAACTTTGATGTGACCTCCCCCACCCTTACCAGTCTGGGGGTGTGTGGCCGGTTGCATTTCTCAGTATGTGCAACTGAGGCAAGCAACTACTTCAGATGCATGAATTCTGCAACTGGTGAAAATCGGAACCTTGGATTGTCCATTGTTTGATGCTCCTCAAGCCCTGGATCCAGTGTTTCTTGCAGAACTGCCCTGCCTTTTTGTCCAAGGTTGTTTTGTAGCTGGTTCCTTCTACAGAAACGTGGAAGGGCTATTACTGCTGTGCCTTGCCCTGAAAAAGGGCATTGCATCCCATTGTGAACATCAGGGACTTGTACACGTTTCTGAAGAAAGACAGTCAGAATGGTGACACTGATCCGGATCCTTCATGCTCTACAGAGTGCAAATTGGTTGGTGTCAATAAACCTCCAGGACACTTATTTTCATGCGCCAATCTATCCAGAACAGAGGAGATTCCTGCGGTTGACGATAGACAAGCAAGCACCCATTACCCATCATGCCTTTCGGCTTAACATCTGCTCAATGGGGTGGGGACAATCCAAATGTGTCCATACATAGGTTATACGCTGCAGCATGTGTTGTCATCTTGAGCTACTGCACAATTTGGGCTATTCCAACCAATTTTAAATGTTCCAGGTATCACCATCGGAGATGCTCCAGCTCATCGGAAAAGTCATCAGCACTCTAGTGGGAAAGGGATTCCGGCCTGCTGCGAACAGGTCAGCAGTTCGACATGTTGCAGAATCTATGTATGCTACTTGTCTCACCCTTTCTCTGCCTAGCGGACTTCATGGAATCTGAGAAAGAGATCTCTCCAGAAGCATCTGCAAAGTCATACACTACATTGGTTCCAGTTTTCTGGTGACATGACCAACCTTACGTTTGAAGTTGATCACGCAGGACCACCTCTGGCAGAGACGTTGAAACATTGTTATTGCAGGGAGCCCGTTCTGGCAGCAATGGCATGTTTCTGTGTAAGGCTATGGACTCACCTGAGTGTATCTCAGGGTAGCATTCGACTTTGGTAAAGTCCATGTTTCACTTACACCTTTTGGCACTGCAAGCAATCAATCATTCTCTTGTAGCCTTGCTTCCTTCGATACAGATGAAAGGTCACCTGATGCTGATGGATAACACAGTGACGATCTGAGCAGGCAGGGCTTGTTTTTCCAAGAGTGGAAACTTTGCTTGGGAGTCCTTATGGAGGTTTTCGACCTTTGAGAGACCCCACAACTTGACCTGTTCATGACCAAGGACAAAAGGAAGTGCAAGCAGGTCCGTTTGACGGAATTCCTTGTGAGGGGGGGCATTGTGTTTCTAGTGGGGTGGAATTTCAGTCTCCTCTATGCATTGCCATCAGTTCTCACCATACCACTGGTTGTCAGGAGGTTGGGGAGATTTGGGTTTATCCTGACTCTGATTGCCCTGGATTTGAGGGGTGGGGGAGAGGGATGTGTTACTCTTTTGATGGCCACCTGGTCACCTCGATTCCTCTTGCAAAGGCCGAGCCTGCTATTCCAGTCAAGGGATAGGTGCTCCATCCAGATCACCACTATCTGGACCTTCATGCATTTCTGCCGAGAGGCTAAGGTACAGGGACTGCGATTTGCCAGATGATTTCCTATAGGTGCCATTTTCTGCATGCCGACCTGCCACTAAACACATCTATGAGTGCAGGTGCAGGTGTAGGATGTTCGGGGGAGAGAGACTTTGACATCTTGTCATGCCCCTATCGCTAGGTTCTACAGTTTTTGTTAAACTTGGCTAGTCAAGATTTACAGTTGAATACTGTTTAAGATTCTCTTGCTGCAATCTCTGTTTAAAAGAACTCTGGAATCTGGTTATTTTTTCAATACCTATAATTACTCTGTTATTCAAAGGTTTGACAAGCAGTTTACGTCTGAGGCAGTTTATGGTTCCAGTTTGGGAACTCATCAATCATATTTGTGATGTCATCTTTGATGTCATGGGTGTTATTCTTAGCAGTGCACCGTGTGGCGCGAGTTATGGGTGCTTTGCTTACCATAACTAGCGAATTTCCGGGTTTTTTCGGTTTTACTAAGGACCATACCGTCCCTTTTACAATGTTTTTTTACTGAATTTCATAGGTTTTTAGTAGCACAACTTAACCATAACCTCTCTTTATCAAAGTTTTTTTTTTTTACTGAATATACATTTTCATTGTGTAAATTTGATAGATGTTTACTATGATTCCCTTACTTTATATTCATGTAACATAGAACATACTGAACCCCCTACTAATGATGTTGATGTCCGTGGACTGTGCGTATGTCCGCAAACAACAACAACACTACCCACACACTCAGGGGGTATCTTAAATTGTTCTATCATGCCATTAAACACTACACACGTTCAAAAAGCAGCACATAAACACATTATATGTATTAATAAATAAGAAGTGGAACCTATATATCGAACACATCAACCATCCTTTTAAATACCATATGTAGTAAAATGGAATATACCAAAACAAAAAAGATATGCCTCCAACATAATTACCTCACAAAAACTGCAGAGCTAGGAGAGACAGTAGACCTACACAACAATACAAATACAAATTACCAGAAACTATTAAGTAAACTTCATTTTTCTTATATATTTCTAAACTTTTTGTATTGGGTACACTAAAATTAATATATTTTAGTTTTTTACACAGAAATGGCCAGTACTTTGGAATGGCTTGAGGAAAATGTTTCCCGTGAAGAAATGTCTGAAAACAGTGATAATAATGGTAGACACTTCTCTATATTAGCAAATTAATAATCATTACTTTGTGTACTTAACATATATATATTTATTTTTAACAGACCATACAAATATTGAAAATAATACAGCAAAAGACACATTGGAAAAGACTCTGCAACGCATGGAACAAAAAATGGACATGCTCAAGGAATATTTCAATGTTTTGAAACAGTTTGTGGAGGACCACATAAAAGAGAAAATAAAATACCATTGTCCCACATGTACCTGTTCCTGCTCTCCATGTCCCAGTCAACTATCCAGAAAAACGTTTTGATGAGACATCCATCCCTTCAACCCCTCCCATCCATCCTCTCCAAATCCCTATTTCCCCTGCATTTGTATCCGTTTCTGCTTCCCCCTCCCTTTCCTAAATTGTGTATCTGTATACAAAAAAAGTATTATATTTCTTTTAATTAAATCCTTTGTGTCTTATTTTTTTTAAAAGCAGTTAAAATGTGCGTGGAGAGCGTGCCTGTCTGGAATGTCCGTAATTAACAAACTGGGAATGTCCTAAGGACACTATACCTGTCCGTACCATTCGCAAGCAAAGATTGAACTGTTCTTAGAACACACCCGGTGTCCGGGATGTCCGTAACTGAACAAAATGGAGGAATCCCAAGGACACTATACCTGTCCGTACCATCTGCAGCCAAGTTGAAACTGTCCTAAGAACACGGGCGGTGTCTGTGATGTCTGTAGTCAAACAAAATGGAGGTGTCCTAAGGACACTATACCTGTCCGTACATTCTGCCGAACATCTACGCACATGCGCACCACACCTGTAAGTCCTGCGAACATCGCGCCTGTCCGTAACTGTCCGTCTCACTTGTATTGCACTTTTAATTTGTTTGAGGACCCGAACACTGTCCGTAGAACACCCGTGCGCATGCGCACAACCTTTCCCGTGCATTTGGTGTCCTGTGGACACCCATTCACTTCGCGGAAGTGTTCCCGACGCCGTCATGTGACCGCACCCACACCGAGCGTGTATCCTAATTTGCGGACACTGTCCAGTTCCCCAACATTTTAAAAGAACTTTTTCAAACAATCCAAATTATTTTACAGTAAAAATTCACCATTGCACTTGTCCCAGACAATGACCCTGACTTTCCACATACTTTTTGAACCTTTTTGGGTGTTCGATCCGTCCGCGAAGCACACCCCTTCACCCCTATAAAAGGCCACACCCCAGAGCTGATATTCATTGTGCTTCTGGCTATTGCAGTTTGACTTTTGCTGCCTTTGCTGCTCTTGCTGAGATTATCGCATCAACCCTGGTGGCATCCATGGCTGCTGTTGATAGATCTTCCTCAGCACCACCCCCAAAACCTCCACCACCACCACCTCCTCCCCAAGGGCCTGCAGAGGGGAACTGGCGTGAGGATGTAGAAACCGAGGATGAAGAGGATGAGGTAGAGGAACTCCCTACTACCAGCACTCGTCGGGAGTATTGGGTGTGGCGGTTGTTTACCATTCATGGTAACGTACCAAAAGCACGTGCGAACAAGGTCACCTGCAAACAGTGCAAAATGGTGCTGAGTCGTGGGAGACGTGGTTCGTACAACTTTGGTACGACATCCATGAAGCAACACCTAACGTCGTTCCACAGTGCGGACATTCGCAAGGTTGTACCTTGTGATAAACGTAGTAGGTTGAGTTCCTCTACAGCATCCTCTGTTTCCTCTCCTCTCACCACAAGAGACACTCTTGTGGGAGAGTGCATCCCTCCAGCTGCTTCACAGGCCATTCACGATGCTGTTGACCCTTGCTTTTCGAGGGTCACAATATTGTGCATGTACTGCGACGCAGTACTCTGCAGGGGGGAAGAGTCTTCGAAGTGCTTTCGAGACTACGGTCACGGACCACCAGAAGACCTGCTACCTACCTAAGTAAGGGCCACCCTACATCTTCCCCTGCCCACCTGCCCTTTCTTATCCCCGTGGTTGGTGTCCCTTCATTACCCTACTTTTCCCTCCTCTCCTAGTGTCGTGCGTTAAACCCAAACAATATAAAACAACAAAAACCAAAAGGCTCTTTTCAGAGCTGCCTTTCACAGTTTTAAAATAGAAGTGGCAAATAAACAGTACAGGGCCCTGTGCATTTTTTTTTTAAGTCTGCGGACAGTCCTAGGACATATAAAGTTTTAGGGTGCTACCCTAGCAAAACCAATGCACTTTTCTCTGGGAGGAAGTGGTGGCTCTGAAAAGAGCTTTTTAGTGGTGTTTTTGTGTGTTTGAAAAACTTGAAATCGTCAACGCCTACTGCAAAATGGATGAATGTAATTCCAAAAAAGGTTGCAATGCATTTTGTACATTTCTCAGAAAAATCTGATTGCCAGCATAAGTAAGATGGACTCCATCTCTGCAAAAAATGTATGTGCTACGAAACATAATATTTTCATTGTGAAAAGAGGACATGCCAACATCTCTTAGAAAGGCACAAACAGCATTATTGACATTTCGCCTCGCTCTCTCCATTTGTGGACCAAATGAAGAAGAATGCAGCCACATTTGTGAAAATACGAGAAAAAATCACTTGGGAATTTGGAAACATGTCCATCACCTTCCCAAGTCCGTCTTTCATTGCAAATTGCAAAGAAATTCCAGATACATGTCCTAAACTGTTCCCTCCAAAAAGAATTATAACTATCTCTGGATGATGCTCTCTCTCTAAAGTAGCACAGAGAGGTACCAAGTCCAACCACTTCATTCCACGCACTCCATGCCAGTGCACTTCCACATGAGGGAATCCAAGATCTGCAGCTACCCCACAGTGTTCTGCATGCACCTCCAAACAATGTATCCATGTGTGCCCCAAAACCCAGATAATCTGTTTTCGGAAACACACAGCCATAGCTTTCTGGTCTTCTCTCAGGAAAAACACGTTCTGACAAAAGCTCTCCTTACACAACGCACCCACTAAACTTTACTGACCAATCCCTTGCCCTGCTCATTCTCATTTGCATGCCTCTCCACCCTAGAATCCCTGCATGTAATACGCGCTGTCCGCGGACTACCGCCATATCCACGGACATATCGAAAATCTGAGCGTGGTGAATGTAAATTTAAATAGTGTGCCCCATTTCCCCTTTGAGGTTGGCTCTGAAAAGAGCCATTTTTTTGGGGTTTTTTTTGCAGATGCTTGACAGACACCAGTTATTTTGTATTTTTTTGGGGGGGGTTTTCTTACTTTGCTATTAAAATCTTCACATAACCTTCTCCAAAGCAACCCTTATATTCCAAAACAGCAATGCATTTCCCAAAAAAGATAAGGAATGCCATCTTCTTCAAAATAAAGAGCATTACTGGAATCAATATTCTCATTATTACATAAAAACAAACTAGCTCTAAGCATGAAAGCACACCTGCCTCGGTTGATTGTACACCTACTAATGTTTTGCTGAGGGCAAAAAACAGAACTGTTGTCTCAAATTGCCCTAGGTAGTAATCCAGAAAAAATTACTTTGGCAGGAGTGCTTGAACCAACTGTTCCAAATCTGCCAACAAAGTAGGGGCACTGACGTGGCCTAAATGGAAATCACCATAGTGCAAAACTACCAGATGCGGACTGTTCATCCTGCCCACATCTTCACAAACTTGTACAATTCGCTGTACATTGCATTCAGGAACAGCGCTCCACACCACCTCCACTCCTTTAACATCGAAATTGTTTGCCACATGCCTGCATTGAGCATACTGCTGTAAAGCATGCACAAACATATCTCCGAGCACCAACACCCTGACTTTCTCCACCTCTGCCATCTTTAATACACACAGCCTCTTTCTACACAAATCCACAACGTCAACATCTGATTGGCTGATCTCTACATTCCCCTTTCCATGCTGGATTTGCTGGAAAACCCCAGATGTGGCACGCCCTATCTGGGGACAGCCGCGGTGTCCGCGCGGCGCGTAACTCTTAGCCTGCCCTGCTACCCTTTCCAAATCACTCTCGGTGCCATTCCCTCATTGGATAAAGCTATAGCTAATCAGTCACCCAACCATCCACCAATCACATCCAAGACCTGATCACTGAGTACAAGTCGCATATCATTGGAAAGCACCTACTACAAAAACTACTCTACAAGTCTCCAAGATTTCTACTTACAGCTGCATGCATACCCACATGCATGAAAACAAACTACAGGTATGCATATTCTATTCACAGTACATGTACAAATCTTATGAATCCATACAAACGGAGTAATGCCACTAAACCTGCATAACCTATACATACATGCCAACCCTCCCGATTTAGCCGGGAGGCTCCTGATTTTTCATTGAAAAATCGCACTATATTTTACTGTCTCCTGCCAAAATGAATGCTAACCCCAATGCAATCCTATGGGAAAAATAAATGTTCCCGATTTCTGTGGTGAAATCTCCCTCTCAGGGACTCCCGATTGTTGGCATGTCTGCCTATAAAATGAACTTATTGAAATGTTTCCCATCTATTATAATCAACTGTCACTTTGAAAACCTGCTCATTCCACAAAAAAAGAGTAAGTACAATACTATCTTAATATTCTTACTGTCGCTCAAACACACTGTGTGTTTCATTCATGTAATTTCCGCACCAAAAAAACAGATTTCTGAACCATTCTGCCCACAAATCCCCATTTATTAAACGGGGATTAGCAGACAGAATGGCATACATATCCCTGTTTTTTTGGAACACAAATAACATACTCAACCCTAGAATGTTAGTATTACAAAACAAAGAACTGTTTTAATTTTATACCATTAGGTCTACTATTAATGCTTCTCCTCACCACTAGCTCACTTTCTACTCTCATCAGAACCGCAGTTTAGTAACACACAAATAGAAGAATAGCCTTCCCAACTAATTTTAGCTGCCCGATGCACTATAACACACAACCACATACATCTAGCCCATCTTACTCACACTCATGCACACATAAATTGCAGAACGGCCCAACCCATACCTTCTTTTTTTTTTTACAACAGACCCCAAAGAATGCCTACCAAAAAGCAAGTCTGTAGAAAGCAACGCAGAAATGGAGCAAATGAAAATAAGTGTCCAAAATAAGCATCCATCTCTACCAGAGTTTGTACAAAAAGTTCAAACAAAACAACTAATACAGTCATTTAGCGAAACAAAACAAGCTTCCAGTACAGAAACTTTGCCTCCTCTATCAAAATGTAAAACGAAACCGAAAATGATTAACAAGAATTCGGCTACCACTACTGCTAAAACTGCTCCTATAAATCTTGATATACTAGCAAGTAACCATACCAAAAAAAGTATTTTAGCAAATAATTTACACCACAGAGTCCTTCAGAATCTTATAAAACAGGAGACAAATCGTGCACAACCCTTCAAACCTACCGTAGAAAATTAATCTTGGAAGCTTTGATAGACAGTGCAATCCTTCCGAAAAGAAAGTTATTCATTTTAGTGTTAAACAGAATGAAAGCACTAACAAAACTAACTACTAAATTACAAAATAAACTTCTCATTAAACGGAATGTCAACAAAAATAACTTCTTAAATATCTGTGGAGGTGAATGGGGTCACACCACGAGCACAGAACCATATTTTAATCAGGAAGCATACAAACAAAACCAAACTAACACAATAGCAGTGGACGAGGTTATGAAAAAATTCATAATACCATAATGGAACAAGAAATACTGCTTACAAAAATATCCCCAGAAAGCTCAGAATTATCTCTCCATTCTACTGAACCTGAACGTCCAATATACAAATGGCCATGCACGTCAATGTGTAACATTCCCAAAAAATCTTTCAAATCTTTACGCCATTTTCCTCAATCGGTATGTGAAAGGCCAAGACAAAATCAAAATAAAAGTGCTGCAAAATATAGTGCTGTCCAGTGCGCAAATACACAGGACTACAAGGACATTCATTAGCCTGCATTTCAGGACCTATTTGCAAAAGCACCTTCCATTATATAAAAATGATAACACATCATTCAACTATAAGAAATCTAGTCTATAATCTGTACTATGCTAAAAGTCCTGCTTTAGCACTAGCCAATTTAAATAACACTCTTCTACATGGTACACCTAAAGACCTACTCGAAGAAATCGACCATATCCAGAGAAAATATTAAAGCCACTTACAAAATGCAATAGATTCACAACAGACTAGCAACAATTCTTCACATGGCAACCTTCTACTACACGCATACAAAAAGAAATACTAAAATTTAAAAGTACCTCAGCTGAAGTACCAAACCATGTGTGTGTGTGTTGCCGCAGAACTTTTTATAAAAGTAACACAAAAACTATAGACGTAACATACAAAATAGAAGACAATGAAGATTCCAAATGGTTTGAATTAGCACTCTACCTTATAGCAGAAAACAAATATGAAATAACTGACCCCTTAATACTTTGCGGTTACTGCACTACAAAACGACAACAACCAAACTCCTTCACGTGCTATCACAAATAACTTGGAATTATTCCCACTACCAAAACCTCTGCAACTGAATTTATTTGAGACCATCATAATTCAAACAGTGCACCCATTTCAATAATAACACCTTCAACCAAAAAATGCAAAATTACCTCCCTCTGAATTGGTGAAAGGCATTTGTGGCAAAGTAGTTTATTTACCATTAGATCTGAAAGAAAATGTGCAAACTTTGTGAGTGCAACGTCCAATATTTACTTGTCTTAGTAAATGGTGTACCTACAAAAGACACACATTTGGCAACAACTTGTAGACTTACATAAAGTTAGACAAGCCTTGCAATATCTAAAAGACAATGAATACTACAAAGAAATAAATATCGAAGAAAACTTAAGGGAAACAAATGAAATAATTCTAGACCCTGCTTCAGTATCCAATATTCTCCAGCATGGGGTCTGGCATGGATTCACATGCTCATGAATATTCCCCGTCGTCAGGCTGGGAATCCTCAGTAAAGAAAAATCAGTATCAGTTTCGTTACTGATCTGTCTTTCGTAGTAGTAACCAATCACTGATCTCTGCGTCATACTGACCACAGCCAATGACTGCCATCTCCCTAAGCCCCGCCTCTGGCAGCCATCTTCAGATTTTTACCGCACGTTCAAGTGTTGGGAGTCCTCGTGCTTAGCTCTCGAGCTTTTACTGCGTGTTTCCCGCTTTTTCAGATGAATCTTCGGTTAATGGAGCCTCAAGCTCCACCGTTTCTACTCCCGTTAACGGCTACCCGTTGCGGGATTTTCCTACGCCCCTCAAAGGTGAAGATTTCGTCGAATCAACTTCTTGGAGGATTCCAGAAGATTCGTGGCCTACTTCGAGATGGCCCAGGATGCGAGTTCGTCGCCCGGACCCCAGCTGTTTCGCAGCTGCCCTGGATGCGGGCTGCAGAGTGTGTTTAAGGAAGACGAACATTTGCAATGCCTCTACTGTCTTCATGGGGACAAGACGCATGTAGAGAAGGACTGCCAGTTCTGCAAGAACTTGTCGGAGCGGACCATGAGGGACCGTCGATCCCGTCTCGCCAGCTGGTTGGAGAAGGGCTCAACGGGTGAGAAGAAGAAAGGGTCCGAGTGGGCTTCTAAGTCCTGTGCGGGCGCCCCGGCGACGGGGGCCCAACACCAGGCCAAGCGCCGCAAGTCTGCTGGCTCCGGGAGCGCCGAAAGGTCGGGCTCTTCGGTCGCCAGGCAGGGCGCACCTTCCTCGGCACCGTCAACCACAACCCAGCGCTCCGGTTCGGGGAAGAGGAAGTCCGAGACCCCAGGTAAGCTTCGGGAGAAGCCCTGTCCGATCTCGGAAGAGGGGGAGCGAGGCGTCGCCCCTCCCCCGAAGGAGAAGGCCCGGGACGCACCTAAGGTGGTGAAGGCCCCTACCCAGCAGGCAAAGGCCTCTATCGAGGCGATCGCGGCGACTCTGGCCAAGCCGGCAGAGACCCCGCTAGCGGAGACTGCCTCCGGGACTAGAGTTTCCCTGCCGCCAAGGAGGGAATCCTCTTTTCAGCCCATCGTCGTGGCCGCCATGATGGAAGAAGCGAGGGGGGGCACGGTAGCCTCCTCGAGCTCGGAGTCAGCCTCGGAGGAGGAACTGGCCGTGAGGAACCTCGAAGTCCAATTCGAGAAGGTTCGATCCCGTAAGGAAGATCCTCGGGAGATAACCGAGGAAGACGACGATGGCGAGGAAGAGCAGCCTTCCCTTCCGGCGCAGCCGTAACTTAGGCCTCAGGATGGTTCGGCGGCCATTTTGTCTGCGATCCAGTCCTTATGCCCTGAGATAAGGACGAGATTCCCACGGCCCAGGCCGGAGGACCCGCAACCTGGCCCATCGGGAAGCCCTCAGAACAAACGACGGAGGACCCAACCCTCTCCTCCGCTCGCACCCGTAAGGCCTACAGTTCCCTCCTGATCCTCCCACGAGTCGGGAGATGACGGTGCGTTGGGCTCGACGACGGGTTCTGAGGGCGACGACGACGGAACGGGTCTCCCGTCGCATGGGCCTCGCCGCCCGACGAGATTGGCTCTTTTCACGCCATGATCGCCAGGGCGTCCGAATTGTCCCAGCTCTGCCCGAAGGAGCAGAAAAAGGAAGGTTTCCTCTATCAGCACCGGGAGGCCAAGAGGAAGACTGTCATCGCAGTGCCTCTAATCGATTACATCTGGGAGGAGGGCCTGTTGGTTCTCAAAAACCCCTCCGGTACGAGAAGAAGTAACGGGTCCCCGAAACCGCTCCCCTGTGCCTCAGGGCCCAGCCAACGCCAGACTCGGTCGTCTCGGCGGCGGCGAAGAAGAAAGCGGCGGGGTCAGGAGCCTCGACGTCGAATTCCCCGCCGGACGGCAAGGGAAGGAAGTTGGACGCCATGGGGCGGCGGGTCTTTTCGTCGGCGGCGACGACGATCAAAGCGGCCAACGCCCTGGCGATCGTGGCCCGTTACGACAGGGAGCTCTGGTTTAAGATGGCCCCCATATTGGACTTCCTGCTGGACGACAAGAGGTCCGAGGCCCTGGGAATACTGCAAGAGGGCGAGGTGGCGTCAGATCACGCCATAACGGTGGCAACCGATATCGCCGATACCGGGTTCCGCCAGCTGGGCAACGGTGTTTGCCTACGACGACGGGGTTGGCTCCGGGCGACCGACTTCCGTCAGGACTTCCAGACCAGGGTGTTGGACATGCCGTTCGACGGCAGCAACTTGTTCGGGAAGGCGGTGGACGAATCCCTCCAAGCCATAAAAACGGACACGGAGATGGCCCGCGCGCCCTAGGAGCCCTTCAGCAACGACGGCCCTTTCGGAGCTCCGGAGGCAGACAAGGTGCCTCCAAGGAATCCAGCGTTGGCTCGTCGTCCTACCGCCAGGCGGCATGCTCCTCGTCTCAGGAGGCCTACAGGGGTCGCGGCAAGCAGGGAGCGCCTCGCCGCCGTCGGCAAGGTGGCCACCGCCTCCAAGCAGAACTGAACCGGCCGTGGTCTCGGGGGCCCCCACCGAAGCACCCCGGTGGGAGGCCGGCTGACGAATTATGTCGGCGTGTGGAAGTCCATCTCCACCGACCGTTGGGTGCTGGATACCCTGGCAAGAGGAGACACTATCGAATTCCTGAAGAAGTGCCCTCACGTTCCACCTGTGGCCAGGAAGGAAAATCACGTCCCGCAACTGCTGTTGGAAGTACGGGCGATGCTCAGGAAAGGCGCCATCGAGCTTGTCCCCAAGAGGCTCCGGGGTGTACTCAAGGTACTTCCTCGTCAGGAAGAAGACGGCCGGCTGGCGCCCCATCCTGGACCTTCGTCGTTTGAACAAATACATCAGATCACAAAAGTTCAGGATGATCACCCTCCAGCATGTACTGGGACAGCTGGAGGAAGGCGACTTTCTATCGTCGTTGGACCTGGAGGATGCATCCTTCCACGTTCCCATCCTCAAAAGTCACCGAAAGTTCCTCAGGTTCGTCGTCCAGGGACGCCATTACCAATTCAGAGCACTGCCGTTCGGATTGAAGTCGGCCCCCAGGGTCTTTACCAAGTGCCTAGCACCAGTGGCGGCGCGGCTGCGCCTGCAGGGGATTCACGTCTACCCCTACCTGGACGACTGGCTCATCTGCTCAAGGACGAGGGAACTCTCCGTCGAACACACTGCGAGGACCGTCCAGCTACTCACAGACCTGGGATTCGCCATAAACTACCGAAAGTCCCACCTGGTGCCGTTGCAGGTGGCCCTGTTTCTGGGGGCGAAGCTCGATACAGTGAGGCGCCTGGCGGCCCCGTCGGAAGAACGGACGAAGACCATTCTAGGCAAAGTGCAGCGCCTGCTAGCCACGGACGTGGCCAGGGTGAGGTCCATCAAGTCCCTCCTGGGGATGATGTCCTCTTGCATCTACCTGGTGCGCCTCTGCGGATGCGCCCTCTTCAAGAATTCCTCGATGCCCGTTGGATGCAGGCGTCGGGCACCTTCGAAGACGGGGTCCCCCTCAACGAGGTGTTCCGGCGGGCGATTCAGTGGTGGGGCGTTCGAGCGCACCTCACGGCGGGCAAGGACTTTCAGACGCCGGCGTACCAGGAGACGGTGACGACGGAGGCCTCCCTGGAAGGTTGGGGCACCCACACCGGAGATCTCCACGCAAGAGGCCTCTGGTTCCCGGAGGAGAGGCTCCTGCACATCAACGTCCTGGAACTCTGAGCCGTGTTCTGGGCTCTCAAATCGTTCCTCCCATCGCTCAAGGGCAAGGTGGTGCGGATCTTCACGGACAACACCACGACAATGTTTTACATACGGAAGCAGGGAGGCACCAGATCCCCAGCCCTATCCAAGGAGGCACAGGATCTGTGGCACTGGGCGGTCGCCCAGGGGATGTTCCTGGTTCCCTTCCACCTGGCAGGAGAAAGCAACACCATCGCCGACTAGCTCATCAGGGAGCTGCGCGCGTGTCACGAGTAGGAATTGCGCCAGGATCAGGTGGATCAACTCTTCCGACGATGGGGCAAACCCCAAATCGACCTGTTCGCAACAGCGACGAACTCGAAGTGCAAGAGGTTCGCCAGCAGGTTTCCCCAGCCGAGAAGCATGGGCGATGCGTTCTCGTTCCCCTGGGACGGCCTATACCTATATGCGTTCCCTCCGTTGCCGTTGCTGCTTCGACTCATGAGCCAGCTCAAGAGCTCCCGGTGCAGGATGATCCTCGTCGCACCGGCGTGGCCGAGGCAGATCTGGTTCCCGGACCTTCTGGACTTGTCAACGTCCCCTCCCATCAAGCTGTCGGCGGACGCAGATCTTCTCTCCCGAGAAGGAGGCGCCATCTTCCACCACGACTCAGCGTCGATGAACCTGCAGGCCTGGCTCCTGCAGCGCTAGAGTTTGGAGGCTACGATATACCGGCCGATTGCAGAGAGGTTCTTGCAAAGGCCAGGGCGTCCTCGACTCTCAAATGCTACGGTCATAAGTGGAAGAGGTTCTCTATCTGGTGCCGAGCACAGACGATCAACCCCCTACGGATTACGGCCCCTCAGGTGCTGCTGTACCTGCTATCGCTGGCAAAGGCTAGCCCATGCCTCCATTAAGATTCATCTGGCGGCGATCTCCAGATATACCAGAACCACAGGACGGACGTCCCTGTGGTCCCATCGACTGGTAAAAGAGTTTATGAAAGGACTGTTCCGGTCGTACCCGCCGGTGAAGGCCCCGGCCCGGGCGTGGGAACTTAACGTAGTGCTGACCAGGCTCATGGGGCCCCCATTCGAGCCGATGCACTCCGCACCAATGAAGTTTGTGTCGTGGAAGACTGCATTCCTGGTGGCCATTACCTCCGCACGATGAGTGGGAGAGATCCAGGCCCTATCCTGCAAAGCACCGTACTTGACTTTCCATGCCTCGAGGGTGGTGCTTAGGACGCACCCCTCCTTTATGCCCAAGGTGCCGTCGGACTTCCATCTTAACGAGCCCTTGGTGTAACCTGTTTTCTTCCCGTCTCCTTCGTCGCCGGCCGAGAGGACTTTGCACTCGCTGGATGTGGCTAGAGCGCTGAAGTTCTACGTGGACCGCACAAAGAGTTTCCGGAGGACATCACAGCTGTTCGTGAACTTTGGACCTGTGAATCAAGGGAAGGCCCTCTCGAAGGCTTCTATTTCCAGATGGCTCTCCGGCTGCATCATGCACTGCCACCGGTTGGCGAACCGACCGCTGCCAGGCCGTCAGAGCCCATTCGACCAGAGTGATCGCTGCTACTACGGCGTTCCTATCTGGTGTGCCCCTGCTGGACATCTGCAGGGCTGCTACGTGGAGGTCGACGCACACCTTCACGAGATTCTACTGCGTCAATCGGGATTCCAGGGAGGAGTCCAGGGTCAGCCAAGCAGTGCTGCGCAACCTGTTCGCTTAAGGTGAGCCTGGTGAGGACGTAAGAGATGCTTAATGTTGAGTTTTTTGGTATTGATTAAAGTTGAGCCTTTTGCCACTCCCCCCCCCGTGGTTGTGCATGTGTGTACTGCTATTTATTCTTATATTCATGAGCATGTGAATCCATGCCAGACCCCATGCTGGAGAAGGAACAAGTTACTTACCTGTAACTGTTGTTCTCCAGCATGGGTCTGGCATGGATTCACATGCGAACCCTCCCGCCTACCCCTCTGCAGCTCTTCACTTGGTCATACTGCCACTTCACGTGCTACCAAATCTGAAGATAGCTGCCAGAGGCAGGGCTTAGGGAGATGGCAGTCATTGGCTGTGGTCAGTATGACGCAGAGATCAGTGATTGGTTACTACTACGAAAGACAGATCGGAAACGAAACTGATACTGATTTTTTCTTTACCGAGGATTCCCAGCCTGACGACGGGGAATATTCATGAGCATGTGAAACCATGCCAGATCCATGCTGGAGAACAACAGTTACAGGTAAGTAACTTGTTCCTTCTCCTCAGACCCAGAAACACTTGCAACAGCCTATGATGCTGCCATCAAAGCAGCTATCAATTCCATTGCCCCTCTCAAACCCCGCAAATCCAAACCCACTACCCACTCCAACTCATGGTTCACCCAGGACCTCCTTACTCTCCGCAATGAGAAAAAGGCGGCACTCACACAGTGGCAAACGTCCCACACTGACAAAGATAAGATGATCTTTAAAGCTCAATCCATTAAATACAAAAAGGCAATCACCCAAGCAAAGGCCAAATCTTTTGAATCCAGAATATCGGAAGCTCAATCCAGCATCAACGAAATCTTCACAATTTTTAGGGAACTCGAGACACCTACTCCCACCCCCCAGAATTTCACCAAAGACAAGACCTGGTGTGATGACATACAAAAGGCCATGCAAACCAAGTTAAGCCTCCTCAAAAACAAAATACTAGCCACCAAGCAAGCCCTACCTAATGAACACATCCCTATCCCACCACCTGTCCCGGACCCACCCTCCCCCCACCCTTTCTCCTTCAAACCCATTCAGGAAAAAGACATCATCAACATAATGAGGAACATCAAACCCTCAAACTGCAAAGGGGATACATGCCCAGCCCCCATTATCAAAGACTGCACTGAACGCTAGCGCCCTTCCTGACAGCCTTCGTTAATGCCTCCTTCACCACAGGGAAAGTTCCCACCTCCCTCAAGGAAGCCTGGGTCCGCCCTCTCCTAAAAAAACCAACACTCGACCCCACTTCCCCCAACAACTATAGACCTATCACCACTGTCCCGTTCCTCCTCAAAATACTGGGCAAAGCAGCCTACCTGCAGGTTCAACACTTCATTGAAGAAAACAAACTCCTTGTACTCTGCCAATCTGGTTTCCGTCCCAGACACAGGACTGAAACCGCCCTTCTTGACCTGAAAAACCAGATGGACGATGCTAGAGACAGGGGTAAACCAGCACTTCACCTACTCCTTGACTTATCCGCGGCCTTCGACCTTGTACATCATGAAGTCCTATGTCACCACCGTTCCATCACTGCCAAATTCTCCCCAGATTCCACAGCATGGATCACCTCCTTCTTACAAGACAGAACCATGCAAGTATTCTCCGACTTAGCTTCCGTCTCACCAACCATCATACTCTGTGCCCCAAGGCTCTTGCCTCTCCCCCACCCTCTACAACATCTTCACACGACCCCTCTTCCTCATACTCGACACTATGGGCATCTCCTACACCAACTACGCCGATGATACACAGATCCTCCTCACCCTCACTGGTAACTATGACACTGACTCCCTGACCCTCAACAACCTCTACAACACCATCCAAGCATGGATAGCAGACAATGGACAATGCCTCAACTCCGACAAGACTGAACTCCTCCTGGTAGGTTCCCCCGACATGCTCAAAAATCCAGACTCACAATTCTGCCACTTCACCATCGACACCATCAAAATTCCTGTTTCAGATTCTGTCAAAACTCTTGGAGTCTACCTGGATTCCAGCCTATCCATGGAAGTCAATGCAATACCCTCTGCAGTTGCATATCATGCTAAACTTATCAACGCAGTCAGACCCTTTCTCTCCAAAGAGAACTGCACCAACATAGCCAGAGCCATCACCGGCTCTAGGCTAGACTATTGCAATGTACTCTTTTTAGGAACATCCAATAAAAACCTAGAGAGACTACAAGTCATACAAAACAATGCTCTCCGGGCAGCCCAAGGCATTGCCAAAAGAGAACACATCTCTGAGGCCAGGAAAATAGCCCACTGGCTCCCAATAAAGGAAAGGATCGTCTTTAAAGCTCTGACACTGACCCACAAATTGATTCACCTCACTGCTCCTGCCTATCCCTCAAAAAGAATCCACCCTGTCTCCACTACCAGGCCAACTAGATCACCGTATACCAACATGCTCTCTGTGCCACTTGTAAAAAAAAAGCCAGAGCGGGCGGATCCAGTTTCCCCTATCTCGCACCGATTCACTGGATGCCCTAACCCCCACGATCCGAGGTGAGGCCTCCCTCATCACCTTCCGCAAAGCTATGAAAACTATTCTCTTCACATAAGGCCTTGCACACTAGCATGAATACTCACCACATGACCCAATGCATAAGTTGTAACACAATGACCAAGTGCAATGGCTGTAGGAGTATGATGATCTGTAGTATTCACAATGTATCAACGGCCACCACTATGCCTGTACCTGTGTAACTAGGTTTTTTGCAAGTAACAGCGCCTCAATGCCCGTGGGCTGCTTGCGTGCTATATAAATAATCTAAAACCCGATAAAAAAAGGTAGACCTAGAGTGACAGATTGTGAAGGCAGCTTAGAGAAACTTACCAAACAAAGCTTAATTAATCATATCAAATTGTCATTAAAAACTCCTCAACATAAAGAACTATATTTCATGTCCCTGCTACAACTTTTTAAACCATGGAGAAAAGATGAAGAGATACTAGAAAACTATGACTCCTATGAAGATGCTTTCAAAGCAAATGAAAGCACTATCACCGATATAAACTTTACGCAGTACAAAACAAATGTTGCACAATGAACAGCAACATGAAGAATAACTCCAGGCCCAAATAGATAAGGACACTCCCGACAGTAGTCCTCCTTCTGTAACAGGAAGTCCAGCAAGAAGGGACAGCCACTAATAGCAAATGAGGCAGAATTAGCTATGACAGAAGTAGAGAACACCATGTGTCACTATGAAGAAGATACAGAAGACTTAACTGGACTGCAATCAAAACTGAATGAAGAGCAGCGTACCATTTTTCAAGAAGTAACAAAAGAAATTGCACATGGTGTACAACATGAAAATAAAGACTGTACCTGCCAAAATTACAAACCTATACTACTATACGTCAGTGGTGAAGCTGGCTCAGGCAAAACATTCTTAATCAAAATCATCAGCAAGTTCCTTCAACAATTGACAAACAACAAACTGTCAGCTGTTGTAACTGCCCCCACAGGTTTAGCTGCCTACAACATAGGCGGTGTCACTTTACACCGATTACTGCTCCTTCCAGTAGAACACCAAAACAAATTAGAATATTACAAACTTTCTAGAGAAGCTGCAGTGGAACTACGCAGAGTGTTAAAACAAATGAAAATGCTACCTCAGATTGCAAGAAGTACTTAAAACAAACTACGAAGAGCTCTTTGGAGGAAAACACATTATTGTTTTCAGAGATCTTCAATTGACACCTGTGAAAGGTGAACCTATTTTTAAAACCTTAGCACACAAACTCTGCTGCAAAACTGTTGGCAGCATAGGAAATGTCAACCTTTGGCAACATTTCCAATACAGAGAATTAACAGAAAACATGCGCCAATCTGCAGACCTCACTTATGCCAACATTTTAAAAAGTATTAGAGTTGGTGTACTATCTCAAGAAGCACAAGCAATATTAAAAACCCGGCACATCCATGCACATTATGGCCATAAATCATGTGCTACTGATGTTATGGAACAATTAGCACACAAAAATGTCAATTTTATGTCCTTAATGCCAACACTTGCAAGTTGTTCCAAATTCAAAGAAACAATGTTGAAAAAAGAAATGCAACCAATAAATGAAATTTGCTCCACAGACAAACTGGACGTACATGGCATGACACTACCCATGTGTCAACAAGCCACAACAAGACTAAATACCTTAGAAAATTCTATCTCCAACACAGCTGGTTTGGAGAATATATTAAAATTATCCTTAACCTGTAGAGTAATGCTTAAACGTAACCTCACATTATAAGAAGGAAATTTGCCAGGCAAAACGCAATTCCTACGATGACCGTATTGCAAACTCTAATTCCAGTATGAATGAACTCATCTCCATACTCAAGGAACTAGAGTCCCCAATTGCTATACCTGATATCTGCACCAAGGACAAATCCTGGTGTACAGACATCCAACATGCCCTAGCCAATAAAATTCACATTCCAAAATAAAATTCAACAAAAAAAAGAATTACTGAACTTGCAGCACTCGCCCAATACCCTCTTGCCTAATGTTTCACCACCGGCACACAATACTACCTTCCATTTTTCTAAAATGTCCACCTTGGAGGTAGAAAAAATTATCCTGTCATTGAAGCCTTCAAATTGCAAAGGTGATATCTGCCCGCACAACTAATAAAAGATGATGCCAGAGAACTATCCCCATTCATTACGAAACTGATAAATGCCTCATTTGCCACAGGTACCATCCCTGCTAACCTTAAATAATCATGGGTGCTCCCCCTCCTCAAGAAACAGTCATTAGATCCTCTTATTCCCACTTATTACCGGCCCATTACTACGGTCCCATTTCTACTCAAAATATTGGATAAAGCTGCTTATATCCAAATTCAAAAACACCTTGAACTGCACAAACACCTAGGTAACAGACATTCTGGTTTCCGGCCACTACCCGGAACAGAGACAGCCTTAATCGACTTAAAGTCCCAAATTGTCGAGCAGAGAGACAAAGGGAGGTCAGTACTCTTGCTCCTACTTGATCTCTCTGCCGCTTTTGATCTGGTCAATCACAAGGTCCTATGCCGACACCTTCATTCTGCGGCCCATTTCTCCACTGGAGCCATCAAATCGATTGAGTCCTTCGTGAGTGAGAGAACTATGAGAGTCTTCTCCCCCTCGGCAGCCGCTGACCCAACACCCATCCTATGTGGTGTTCCCCAAGGCACCTGCGTTTCGCCAACCCTTTACAATATCTTCACTAAGCCACTGTTTGACGATCTGGACCATCTAGGTATCATCTATACTAACTATGCAGATGATACTCAGATTCTCCTCCCACTTTCTGGGGATTACATTACAGACACGGGATTAGTGAACAAAGTTTACCTTATCATCCAAGCATGGATGGCTACTCATGGCCTGTGCTTGAACGCTGATAAGACTGAGCTAATAATTCTGGGCTCCCAGGCCAACATTAAAAAACTAGTCCAAGAATGTTCCTATTTTAATATTGACAGGAACACCATTAAAGTCTCTAAGGAGGTAAAAACCCTTGGATTCTACTTGGACTGCACATTGTCCTTTGATAAACAGATCAAATCCCTTACCTCCTCTACAGCTTACACTTGCAGGCTAATCAGAGCTGGTAAGCCTTTCCTCTCCGACAACAGTTGCTTGATCCTGGCCAGAGCCCTAATACTCTCCAAAATTGACTACTGTAATGCCCTGTACAGTGGGGCTAATAAATCTACCATCCAAAAGCTCCAAACACTACAGAACAATGCCTTAAGAGCAGCCCTATGCCAACAAAGAAAAGGTTGTCCCCTTTCCCATTTTGCTAATTCTATGTGGGTCTCCTTAAATTGATGGGGGCATAAACTTGTTCCTGCCTTGTCTTTGTCTGAATCATCACTGGATGTTTAGACAAGGGGACTACTGAGGAGCTCTTCATATTTCTCTGCATTGGTCGCTGCCTATGTCTGTTTCTATAGTTTGTACAAATGCCTCTATTAATTCGGGCCCTGTGGCTGCCAAACTAAAGAAGAATGACCGTGTGCAACCAAGTGTATTGAGAAAACAATTTATATAGAAAAAGAACAATTTATATGGTACAAGTGTGTAGCGACCAATTTACAGTGACACATATATACAGTGTGTAACCAAAATAAAACAAAACAAAATATAACCGTGTTGCACTTTAAATTCTTAGTGCCAAACAATCAATGTAAAAAGAAGGAATAAGCATAAATTCAGCCTAAATATTTCCTACAACATATTTCTCGTGACATACAATCAAACAGAACAATTATAGAACATGTATGGAGTGTCACATGAGTTCTGAGGAGTGGTTTCCTCGAGGGTTGGTTATTTGAGCAGAGTATTATTAACAGTTCTCTCAACTTCAGTGCTCAAGGTTGACTTTTTAAAGTCTAGGTCTTTGGACTTTAGGGATATCTCTAGATTTAGCCAACGTGTTTAAAAAAACATTTGTTTAACACACTAATGGGTGAAGAAAAGGTAAATATTCTGTCCATAGTCTTCATCTGTGCGCTGATTAGTGTGTGCACGTTTCAGTGCTTTAAAGTACTTGCAAGGTACAAGGCACCTTCTTCAGGGCGTCCAATTTGTAGACCCTATGTCAAGATCAGAAAGACAAGGGGGGGGAGAAAAATGTGGGGTTACCTCAGGTTTATAGAGCTGATAGTGCAGCTTGTATCGAGTGATTTAAAAGTTCTAGGTACCGGCTGTGCTCGTGGCGTCGTCGGTATCAAGATCCCAAGTCTCCTGGGAAATCTGGGGAGGGTGGGGCACTCGCCAAGGACCCGTGGCAGACGGCTGCTGGTGCAGACTGTAGAGAGCTTTTTGGTATAGTCCTCAGTACCTCTGGAGATACGATATGGAAGAAGGGGACAAAAGAGCAGCCCTAGGCATAAATAAAAAAAAACATATCTCCTCTTTGAGACGCCAGCATAAATGGCTATCTACATCCAATAAAATACAACTAAAAACCCTCTCCTTGACCTACAAAGCCCTTAATAACGCAGCCCCTAGCTACCTCACAGATAAATTCCAGAGAAGAACCTCTCTCAGACCTACCAGAACAGGGAATGCTAACTGTCTGACCATACCTAAATACAAACTCACTACTATTGGTGGCAACAGCTTTACTGTAAAGGCTACTAAATTCTGGAACTCACTGCCTCAAGATCTGAGAGCTGACCAACCCTACCTAAATTTCAGAAAAAAATGTAATAAAATACATCATCGCCACTGACCCCTAGTCCCCCTGTACCTGCTGTGGACCTGCCCACATCTGAAGAGACCTCTTACCCGGCATTAATAGTGTATTACATTTGAAGACCATGTGCAATCTAGTCCTCCTGTGCGTAATCTAATCTACTTGTGAGTCTAAGTGATATACGAAGGGCCTTACCTTTGTAACATATATTTTTGTACAGTGCTTATTGTTTACTTCTGTAATTCTATAGGCCATTTCTATTTCTTTGCCATTATTTTGTACATTGTGTATACCTTGCAAGCATGTAAATACTGTATCCTATGCTCATTTCGTAACTTTGTAAGCTTTGCATTTCCATACTGCTGTGCCCTTTTACTTACGAGTCTGGTGCGCATAACAAATGAATAAACAAACAAACAAACAAACCAGGACTAGTTAATGGAGCACTGGGTACAGTTGTTGGCTTTCAAACATACCCATGTGACAACAACATTCAGTTTGTCAATATTCTCTTTGACAAACTTTCAGAAGTAAAAAGGATAGGGCGCTCAACAGATCGATTCCTTCTCTTCAAAGACATGTATGTACGCAGAGAACAATTTTCTCTAACTCTAGCATACGCATTCACAAATCACAAGGTCTTACCCTAGACAAAGCATTGATAGATATTGGGAACACAGTCTTTAAAGAAGGCATGAGCTATGTAGCACTATCACGCTTAAGTACACTTGACAGTCTATTTCTAATCAACTTTGATGCAAGTAAAGTAAATGCTGATATTCCTTGCATTTTAGAATACACTAGACTACGTTCACTATACACCCCCCGTCTAAAAACATATCCTGTTCCACAAAAAGGAAAACGGTGTAAACGAAAAATAATTCAAACAGAAATGCAACAGGATCTCACTGCAAATCCTCCAAAGAGATAAAGGAACTAATACTTCATCATTTACCACAACCAAAGAAGAACCTGTTACTCAAAGTAACTCAGGTACTTCTTCAAAGAAGCAACACACACTCCGAAAAAATTACTTGGACACAGAACTATCTGGTCCATTCAAATTTTCAAATATAACTGGTGTAAGTTGCTATGCAAATGTAGCAATGAATATTCTATTTTAGTTGCCACCAATTGTTGACAACATTTACTTACATAGTACAGACCAATTGTGTTTGCAAATGTTAGTCCTTCATAGAAACGCAACAAACAATCCTGACAACATGTATAGTGTTCATGGAATAAGACAAGAATTGGACTAATGTGCTAGAATGGTGAAATTCACTATAAACTCACAAGATCCATAGAATTTCTAATGTACTTACAACAAGTACTGGAAAACAAAAACATACATATAATTGAAATCTTGCAGATTTCATACATGTGGAAACATGCATGCACTCTGTGCAACAATGTGGCACAGGAACAAATCCCTAATGAGCGCTTTGTGTATGTATCCATACCTAATTGTGAATCCATTCCGTTTCAGCAACTTGTACAAAATGCAAACCTTGGTAGATTATGTACTACCTGCAATTCAGATAATCGCTCCACCTTACTAACACAAACACATAGTAAATACGTAATACTAATGCTTCTACGTTACAATGCAGATGGTACCAAAAACAACTGCAAGCTGACTGGATTCACACATGGTCAAGTATCACTTGGTAAGAAAACCTTCACAACAATAGGTATAATCTACCATGCAGGAGCCACAACCAATGCAGGTCACTACACTGCATATATAAAAAAGAAATGTGGGTGGTTCGAATGTAATGATAGTACCATTACTCTAAAGCAGAGATTACCAGCAAATCTTACAAACGCTTATTTACTCTTCTAAAAACCAAAATCTAATAACTAATCTGTACTTGAACATTAACAAAACTTCAATTAAAAAAACTATACACTGTTAGAATATGCCAACAGCTATCTAACTGCCCCAAGATTCTATAACAACCAAACAGATAAATGAATACCACTAAATTATAACAAGAAATAAACAGTTAGAATACGCCAACGGGTATCTAACTGCTCCAAAAATCTGCAACAAGACAACAGATAGAACATTAGCCATAAACAACAAGAAAACACTGAAAACACAGACTGTAGCATAACAAAAAAGGTTGTTTTTTTTTATCCAACATGGATTTTTTTTTTTTTTCACAGACCCAATGATTTGAAAAACAAACTCAAGCTGAGCAAATTGCACAGTACACTGGTTTGTAAACTACTAAATATGAGGGTCGAAAAAAAACTGAAATGTCTATAATGCAATGTAATAAGTCTTTATAAAATACATACACTAACATGCTCTTTTCTTTTATCACAGAAATTGAAAAAGAATGTGCTCCAGTTACTCAACTCATGAAAAAAATATATCCAATCTCAAAAAATCAAACAGTAAGTATATTCTAATAGAACGCATAAATACTGCTGCATAACAGAACCATTGAAGCAAACATCTAACCATACACCACAATACAAAATGTTTACTTCCATGGATATGTTATACTGTAGTGCTTGCTACCAAACTCTACAATCTTAACAACATGACGTAGCCAAAACTTCACATACAAACTATAGAAATCAACAGTACACAAACTGTAAATTTGCAAATATTTGATAGATATTCAATTCTATGGGTGTGATCTATGGGTGTGATATGCTGCGGTGGTTGTGGCCAGGGCCTAGAGTCTTGTGTGTATGGCCTATGGCCTTCGGCCATGCACCCAAGACTCTAGGCCCTGGCCACAACCACTGCAGCATATCACACCCATGGTAGCATATAACTTTGGTGCTTATAACTTCGGTCTTGGGTGCATGGCCTGCGGCTTCAGCTACACATGCGCAGACCCCCAACCCCGTAGGACTGGCTGGCGGCCATGTTGTGGGGTCCACACCCAGCAGCAAAACCGCAACACTAACATCCACCACCAAACATACTATCCCCAGCCGAGACTCGACACAGGTTCCGAGCGATCGGCAATGGGAGGCACCTATAGAGCGGTCCACTGAGTCCTTGTGCTCTGGGTGGTCCAGATCGCGGTCGCCCCACTACAAGGCCCACCCATCCTCGGACGGAAAAGGTGTCATCCATCAAACCGCTACCGACACCCGATCGTCCGATGACGACACCGTGTCTCAACCCACTACCAAAACTAGATACTGCACGTCCAAACCCTACACCCGAAATTTGACACTCCTCGTCGGATCACGCTGCCGAAAGACGACGCGATGCGTCGGACCAAGAGGACAACCCCAAGAAGTCTAGTAAGACCACTTCTAGCCATTGTGGAGAGGGTAAACGTCTCAAAAAATCATCTAAATATACCCACACTTCTAAAAAGAAGCATAGGGGAGGACAAGGCTGCTAAAAAATCAAAAGAACATCAGTCAGCCGCCAAGACCAAGGTTATACCTCCCACAGATGAGGACATGGGCCTGAATACTCAGTCTGGGTTTATACCAAGCTCCAACGAGTGGAGCTCTCAGGACATAGGGTAATTAAAAGGATGACCTTTATGGCAAATTTTTATGAAAAAGATCCTAACTATTTTCAGAGTTATAAGAACACCCCTCCCACCTCAGCTCCTTCTGGTTCCAGTGACACTTGTGCCTCCTCAACCTCCTCCTAAGAGGGCTCGCTCTGATACTCCCCTTTAGGACTTAGTAATAGGCCCCTTTGTAGTGGAGCCTTATGACCCAAGTTCTTACCATGAAGAACCTGACCCTTAATTCGAGGAGGGACAGCCTACAGACCCTTAATACGACAGGGATGCTGATGAGGACCAGGAGGCTGAAGATGAAGCTTACACTTTAGACTCCCCAATTCCTAAAGACCCTATTAATGAATAACCAGTCGATAACCAGCCTCTCATTAATGATGTGTTGGCTGAGGCTGCTGAATACTTCCAGATAGACACACAGGAAATTCAGGAGGACATGGATTTCGCAGAACAAATCCTGGGAGACAAAAGGGCAGTAACGCAGTTCATCGCTTTACTAAAATCAGTCCAGCGCAGAATTCTACCTTCCTTGCAAACACCTAACCTCACACGTGCAGTAAATAATCGGATGCAAAGTTATTTTGCGCTGCTCCCCCTGACCCCTTATATATCGGGACAGTTAAAGCCAGATTACCTAGTTGTTACCACCACTAGAAAGTGGGCTGGAACGCCACTTGCTTCTTCGGAGGCTCCCCCAGATAAAGCAAAAAGATCTATGGTCTAGGGAGGAAAGGCGCTTCATCTACAGCTTATCACGCTAGGATAGCCAACAGTGCCTCCCTTCTAGCAAGCTATAATTGCCATAAGTGGGTGGAAGTATCTGCATTGCTTTCCTCCGCAATTGAACCCTTAAAGTCCCAGTTAGCGCAAGTAGCAGCTGAGGGGAGGGCAGTGTCGGGCTGTCTCCTGAAGACCAACTACGACGCGGCTGATAATGCCAATAGAATAATCGCTGAGGGCACGATCATGAAGAGGCATGCATGGTTAAGACATTCAGGATTCAAGCCATATACTCAGGCGACCCTGATAGACATGCCGGTCGAGCCTAATGTATTATTCGGTAAAGCCGTCGAAGAGGCACTCAAAACAGCGAAAGATGATTACCACACATTGAAATCACTTGGTCAACTCACCAACAAACCCTCTGGACAGAGGGGATACGGTAATTTTCGCCGTTTCGATGCCAAAATTCCCAAAGAGGGTCAAACTATAGCTAAAACCAGGGCTCATCGTGGGGGAATTACCAGTCACAATTTTTCCAGGGCTACCCAACAGGGTAGCGCAGAGGCCATGGGCGGGGAAGAGGCAGCCCCGCTAGAGGTGGTACGCCATCTACCAAACAGTGTCGCTCCACTCCAGGTCCCCTCCCATGCATCCCCAGTAGGGGGGCGCATTACCAACTTCACCCACGCATGGGAGGGGATCACTTCGGACAGATGGGTGCTGTCCGCAGGCTACTGCATCAAGTTACTACAGCGCCCCCACGACCACCTCCATGACAGAGTACACTTGCAGGAACATTAGAAAATCCTCATCGAAGAGATCGCAACTCTGCTATCAAAGGACGCCATAGAGGTTGTCCCGGCGCATCAGGTAAACAGGGTTATTTATTCAACCTACTTACTTGTGCCAAAGAAACATCTCACAATGCGTCCAAGTATGTCAAGCCACAAAAGTTCTTCATGACTACGCTACAATAGGTAATTCCCCTACTAAGAAAGGGGGATTACATGGCAACACTGGATATGAAAGATGCCTATTTTCATATTTCAATGTTCCCAGCACACAGAAGATTCTTGCGTTTCAAGATAGCAAACCAGCACTACCAATTCAAGGGCCTGCCCTTCGGAATAGCCTCAGCTCCAAGGGTGTTCACCAAAGTACTGGCGGTGGTGGCAGCGCACCTGCGCAGGGAGGCAATCCCAGTGTACCCTTATCTGGATGACTGGCTCTTTACACGGGAGTCCCCCCTAATTTGCAGACAAACCATCCAAAGAACCATTAACCTCCTCTCAATTGGGTTTCTCCATCAACGAGAAAAAGTCAAGCCTCGTGCCAAACGCCTCCAAACAGTTCCTAGGAGCTGTCCTAAATACTCAAGAGGGGTTGGCCTTTCCGTCAGAGGGAAGAATTCGAAATGTGTTGCTGCAAATTCCTCAATATCAAGCAAGTCGCTAAATAAGGGTGCGCAAAGCTATGCGTTTGCTAGGCATGACCTGTTCCCCACGTGCGCCTGTGCATGCGACCCATGCAGGAGTGGTTGGCGAAACAGGGGTCTCAAGCAAGTGGTCACTGGGATGATCTAGTGGTCGTTTCGCCAACACTAGTACAGAATCTTTGCTGGTGTACAAGAGAGAATCTAACAAAAGGAAAACCCTTCTACGACCAAAAGGTTCAGGCCGTTGTCGCAACAGACGCCTCCCTAACAGGGTGGGGAGCTTGCTACCTTCACTACACAGTTCAGGGTCTCGCAAGGTTGCTCAGAACCACATCAATCTGCTGGAACTTCTAGCAGTATTCAGAGCGCTTCGGGCATTCAAACCTCTCTTATCGAACCAGTCAGTGCAGATCCTTACAGACAGCACAACTGCCATGTTTTACATAAACAAGCAGGGGGGCACTCGTTCTCTAAATCTGTCCAAGCTTGCCCAACAAATTTGGAAATGGGCACTCCAACGGAAGATTTACCTGTCAGCCAACATGTTCCAGGGGAACGCAACTCACTAGCAGACTCTCTGAGCAGAGATCCCCTTCCAGAAGAACACAAATGGGGGCTACACAAAGACGTAGAACCCCTCTTCTCAGTGGGGTTTCCCCACAATAGACCTATTCACCACAAGCGAAAACAGTCAATGCCCAGACTTTGCGTCTAGGTTCACCCAACCAGGCTTCAAGGGGAACGCTCTATGGATGAACTGGTCAGGGATATTTTGCTATGCTTTTCCACCGACCCCTCTAATGAGGAAGGTGGTCAACAAAATACACAAGGAACCGATGACGCTTATCCTAGTTGCTCCTATGTGGGCGAGACAACCATTGTATCCACATCTGTGCAAATTGGCGATGTGTGATCCCATCAAACTTGCATGCCAGTACAACCTACTCACCCAGGATGAGGGGCAAACAGTGAACCCACACCCGCACTAAATGAACTTGGCAGCATGGCTCCTGAGGTCCTAGAGTTCGGACATCTCAATCTGCCACAGAGATGTATGGATATCTTGAAAGAATCAAGATAACCAAACACTAGGCACTGTTACTTTGACAAATGGAGAAGATTTGTAATTTGGTGCCAGACTAAACAAATCAACCCTATAGAATGTACTCTATCACACATTCTAACTTATATGCTCCATTTGCTAGATGCAGGGTTAGTATTTAACTCCCTAAAGGTCCACCTGGCGGCTTTGTCTGCCTACACAACCTCTCACAATAAGGTCTCATGGTGGAAAGTACGAGTCATCAAAGCTTTTATGGAAGCAGTAAAGAGACTCCACCCTTCATTTTCTAACATGCCGCCAGAGTGGGACCTCAATGTGGTACTAGCTAAGCTCATGGGACCCCCTTTCGAGCCTATGCACAAGTCTAGTCTTAAACACCTGACTTATAAAACTGCCTTCTAGTGGCTATCACTTCCATAAGAAGGGTCAGTGAAATTCAAGCTTTGTCAGTGCAGGATCCTTTCTTTTTTGTACACAAAGACAAGCTGGTTTTACGAACTCATCCTAGGTTCTCATCTAAATTCATTTCCAAATTTCACGTATACCAGTCAATTGAGCTGCCGGCTTAATTCCAGGAACCCAAAAGCTCAGCTGATGTAAAACTCCACACACTAGATGTGAGAAGAGCGGTCCTCTACTACGTAGACAAGACCAGACCGCTAAGAAAAACAGGTCAACTGTTTGTCTCCATAGCGCCAGGCAGAGAAGGTGACCGCATCTCTAAGAATGCCATCTCTAGGTGGATAGTCAGATGTATCCAACTGGGCTATTCCCTATCAGATAAGACACTGCCTTTCACGCCCAGGGCTCACTTCACAAGAGTTATTGGAGCCACTCTGGCTTTCATTGCAATTGTCCTTTAAGACAGTATTTGCAAGGCAGCTAGATGTAGCTCTATACATACGTTCACTCAGCACTACTGCATTGACACCCATTCCAAGACCGCTACACAAGTGTGACAAGCGGTTCAAAGAGATTAATTCGTTCATGAACCTTCTCACATCCCACCTACTTCTCCCACTGTTCGCTAATCTATGCACAGCATGTGATCTAAGCAGATTCCACAAGCCTCAGAAGGGATACATTACTCACCGTAATCGTATTTCTGATGCTTGTATCTGCTTAGTTTCACATGCGACCCACCCTTCCTCCCCTCGGAGAGAAGGCGCCTGGATGCTTATGAGCTTGTCTATCATATCTGCTTGGCTACAACTGTACTCGCGCTACACCCCATGCTACCTCAAGTCAGAAAAATACATTCTGAGGGACCTACACGCGTGAGGGATCATGGGTACAAGGGATGTCACACTAGGATAGTATTATTGGCACGCCCTATTCGACGTCCCTTTTTGAGTTTCGAAAACAACAACTGTAATACTCCGACTAGATGTCGGCCTATGCACAGCATGGGAATTTAAGCAGATACAAGCATCAGAAATACGATACGGGAGTCCTCTTGCCTGGTCTTTTGGGTGTAATGTACGGGTCTGAAAAGTCAATGAACTGGTTCATTTTGTCCATGTAGTGCTCCAACTTCTCCCTAGTCCATAGAGCAGAGGCAGCAGGGTCTGGAGGAGGAAAAGGCTGCCCAGAAGGGGGAGATTTTCCCAAGAAGGCCTTAGAGAGAGGCTGGGGGGGGCTCCAAATACTCCTCTCGACAAGAGGGGGTGCCGCAAGGCTTTCACACATTTTCAGCGGTTGTATTGAAGGTCTTGGTCTGTGATGCAACCAAGGCCTTAGGAGCTTGTGCGCCCTTGGACGGTGTGTCAATGACTATGTTTTTTAGGGTGAACACCTGTTCCAGAGGTATGCCCAGTCACATGCCATGAAAGCGGTTGCGTGCAGGGTGCCGAACCGTGAGGTTCGGAAGCCTCCGTCAAAATTTCGTCAAAATGTATACCGGACTACTTGGTGGTTACTACCACTCAGAAGATGACGGGGGTTCACTGTCCTCGGCTAAAGCCCCTCCGGACAAAGACTGTTAGAAGCTTTATGCCCTGGGTAAATGGGTTACCGCCTCTGCGTCCTACTCCACAAGGATTGCAAATAACACCCCTCTCCTGGCAAGTTACAGTGATGTCCAATGGGGCCTAGTTCAGGATGGTCTTCAAGATGTTCCAGATCCCACACGATCACGCCTGCTATCTAAGCCTGTTACGTTATCCCTTGTTTTATATTGTTAAGTATTGTATTGTGGACCATAAATTTAATTATGCATTTTAATTTTTACAAATAATTATTAAAATTGATTTTTATCTTTTAACTGCGACTGCTCCCTCCTCCACCTGACTTAAGGGTTCTTTATCTCTAGCATCTATACACTAGCGTTGTCTCCCAATATGCATTGAAGGCAGACAAGTAACACATAACATATTAACGAACATGATGGACTCGACTGAAACCGCTGGGCACACCCTAGCCCAGGGGACCTACTTAAAAGACACGCCTGGTTGAAAAACTCTGGCTTTAAACCCGAAACTCAAGCCTCTCTAATCAACAAGCCAGTGGAGGACTTCAACTTTTTTGGGAAGGCGGTTGATGACGCCCTAGAGACGGCAAAGAAAGAACACGAAACACTAAAGTCACTTGGCCAGATCACGGCTAAACCCTTCCACCAGCGTGGAGGCTCTAAGTCACGCCGGTCCTTTCGTGGCCAATCCTTTTCCTACTCTCCCCAAAGACAATACGGCTTAGGGAATACCCCCAGGTCCTCTGACCAAGGCTCATCTGGTATCCTCCAATACCAACAAAGAGGCCCTCGTAGGGGCAAGGGTAGAGGTTGGAACACTACTCCAAGAGACTCCCTGGCCTCCACCTCAAAGTGACTCGCCGGTTCTGGTCCCTCCGACGCTTACCCAGTTGGAGGTCACGTGTCATCATTCATTCACACCTGGGAGGGGATCACTTTAGACCAGTGGGTACTAAAGACTGTTGCACATGGGTATTGTATCGAGGTTTTCCAGCCACCTTGATACCACCCACCGAGAAGCAGACGCCTGTCGCCAGAACACCTGCGTATCCCGCTGGAAGATGTTGAGGTCCTGCTCGACAAGGGCGCGATAGAAGGCGTCCCTCTTCTCCGAGAAAACAAGGGTATTTATTCATTGTACTACCTTGTACCCAAAAAGGATCTCGCCAACTGCCCTGTCCTATACCTGTGCCCGGCGCACAAGTATGTCAAACCTCAACAGTTCAGGATGACAACACTGCAGGAGGTAATCCCCCTGCTGCAGCAGGGAGATTACATGGCCACATTGTACATTAAAGATGTATACTTTCATATTCCAAGGTTGCCAGTACACAGACAGTACCTCAGGTTCATGATAGAGGACACCCACTATCGGTTCAAGGTTCTTCCCGACGGCATTGGCTCAGCACCACAGGTCTTCACGAAGGTACTGGCAGTAGTAGCTGCTTACCTTTGCAGGTAATCCATCCCAGTCTATCCTTATCTCGACGACCGGCTCATAATAGGGGATTCGTACGGAACATGCCAGACAAATACCCAGAAGACGGTAGATCTCCTCTTCAACCTAGGATTCTCTATAAACTAGAAAATATCCAGTCTAGACCCCAATCAAGCCACAGTTTCTGTGGGCTCTAATCTAGACCAAAGACGGTCTTGTCTTTCCCTCCAACGGGAGGATTCAAAACATGCTTTTCCAGGACCCTCAATATGTAGCCAGTCACCAGTCACCAGGTGACCATACGCAAAGCCATGTGACTGTTGGGGATGATGGCTTCCTGCGTCTACCTAGTTCCTCACGCTCGTCTACGTATGCGCCCCATGCAAGAGTGGCTCTCGAGCCAGTGGTGTCAGGCCAGCGGCCAGTGGGAAGATGTAGTGGTTGTCTCGGCAGCCCTCATTCAGTCTCTGCAGTAGTGGTCAGGGGGAAACCTTCTGCATGGGAAAACCTTCACCACCCCCACAGTAGAAGCCACTCTCACCACAAACTCATCTCTGATGGGGTTGGGGTGCTCGCCTCCTTCAGCAGACAGCACACAACATGTGGTCTGCAGCAGTAGCATCCAATCACATCAACCTGTTGGAACTGCTAGCAGTGTTCAAGGCCCTGAAGGCCTTCCAGACACAGTTTTAGTCCTCACTGACAGTACTACAGCCATGTACTACTTAAACAAACAAGGGGCCACTCACTCTCTAGGATTGTCCAAACCTATGCAAGTGGGCTCTCAAACACAACATGTACCTCCTTTCATAACACGTTCCAGTGGAACTCGATCTTCTGTTAGACGTACTCAGCAGAGACTTTGCCCTACCTGTAGAGCACAAGTGGGGGCTATAAGAGGACATTGTACTCAACGTCTTTGCAGAATTGGGCTTCACAGAGATCGACTTATTCGCCACACTGGAGAACGTACAATGCCCAGATTACGCCTCGAGGTACCCTCAGAACTGCTCCAAGGGGAACAGTCTTTGGATAACATGGTCCAGGAAATTTGTCTACGCTTTTCCCCCGCTTCCCCTGCTCAACAGAATAGTGCACAAGATGCATCAAGAAACAGTGACCATGAATCTGGTGGCCCCGCCAACCTTGGTTCTCCCATCTCATGGCAATGATAGTCTTCCCACCCAGAAATCTGCCGTGCCCGTATAACATGCTTTCTCAAGACCAGGGGGAAACACTACATCCATGCCCTCAAACTCTCAACTTAGCAGCCTGGCACCTGAGATCATAGAGTTTGGGCACCTCCAGTTTCTCCAAAGATGCATGGACATACTCTGAGAGGGACGGAAACCTACCATGAGGCATTGCTACTCCAGCAAATGGACGCGCTTTGTCATCTGGTGTTGTGGCAAGGGCATCAATCCTATTGAATGTTCACCTAAAGATATTGTCCTTTACCCAATCTACCTGTTGGATTCAGGGCTGGTTTTCAATTCTTTTAAAGTCCACTTGGCCGCGCTTTCTTCGTACATGTCCCAGAGCAAGATTTCATGGTGCCTTTATGGAAGGGGTAAAGAAACTTCATCCCCCTATTTCCATCCCATCTCCCGGGTGGCACCTGAATGTTCTTACCAGACTAATGGGACCTCCCTTGGAACCCATGCACAAGGCTGCCTTAAAGCACTTACAATGCTGCCTTTCTGTTAGCTATCACCTCTATAAGGAGAGTTAGTGAACTGCAGGCCCTTGTTGTTCAGGACCCATTTGTCACGATTCACAAAGACAACGTGGTTTTGTGCACACACCCTCATTTTGTGCCCAAATTTATCTCAAAGTTCCATGTAAACCAGTCCATAGAACTACCCACCTTTTTCTAGAACTCCACAACCCCACTAATGTGGCAGAAAGAAGCCTCCACACACACTGGAGGTAAGGAGAGCGGTTACCTACTATCTTGCCACTACTAAGAAAAACAAACCAGTTCTTCGTCTCAGTGGCAGCTGATGGAGAAATGGACTGTGTCTCTAAATCAGCTATTTCTAAGTGGATCGTAAACTGCATCACACTGTGCTACTCTTTCCAAGAGAGATCTATCCTTCACGCCTAGAGCACACTCTACACCGGGCACCGGGGCTACCATAGCATTCATTGCAATGTTCCTCTTGATTCCATTTGCAAATCAGCAACCTGGATTTCTGTACACACCTTTACACAAAACTACTGCTTAGAGACACACTCTAGGTCTGATTCTCTGGTGGGACAAGCGGTGCTAAGACATCTCTTTGCTACTGTTCCTTCACACATACCACCACCATCTCTGGGTGCTGCTCGCTAGTCTATGCACAGCATGTGATTCTAAGCAGATTCACAAGCATCAGAAGACCTGCATTACTCAGTTATAGCATTTCTGACAATTGTATCTGCTTAGATTCACATGTGCCTCCCCTTTCCCCTTGTGAAGTAGAAGGAACATATACCTCTTACACCTTCTCTCTTCTGTACTCGCTCATGCTGACTATAAGGCTCCCTCACGGAAGAAAAAACACAACCAGAGGGACCTCGATGCGTGAAGGATTTTGGGTACACTACACATCACGTTAGGGATAGTGTTACAGTCGCGCCCATGTCGACATCCCCTTTCGATCTTTGAAAGAAAGGTGCAATAATCTGCGATTTCCACTAAATGTCGGACTATATGCACAGCATATAAATCTAAGCATATGACCTGCATTACTCACCATAACAGCATTTCTGCCATTTGCTGTATAGGTCGCATTATAAATACCCAATAAGTAAAAAATATATATAATGTAGGGCGGTATAGTTAAGGTGAGTCGAACTCCTGTAGGAAATCCGAACAAATGAATTGCTAATATCATGTGCAACAGATTTGGTCGAAATTCTGAAGATAACTAGGTACGCCCGCCTAACAACTGCTCCCTCACCCCCCACCCCTGACTGCACATTTTGTTGAATCATTTGTTTAAAAAATAAATAAATTATTAAGAAAAGAAAAAGGAAGTTGCTGCATAGTCCCTATTCATTTTCACATAGATAAAAAAGGTCATTTTTCGCCAGACCGCACAGCCCAAACCGCTGGATGGATTTGGACCAGGTGCAAAATAACTTTGGCATGAAGCGTTGACTTGAGGCATTTTTGTGGTTTGGGGTCATTCTGTCCAGTAGTTTTTTAAATATTTGATAGAGAAGGGGGTGCCCCTTCTTCAAAATAGATTGCTATATCGCTGATAAATTACCAAGAAACCGGCTTTAATTAAACAGCTGTCATCTTTTTTATGTTTTCAAGATGCGAGAGATAGCCGCAGCTATAACATTGGTTAGCCGAACACAAAAAATCAGGAAAATGCCATTTCCAAGGGACAAATCAGGGAAATGCCTTTAGGGTAGAGGAGGTGGGGAGGTAATAGGATACCAAGTTAAATTTGGGAGTTTGACGAGTTGTAGGGACTAAGTTTGCTACACAAATATTTGGGAGTTGGAGGAGGGCAGGGAAGCATATTTGCTGTTTTCCCCTGATAACCGCTGATATAAGGACTACAGAATAATAACCTACTTTTTTTTTTAAATGTATTGTTTGCTTGTTAGGCGTTTATACAGAAAGTACATACTGTTTCAAAGCACCCTCAGGGCAAAGGGAGGGAACAAGGTAGTGATACGTATTGAATACACAACAGAGGAGGGGAAAGGAAAAAAGGACGAACCTACTATGCCTTTTGAGTATTCAGAACGTTAAAGTGCAACAAGTAAGAGGGCAGAGGTGGTAGGTGCTGGAGTGTCTGTGCTTGTGAGTGAGCAACAGATTAAGTGCATGGTTTGGTAAGTGCTACACGGCCTGGGGCTGTGTTGGGTGTAAGTGCGAGCCTCCAAGGTGGAGGGAGTGGCAAGGCAAGTGCTGAGAGTAGACAGAAGCTGGGCGATTGGGTGTGGTAGGTCAGGCGCCGCAAGGACGCATAAGGGCCCAGGACACCAATCGCAGCAACTGTGAGATTAGCAGAGCAGAGACGATGGGAAGGAGGATGTAAAGAGAAAAGTCTTGATGAGCTTCTGGAATTTAAGGAAGTCCTGCTCAAGGCGCAGAGGGAGGGGGAGGTTGTTGCATAGTAGGGAGCCATCTGAGGAAAGCAATCGACCTCACTGTTTAGCCAAGTGATTCACAGACAAAGAGTTAGTGCCAGAGGAACGTAGAGGTCTGGAGGGAGAGTATTTAGTGAGATAAAGTTGAAGATAGTGAGGTACCCAGGCCCAGACAGCCTTGTGGATGATGCAAAGGGATTTGAATTTGATCTGTGCAGCAGCCGGGAGCAAGTGAAGACTTTTTAGTTCAGGAAACATGCGGCCCCTGGGCTTAAGGCCAAGGATAGGTTTCGCTGCCCTATTCTGGATTAGCTGGAGAGGTCGCAGAGCGGAAGAAGACAGATTCAGGAGGAGGCTATTGCAATAGTCAAGCCTAGAGAGAACCAGGGCTTGGGTAACGTTGAGCCTCTGCGGGAAAGTGAGAAAAGTGAGAATTCCTTTGAGAAGGAATAGATGAAAATGGGACTTCTTGGCAACGTCCTGAGTGTGTGGGAGGAAGGAGAGAGAGGAGTCGAAGATGACTCCATGGTTTCCTCCTTTAGAAGAAAGAGCAGAGGGAGAGCCCTTGGAGGAAGGCCAGAGTGAAGGGAAGAAGGAGGGTGCATGGGTCCAGGTGGGAAGTATCTCAGTTTTACAGGCGTTGAGGCAGAGATCGTTTGAGGTGCACCAGGACTGAATGGCAGATAGGCAGTCGGGGATGATGGACGGTTCAAAGTTGTCAGCAGGAAGTGTGAGAAAGTTGAGTGTTGTCTGCTAACACTGGAAATTGGAAGGAAATGAGGAGATGAGACATGCCAGCAGAGCAAGGTCGATGTTAAAGAGCCAAGTGGAAGAGGATAGAACAATGGGGGACACCACAGGTGGAGAAGGAAGGAAGGAGGAGAGGAGAAGATGCCCAGGATGACTTGGGACGAGCGGTCAGTTATGAAGGATGTCAGCCAGTCCAGTGCCCGCTCCGAGATACTAATGGTATCGTGGAGCCTTTGTATGAGGATGGAATGGTTGACTGTCAAAGGCAGAAGCGAGATCGAGAAGGATGAGGACAGCTGGGGATTTGGAATCCAGAGATGCAAGCAGTTCTTAACAGGTGTTCAGAAGAGCAGTTTCTGTGCCTCTGGATGCTCTGAATACAGATTGATGGTCGTGGAGACCACCAACAAGTTCGGTGTGTGAGCTGAGTTGGGGCATGGTCAGCTTCTCCGGCAGTTTCCCCAGTAAGGGTGTGATGGAAATAGGGTGGTAGTTGGCAGGACAGGTAGGGTCTGCTGATGGTTTTTTTCAGGAGGGGGCATACAAGGGAGTGCTTGAGGGGGGAGGGGAAAGATCCAGTGGCAATAGAGTGATTGCAAAAATCAGCGAGTGAGGGGGCAAGAGAGCCAATGTTGTCCTTGATGGTTCTGGATGAGCAAGGGAAAGCTGTTTAGAAGAGACCTTCACAGAGCCGAAAACTCTGGTAACCTCTTCAGGTGTGATGGGGAGGAGGAGGAAATGGAGGAAGGTGTCATGATCTCTGCTTCCAAAAGATCAGGACTTGCCCGACTCCCTTGGAAGCAGACCCATAACCCCGGTTCCGAGTGCCAGCCAGTCCCAATTGGGACCTTTTGGACCCTGTCCTGGCGCCAGTGGCACCAGGCTCATAAAGATGCCCAGTCCCAGCGCTGGAAGCGCCGGGCTCATAATGCTTGGGTGGACTTACCTGCAGCAGACCATGCTGCTTACTTACCTGCCAGTTGAACCCCTGATCCTCTTCTGTTTGGGACTACCTTTCCTGTTGGGTGGGGCAGGAGCCACTCCCTAGGTTCAGAACACTGGAACTCTTCTGGAAAGCAGGAACTCTTTTCTTACCTAGGCGTGGCTGTGGAAGGAGACACTCTAAGCACTACAGGAGGCTATTTAAACCACACCCGATGTATGAATCTTGCTTTGCGTTATTCTGCATTCTCTGCAGCAGAACGCTCATCGTGTCTTCTGCTTCTGATCCTGGGCCTAAGGGAACAAAGGCTTACCATCCTGGAATCCAGTCTTCAGCAGCACCTGTAAAGACAAAGAAAGAACAGGTTAGCACTACGGTCTTCAGTGGCAGCGCATCTCTTACCTGGTCCATCGGCTGTCACCAACGCCTCGCGCTGCATTCCGGCATCTGAAAGACAAAGGCTTACCTACTCTTCGCATGCTCCGGAGGTCTTCGCACTGCATTCCGGCATCTGAAAGACAAAAGCTTACCAGCTCTTCGCACGCTCCGGAGGCCTTCGGCACTGCATCCCGCATCTGAAAGACAAAAGAAGGTGCGTTTAAAGACATTGGGCAACTTTATTACTCACGTGCCATTACTCCTTCCCACGCCGAATCCAGTGGGTATTCCAGCACCCTTCAGCTTCTCTAAAGCTCTGAACTTGTACCTGCAAGATAAAAGGGACAGTTAGTGCGCATCGTGAAGCAGGCTACAAGCGCTTACTTACGTGCTTCCAGGCGCTTCTATTCCTCATGCGGGTTCGATCCTCAACTCTCATCAGCCCGCCATCCGCCATCGCCGGAACCCTGCAAAACAAGAGATATCATTACAAAAGACATTTAAGACATTTGAAGTGCCCAGAACTTACCGTTCGTGCAGTTAACGACGGACAGCAGTCCTCTGAGGTCAAGAGGCCTGCACCCTTATCCAGTGAGGAAACTGGTTACGGCACCCTGCCCCGAGGCAGATGGAGAGCTCGGCGTTCACTTACCTAAGGTGAGGGTGTTAACCTTTGGGGTTCTACAGGAGAAGAGAAAGGGAAGAGGAGAGAGGCACCCAATAACCCCAGTTCATTAATCCCATATTTTCTATCTGCAGACATCTTACTCTTCGAGTCAGACATACAGTGCACAGAGGTCCAGCCCAAAGAGCCAACCGTGTGTTACACATCTCCTTTGAAGATATGGCATTCACCCAGTCAAGACCGGCGCCTCTGTGGGAATCAGGTGAGCGTTACAGAAGGAGAAGGGTGAGGGGCTAAGGGAGGCAAGGGGTGTGGGAAGGGTTGGGAGGAGGAGTGACAAGGGAGTTCAGGATGTCTTGGGTTTTGGTGGGGAAGTGTGTGGCCAGTGCGTTGCAGAGAGACTGGGAGGAGAAGACTGCAGAATGGTTGTCTAGTTACCCGCAAACCTTGAAAAGTTCAGCCGTGTTGTTGGATGCACTAGAAACCCGTGCCTGTATGTGTGCTCTTTTCTTGGCACGGATGGAGAGTCTGTATTCTTATTCCCAAACAAATCCTACCATGGTCTATCCCCGCTTGTGCGACCATTCATCAGTCTTAGACAATCTCCTGGGGGGTGTGGATCACTATGCCCCCCCCCGCTCTCGTATCTCAGGGCCTTTGTGCACTGTGTTACTTCTAGATTACTCCTAACAACACACTCCTATCTTACTGCTATGGACACATTAACATAAGACACAAAGAAAACACCTGAATCGATTCAATTTTAACAATAGAATACATGTATTCATGCACAGCAAGGCATGATGCAAACAATAAGATAATGCAAATTTCGAATTTGCACCTTTTATACTTTTGGTGCAAATCTACCATGCAGTTCAATGACTATACGCCTTACAGGCTTCTAATGCAAGCCTGTAATTAGCTGGATCTATCAGATCTAATGCAATATACATATGGCAAGTGCCAGCATTCAGCATTCCTCTCCAATCCACACCATTCCTCACTATCTCTCTCTTTGACAATCGCAGTCTGATTTCCCCTTCTCCAAACCTAAAGCTCTTTGTGATTGTCTGTCCTAATCAATCAGTTTAGGCCATAAACCATTCTTCCCATTTGAGCTTCCCATGGTCTCATCTCGAATGTGTCCCATCTCTCCCCTCTCCAATCCCTTTGCCAAGTCTGGTCACTCGACTGCCTCAAGCCTCTTCCAAGGTCTCAATCTCTCCTCTCGTCAGAATGCTTCCCTAAGCTTCCGAAATCCCAAAGCCATCGGATTCTGCTGCACCAAAAACACCTCTCCCTTAATGGCAACTTCCTTTCATTCGCCTCTCATCTCATGCCAACCAGACGTCTCTCTCTCATCGAACTCCCTATTCAGGCTTCCAGTTAGTGTCCATTCACGTCACACTTTTGCCATGGTTGCATGTCTCTCTAAGCTAAAATGCCTCTCTGTCAATGTCAGCAATTCTAAATCCAAGCCATGCCTAAATGTCTGTGTTGCATGTACTTTCACTCCGTGTTCTGGTCAATCACTGCGTGTTCTGTCATCGTGACATTTGTCATCACATCTACTAGCATATCTCCTCCTGTCTGCGAAGCATCCTACCATCTATTTCTCCATTCACTTCATTGAAATTCCTCTCTCCTTCTCATGCAAAGCTCTCCCTGCAAAAGCTCCTCTCCAATGGCACTGCCCCACCTTTTCTCTGTCTGCGCGAAGCACAGCCAGCCATGCTGATAAGCCTCCTTCGCCTTCCCCACTCGGGCAAGGTTCATGTTATCTGTCTCTGCCAAGCAACCGTTTACATTCCTTTCTTCACACTAACTCATAACAACTTTGCACTGCACTCCACGGCGCTTCTGAGTCTCCATTCAGAGTGGCTGTATAATGCCATAAGCCTCATGCTTTCTAGCGTTTACTCTTTCTCTTACAAATCCAAGCGCTATCTATTTGCAAACTTCATGCATATTCTAAGTGCACACTCATACGTGTCTCTCTACATGCATACATAATGCATAGCGTTTTTGAATACAGGGGGGTTGTCCTGTCCTCTAACATTTGTACTACGTTAGTTTATCGTAGTGACAATTTTAGCGCGTCTCCATATTTATGATTAGTACATCTACATGAGTATGTATCATTGGAGGCAAGTATTGATCCAAATTCTGAAAAAGCAATTACAGTATCCTTTATTAATTAGGCTGCATGTTTAAACATTACTGATTCGATGTGGCTAATAGGAAATTTAAACAAAGAGACATAGAAAGACACAAGCTACAAGATTTAACCTTGTCACCGGTTCGGTGAGTTTCCTAAAGTACGGACACAACTGTTGCAGATATTGAGTGCATGATCAGGTAACATTACATGTCCAACGGTGACACAAGGTTGCTAAGTTTAGCCTATTTACATATATACAGTGCAGAATTCTCAAAACTAATTGATTAGCAATGTACATAATACATAACAACATATCTCTACATGTGTCTCTACAAATATAACAATGTGTCTCTAAATGCCACTACATGGCACTTCAAATATAACAGGCCTCATTCTATAAGCAAATGGCTACATAATATGTGGCAGTATAATGTGGATAGCCTAATGATGTCACTACTTCAATACTAATCAGTACTAAATTGGATGCAATGATGGAATGATGGGTAATGATTCCATAACAATGGGTAAAGATTCCATAATGATGACAACCCAGGCTTCTCCATATTATCAAATTTTACAGTATTGCCTTTGGAGCAGGCGGCAGGCCACTTGTAGTTCATAGGCGCAGTTATGGAACAAAAGTGAAAACATATATATTTACAGCTACAGTGAGGGGGTGAAAAATCACTAGCTATCCGGGTCTGCCTTCCATGCCGTTAACCTAGGCTGTTTAGCTTCAATTCAAGGAAGGGGCTGGCCCACTTAGGCCATGTTGCCTAATAAATTAGCAGGATTTACACGACCACTTAGAGCAAAAAGCCCTATGGGAGCAGGCCCCTTCCTTGCTTTGAAGGTAAGCAGAGTTGATCCCGGTTACTGCCTGCATGGGAGACAGTCCACAGTCCAGGATGTTGTGTGTTTTCTTAGTTTTAAATATCTCATCATCCGCATTATTTCTTTTTAAACCGTGCTATTGTCAGTCCTTGAAAGTATTGCACTCTAAAAGGGACATCGACAGGGCGTGCCAGTAATACTATCCCTAGTGTGACGTCCACTGTACCCATGATCCTTCACGTGTCGAGGTCCCTCAGATTGTTTTTTTCCACCATTGTAGACGGAACCTATTTCTCTGAGTTCTCCTTTCGGCATACCACCATTGATTTATACAAATTAGAGAGTTTCTCTTCCTATCCTTTCTCCAGCATGGGGTCTGGCATGTATTCACATGCTCATGAATATTCCCCTTCGTCAGGCTGGGAATCCTCGGTAAAGAAAAAATCAGTTTCAGTTTAGTTTCTGAACTGTCTTTCATCTAATAACCAATCACTGGTCTCTGGGTCATACTGCCCCCAGCCAATGACTGCCCTCTACCTAAGCCCCTCGTCTGGCAGCCATCTTCAGATTTTTACCGCACGTTCAAGTGTTGGGAGTCCTCATGCTATAGCTCTCGAGCTTTTACTGCGTATTGCATTTTTTCAGAGTTTTCTCTATTTTACCCCACGTGGACATGGCTGAAGATGAGGGAGACTCAATGCCTCTGTTCAGGATCTGCCCAGGTTGTGGACTACGGAACATTTTCCTGGAAGATGGGCACTCCTGGTGCCTTTACTGTCTACACTCAGACAAATCGCACGTGGAGGAGGCCTGTGCGTTCTGCAAGGATATGTCCGCCCGCATCATGAAGGACCATTGCAAGCGGCTCGATGAGTGGCTGGAGACCAAGAACCTGGCCAGGTGAGCCCTGGCAACTTACTTCTCCCAAGAGGAAATCTGATCGGTCTTCTAAGACCTTTGAGGACGCTCCGGCGACTGGGGGCCCAACAGAAGGCAAAGCACCGCGAGTCTGCAGGCACCGGGAGCGCCATTGGCACGGGCTCTGTGGCTGCCAGGCTGGGCGCAGCTTCGCTGACGCCGTCAACCACGAGCCAACGCTCTTGCACAGCACAGCAAAGGAAAGGAAGTCAGAGCAACCGGGTAAGCTTCGGGAGAAGGCCCGATCGACTCTGACGGAGAAAGCCAAGGGGGAGCGAGGTGCTGAACCTCCCCCCGCGGTGAAGGTCTCAGACGCGCCTAAGGTCGTGAAGGCCCAGGTTCACCAGGCAAAAGCGTCTATTGAGGGAGTGGTGGCATTGGATTAAGGCGCTATATAAATAACTCATCATTAACATTATCCCTGGTGAAGGCCGCGGATGTGGGTTCCCAGGAGACATCCACCCAAATGAGTTTCCCTGCCTGCCCGGAGGGAATTGTCATTCGTGCCCATTGAGAAGACTTTTGTGAAAATGCCGTTCATCTCCCCGAGACAGTCGCCCCTGGCTGAGAAGAAGGGGGGGGAGGCAGTGGTCCAGCTAAACTTAGAGATCTCTTCCGAGGAGGAGCTTACAGGCCTGACGGTGCCTGAGAAGAAGTGTGTCGAGGCCGGACCCTATGGGAAGGACCTTGACGAGACGGATGGTGAGAGTGCCGAGGGAACTGACGAGTAACCGGACCCCACACCACTACCGACACTCCAGTCGCAACCTCCTCCACCACCGATGGACAGATCGGAGGACATCCTACAGGCTCTGCACATCCGATGCACAAAGATTCGGACAAGGCTGCCCACGCTGATGGGCGATCCGGCGCCTGGACCGTCAGAGGATCCACCAGCTAAGAGGAGATGAGTCCATCCACCTCCACCGTACCCTCCCTCCCTTCAATCCCCTCCGCCGAGGGACGAGACCGAGCCGGATACGGCAACGCCTGGTACGGATGACAGCGATGACGACGGAGCAGATCTCCCTTCGCCGGTACCCAGAGCTTCTCCCCCCGATGAGATCGGATCCTTCCACGCCTTGATCTCTAGGGCCTCGGAGCTGTTTTAGCTCAACCCCGAGGAAAAGGAGGGTTTCCTTTATTGGCGACGAGAGGCCAAGAGGAAGACCGTGCTCTCGATCTCGCTGTTGGATGACATTTGGGACAAAGGCCTGTCCCTCCTGAAGAACCCATCCTCGACCCCGTCGAAGCGAGACCGGTACGATGAGAAATACCGGGTTCCAGACTCTGCACCGATGTGCCTCAGAGCGCAGCCGTCCCCAGACTCTTTGGTCTCCGCGGCGGCCAGGAAGAAATCTGCAGGGTTGGTGGCATCGACTTACACTTCCCCACCGGACAGCGAGGGAAAGAAGCTAGACGCCATGAGACTGGTCATCTCGTCTGCGCCGACAACCATTAAGACGGCCAGCACTCTCGCTATCGTGGCCCGCTACAATCGGGAGCTGTGGTTTAAAATCGCCCCTCTCCTGCACTTCCTCCTTGACAAGCGGGCGGAGGCCCTTGAAATCCTACAAGAAGGCGAGGTGGCTTCGGACCATGCCATCACGGTGGCCATGGACATCGCTGACACCGGGTAGCACCAGATGGGCAACAGCGTTTGCCTTCGCCGGCATGCTTGGCTCAGGGCCACCAACTTCTATCAGGACGTCCAGGCAAGGGTATTGGACATGCCCTTCGACCGGAACAACTTGTTCGGCAAGACGGTGGACGAGTCACTGCAGGCCATCAAGGCAGACACCGACGGCCCAATCTTGGGCACACTCCAGCAACGACGGCCATCCTTTCAGTCCTCCAGATGCAAGTCACAGGGTGCCTCCAAAGGATTATGTGGCAGCTCTTCTTCATACCGTCAAGCGGCCCTGTTCTTCGTCCCAGGAGGCCTACAGAGGCCGCAGAAAGGCTGGAGGAAATCATTGTCGCCAGGGGGCCCAAGGTGTTACGACCTCAACGAAGCAGGACTGAACCGGCCGTGATGTCGGGTCCCCACCCAAGCACACCGGTGGGAGGCCGGCTGGCGAACTTCGTCGGCGTGTGGAAGTCCATCTCCACCGACCGTTGGATGCTGGATGCCCTGGCCCACGGACACACCCCGGAGATCCAAAGGAAGTTTCCCTGTTTTCCACCTGTGGACAGGAAAGAAAACCACATTCCACAACTGCTTCTAGAGGTACGAGCGATGCTGAAAAAGGGCGCAATAGAAATCGTCCCGAAGAGGCTCTGGGGCTCCGTACTTGCGGTACTTCCTCGTCCGAAAGAAGACCGGCAGTTGGCGACCCATTCTAGATCTCTGCCGTCTCAACAAATACACCAAATCCCAGAAGTTCCGGATGGTCCCCCTTCAGCACGTGCTGGGACAGCTGGAGGAAGGAGATTTCCTGTTGTCGCTGGACTTGGAGTATGCTTCACATCCCCATACACAAGGGGCATCCAAAGTTTATGTGCTTCGTGGTCCAAGGGCAGCACTATCAATTCAAGGCCCTTCCCTTCGGTTTGAAGTCGGCCCCAAGGGTCTTCACCAAGTGCCTGGCACCGGTGGCGGCGCCGCTGCGCCTGCAGGGGATCCACGTCTACCCCTATCTGGACGATTGTCTCATCCGAGCGAAGTCAAGGGAACTTGCCGTCGAGCACACAGCGAGGACCGTCCGCCTGCTCACGGAAATGGGGTTCTTGATAAACTATGCAAAGTCCTGCTTGGTGCCATCGCAGGATGCTTGGTTCCTTGGAGCCAGACTCAACACGGTGGCACGCCTGGCTTCACAGTTGGTGGCAGGATAAAAGCCATCCTGGGCAAGGTACAACGGCTGTTGACCATGGAAGTTGCCAGGGTGAGGTCCATCAAGTCCCTGCTCGGCATGATGTCGTCCTGCATCTACCTCGTTCGGCTGTGAAGGCTGCAGATGTGGCCGCTGCAGGAGTTCCTCAACACCCGTTGGATGCAAGTGGCAGGAAGCTTCGAAGACAAGATCACCCTCAACAAGACATTCCGTGGAGCGATTCGGTGGTGGGGCATCCGCACGCTTCTCGCGGCGGGCACAGACTTTCAAACCCCAGCGCACCAGGAGACGGTGACAACGGACACCTCCCTGGGGGGTTGTGGCACACATACCGGAAATCTCCACGCAAGAGGCCTTTGGCTCCTAGAGGAGAAGTTGTTGCACATCAACGTCCTGAAGCTCCAAGCCGTGTTTTGTGCCCTCAAGTCATTTCTTCTGTTCCTCATGGGCAAGGTGGTGCGGGTCTTCACCGACAACACCACCACGATGTTCTACATTCGGAAGCAGGGGGGCAACAGATCCCCAGCTCTCTCCAAGGAAGCGCAGGATCTATGGCACTGGGCTGTCGCCCAGAGGATGTTCCTGGTACCCTTTCATCTGGCAGAAGTGAAAAACACTGTCGCTTACTCACTTAGGAGGGAGCTGCGCCACGAGTGGGAGCTTCGGCAGGATCAGGTGGACCTACTGTTTGGACGATGGGGTAATCCCCAGATTGATCTGTGTGCGACGTCGACGAACACCAAGTGCCAGAGGTTCGCCAGCAGGTTTCCTCAGCCGGGAAGCATGTGGGATGTGTTCTCATTCCCGTGGGACGGCCTGTTCCTCTATGCGGTTCCACCGTTACCGTTGCTTCTGCGACTCACCAGTCAACTCAGAAGGTCCCGGTGCAGTATGATACTCGTCACACTGGCGAGGCCGCGGCAGATATGGTACCCGGACCTTCTGGACATGTCAGCGTCCCCCCCAGTCAAGCTTCCAGCGGACGCAGATCTTCTCGCCAGGGAAGGAGGCGCGATTCTGCACCACGACCCAGGGTCGCTGAACCTGCAGGCCTGGCTCCTGCAGCGCTAGAGTTTGGAGTATACGAGATCCCGGCGGACTGCAAGGAGGTACTTGCCAAGGCCAGGGCTTCTTGAAGTTCTACGGACATAAATGGAAGTGGTTCACCGTCTGGTGCCGTGCACAGAAGATAAACCCTCTATGGATTATGGCCCCTCAAGTGCTGCCGTTATTGCTTTCGCTGCCAAGGCGGGGCTGGCAAACGCTTCTATCAAAATCCATCTGCTGGCTATCTCCCGCTACACCAGAACTCTGGGGCTGTCGTTGCTGTGGTCGCATCGCCTGGTTTATGGAGGTTAAGGCTCCGGCCCCGGCGTGGGAGCTCAATATGGTGCTGACTAGGCTCATGGGTCCTCCGTTCGAGTCTCTGCATTAGGCTCTTCTGAAATTCCTATCGTGGAAGACAGAGTTTCTTGTGGCCATCTCCTCCGTACAACGAGTGGGAGAGATCCAGGCCCTCTCCTGTAAGCCTCCATACTTGACATTCCCCGGAAGGAGGGTCGTGCTGAGGACGCACCCCTCCTTCATGCCTGCATGACTTCCATCTCAACAAGCCCTTGGTGTTACCTGTTTTCTTCCCGTCGCCTTCGTCGCCGGCTGAGAGGACTTTGGACTCGCTGGATGTGGCTAGAGCACTGAAGTTCTACGTGGACCGCAGAATGTTTTCGGAAGACATCACAGCTGTTTGTGAACTTAGGCCCTGTGAACCAAGGGAAGGCCCTCTCCAAGGCTTCCATTTCCAGGTGGATCTCCGGCTGCATCACGCACTGTCATCGGTTGGCAAACCGACTGTTGCCTGGCCGTCCGAGAGCCCATTCGACCAGAGCGATCGCTACAACTACGGCGTTCCTGTCTGGTGTGCCCCTGCTGGACATCTGCAGGGCTGCTACGTGGAGGTCGACGAGCAAACAAAAATAGAGCAATCCACACTGTGGTCAGTCAAAGAAATTTACTGTCCTTATTTTACTTGTTTTTACCAAAAAATGTTCTGTGCTCATATATGGAGTCACAGGTAGGAAAACATCAAAGATACGTCTGGAAAGATATTGACCATTTATTAATGATCAAATAAAAAATTCAAAAAGGTAAATTAAACAAAGCTTAATAAAGAAGTAAATTTTTCTAAACATGAGAAACAAATTCAAAGAAAATATCAAATTCAGCAATAAATACCAAAGACATTACATGAAAAAATGAAAACAAGAATAGATACAAAGATTACTCTTCAATAGACTTAATATTTTGTTCACAAAATTTACTAAAAATTACTATTCCTAGAGAGTTCTCTATTTTTGTGTGTCATGATCAATGCATGATCAGGTTTTGTAATCTGCTGGAGGTCGACGCACACCTTCACGAAATTCTACTGTGTCGACCGGGATTCCAGGGAGGAGTCCAGAGCCTGCCAAGCAGTGCTGCCCAACCTGTTCGCTTGAAGGTGATCCTGGTGAGGAGATGCTTAATGTTGAGTTGATGAAATGCTTAATGTTGAGTCTTGTCACCTCCCGTGGTTGTGCATGTGTGTACTGCTATGTATTCTTTATTCATGAGCATGTGAATCCATGCCAGACCCCATGCTGGAGAAGGAACAAGTTACTTACCTGTAACTGTTGTTCTCCAGCATGGGTCTGGCATTGATTCACATGCGAACCCTTCCGCCTACCCCTCTGCGGCTCTTCTCTTGGTCCTACTGCCACTTTATGTGCTACCAAATCTGAAGATGGCTGCCAGAGGAGGGGCTTAGGTAGAGGGCAGTCCTTGGTTGAGGACAGTATGACCCAGAGACCAGTGATTGGTTATTAGGAGAAAGACAGTTCAGAAACTAAACTGAAACTGATTTTTTCTTTACCGAAGATTCCCAGCCTGATGACAGGGAATATTCAGGAGCATGTGAATCCATGCCAGACCCATGCTGGAGAACAACAGTTACAGGTAGGTAACTTGTTCCTTATATTATACATCACCGACTATCGAGAACACCCGACAGCGGTGAAGATACGAACGTCGAAGATTCCCATTGAGAGATCAGTCCGGCCTTGGGAGGCCGCTGCAGGCTTCGGCCCACACAGTAGGGATCCAGTGGGGAGGACATTTCAGAAGGTATATACCCCTTTTCGTACATTATTCTCGCCTAGCTGCCATGTCTTTCCATTATGGATATAACCCCTTTCAAATTGTGCCCTAAGTGCAACAAATAATTCAGTTGGGTCGACCAGCACCTGGTGTACAACCTTTGTCTCCCTCGGGATCACGTCGAAGATACCTGTCGAGCCTGTAAGCTCTTTAAACCCTTGGTCCTTTAAAGGGTTAAGTCCTTTAACATCTTGACGTTAAAGGACCGTTTAACCAAGTGCTGGGCCCACCACGCCATGCAGTTGAGGCCACCATGGACGTGGAGGGGACCTTCAGCGACGGCAGCAACGCTGCGGTATCCAAAGTCGATGGGGATACTTCATTTCCCAAGCGCAGGCACCCCACCAGACAGGCTGGCGTTCCTATTACGGGGAAGACTCCCGGCAGTAGTGGCGCTCTCACAACCCCTTCCACTAAGCACACAACCTGCGGCAGAGACTTGACGCGTTCGTTGAACAAAGGCCCACGCACGATGTCTAGGCAGAGGTGTGTAGAATCACTGTCCTCTGGGCACTTGAGGTCCCGATCGCCACATGACAGGCTGCGACTGTCGAAAGACAGAATATACGTCGTGACTAAATCCATTTCAGAACATTGCACGTCTGTAAACGAGACTTCAGGTCACTCCGAAACAGTAAAAAACCCTATACATTCAGGGCTAGCCCATTTGGTATAAAAACACGTCCCAGAAGACCTAATAAAGGGGAGGGAGTCCAAGAAGAAGACTTCTAAGACCCCTCGTAGAGAGAGGTCCCCTCGCAGGGAAAGGTCCCATAAGGATAGGTCCCCTTGCAGGTAAAGGTTCCAAAAGGATATGTCCCCTCACAAGGGTAAAGACTCACAGGAACAAGATTCCTTATCTTGAGCCCTAAAGAAAAAGGGAGAACCCTCACCACAGGTCCCAGTGACTCCTCAAGATCTGGGGATTCCATTGGACCCCATGTCCATTCCTAGCTCTGCCCAATGGACATGTGAGTATATTGATAAGGTCATGAGAAGGACGACCTTCATGGCAATTTTTATTTTTTTTAAAGGACCCTAATTACTTCCGGAGTCTTCAGTCCATCCCACCCACAACAGCGCCCTCTAGTTCTCAGGTCCCTGTATCGGCCACTGCTTCTCAACCCCCTTCAAAGAGGTCTCGCCCCGATACCCTTACTATTCCATCGCAGCAAGACCCCCAGTGATTGACCTGTATGACCCAGGCACTGACACAGAGTACCTCTATGTAACCCAAGAGGCAGCTGATCTTTACTATGATGATGAAGAGCCAGACATGTATATCATGGACTCCCCCGTAAACCAGGACCCTGCTGGGGCGGATTCACCTATAGATAACCAGCCACTACTAAACAACATGTTGCTTATCAAGGCAGCTGAGCACTTCCATATTAAAACGCAGGAAACTCGACAAGGCGCAAGGGCTTTGTTGACAACATTTTGGGGGATAAGAACGCTGTCACTCAGTTCATTCCCCTCCTGCAGTCTATTCAGCGAAAGATACAGCCCTCGCTAGAAAAGCCGAACAGACACGGTTAATCCCTGCATCGAGAAGCTCTTCTGACCTGCTCCATCAGACCTTCTCTATGTTAGAGGATAGCTCAAACCTGACTCTCTTGTAGTACACAACAACAAGGAAGAGAGTGGATACACCCCTAGCATCTTCTGAAGCACCTCCGGACAAGGAGAGCAAGAAGCTGTACACGATGGGGAGGAAAGTGGCCCCTTCGGCTGCCTTTCAGGCAAGAAAAGCCAATAAGACTACTCTTCTGGCGGGTTTTAACTGTCATAAATTGGATGAAGTGTCGGCTTTATCATCAGCCTCTGAACCCCTTAAGACACAATTGGCCCTTGTGGCTGCAGAAGCCAGGGCAGTTTCAAGCTGCATGTTAAATAGTAATCTGGACTCCGCTGACAACGCGGGCAGTATTATTGCAGAGGGAACAATTAAGCGTCATGCTTGGTTACGCCAGTCCAGCTTCAAGCAAGAGACGCAAGCCACACTTCTTAATATGCCCATTGAGCCCAACGTACTTTTTGGAAAGGCTGTTAAAGACGCCTTGAAAACTGCTAAAGAAGAATATGATACACTAAAGTCATTGGGCCAACTGACTTATAAGCCCACTGGCCAGAGAGGCAATAGTAATTTTCGTCGCTCAAGTGGACAAAATTCAGAGGGGTTCAGGCTACAATCAGAATCAGGGAGCATCCTAGGGTAACAATCAAGGCCAGGCCTCACAAGGTTACCCAAGGAGGCAGCGTAGCTCCTATGGCCAGGGGAGATGCTCCTCATCGAGAGGTGGTACCACACCTCCAAAATAATGACGACTTGCTTCAGGTGCCTTCCCATGTCCCTCCAGTAGGGGGGCGTATTTCAAACTTCACCCAAGCATGGGAGGGGAATCACCTCAGACAAATGGGTGCTTTCCACCGTGGCGGGCGGTTATTGTGTGGAGCTCATCCAGTGACTCCCGAAACCATCCCCCGCGCCAGAAGACTCACTCGAGGGGAAGACCAACGCATCCTACTCGAGGAAATCATCACGCTGCTCCAAAAGGACACCATAGAAACCGTCCCGGCCAACCAGGTAAACAAGGGTATTTATTCAACCTTCTTCCTTGTGGCAAAGAAAGATCTAACAATGCGCCCAGTATTAGACTTAGGCCCTGCAAACAAATATGTCAAGCCGCAAATGTTCTGCATGACTACGCTACAAGGAGTAATCTCTCTGCTAAAGTGGGGGGGGGTATTACATGGCAACATTGGATATGAAAGATGCCTATTTTCATATTTCAATGTTCCCAGCGCACAGAATATTCTTGCGGTTCAAGATAGGAAACCAACACTACCAATTCAAAGTGCTACCCTTTGGCATAGCATCCACACCAAGGGTATTCACAGTGGTACTGGCAGTGGTGGCAGCGCACCTGCGCAGGGAGGCAATCCCAGTGTACCCTTACCTGGATGACTGGCTGATTACAGGGGAGACACCCCCAGTTTGCAGGCAAAACATTTGAAGAACTATCAACCTTCTCTTTCAATTGGGCTTCTCAATAAATGAGAAAAAATCAAGCCTAGTGCCAAGCACAACCAAACAGTTCCTAGGAGCTGTAATAAACTCATTAGAAGGGTTGGTCTTTCCATCAGAGGAAAGAGTCCAAAACATCTTACTGCAAATTCCTAATTATCAAGCTGGCTGCCAGATAAGTGTACGCAAAGCTATGTGTTTGCTAGGCATGATGGCATCTTGCATTTACCTGGTACCACACGTGCATCTGTGCATGCGACCCATGCAGGAGTGGTTGGCGAAACAGTAGTCTCAGGCAAGCGGTCAGTGGGATGTTCTAGTGGTCGTTTCGCCAACACTAGTACAAAATCTTCGCTGGTGGACAAGAGAAAATATGTTGAAGGGAAAACCCTTCCACGATCCGGAAGTGCAAGCGCTTGTCACAACAGACGCCTCACTCGCCGGATGTGGGTGCTCTTTACCTTCATCACACAGCACAAGGTCTGTGGACTCATGCTACGGCGCACAACCACATGAATCGGCCGGAAGTTCTGGCTGTGTTCAAGGCCCTTCAGGCCTTCGAGATTCAACTAGCAAACAAGTCAGTGCAAGTCCTCACCGACAGCACTACGGTGATGTTTTACATCAAGAAACAGGGGACGGGGGGCACACATTCTCCAAATCTGTCCAAGCTAGCGCAACAAATCTGGAAATGGGCACTCGGACAGTAAATATTCCTATTGTGTCAGCACGTTCCAGGGGTACTCCACTCCCTGGCAGACTCACTGAGCAGATATCCCCTACCAGAGGAATACGAATGGCAACTAGACACAGGGGTCTCAACCCCTTTGAGAAGAGTCTCTCAATGGGGTTTCCCCACAATAGACTTGTTCGCTACCACGTCCAGGTTCCCCCAACCAGGCTCCAAGGGGAACGCCCTATGGATGAACTGGTCAGGCAAATTTGCTTATGCCCCCCCACCCGACCCCTCTCATGAACAAGGTGGTGAACAAGATCCACAAGGAACAAGTGACACTCATCCTAGTTGCTCCTATGTGGGCAGGACAACCTTGTATCTGAATCTGCACAAACTGGCGATGTGCGATCCCATCAAGCTCCCGTACCTGACCAATCTACTCACTCAGCACGGGGGATTAACAGTGCACCCTCAACCTCACTCATTGAACTTGGCAGCATGGCTCCTGAAGTCATAGAATTCGGACATCTTAACCTACCACAGAAGTGTATGGATATCCTGAAGGAAGCAAGAAAGCCTAACACTAGACACTGTTATTTCGACAAGTGGAGGAGATTTGTAATTTGGTGCCAATCTAAACAAATGAACCCCATAGAATGTACCCCATCACATATTCTAAATTATATGCTCCACTTGTTCTACTCAGTATTAGTATTTAACTCTTTGTTGGTCCACCTGGCGGCCTTGTCAGGCTACACTACCTCCCACAATAAGGCATCATGGTGGAAGTTGCCGGTCATCAAGGCATTCATGGAGGGATTAAAGAGACTCCACCCTCCGATTTCCAACCTGCCGCGAGGATGGGATCTCAATGTAGTAATCGCTAAGCTCATGGGACCCCCTTTCGAGCTGATGCAGAAGTCAAGTCTTAAAAACCTGATTTACAAGACTGCCTTCTTAGTGGCTATTACTTCCATAAGAAGAGTTAGTGAATTGCAAGCATTGTGAGTGCCGGGTCCTTTCTTTGTCATATTCAAGGACAAACTGGTTTTACGTACTCCTCCCATCTCAAAATTTAATGTGAACCAGTCCATTGAGCTTCCGGCTTTCTTCCAGAACCCAAAAAGCTCAACTGAGGTAAAACTCCATACACTAGAGGTAAGGAGGGCGGCCCTTTGCTATGTAAATAAGACCAGACCTCTAAGGAAAACAGACCAACTGTTTGTCTCTGTAGCTCCAGGGAGAGAAGGGGATTCTATTTCCAAGAATGCCATCTCCAGATGGATAGTCTAGTGCATACACATGTGCTACTCCCTGTCAGACAAGACACTGCCTTTCACGCCAAGAGTTCACTTCACAAGGAGCACAGGAGCTACTCTAGCATTTATTGCAAATGTCCCCCTAGATAGCATTTGCAAAGCAGCTACATGGAGCTCAGTACACACTTTCACTTAGCACTACTGCATTGACACACACTCCAAGACAGATACACAGGTGGGACAAGCGATTCTAAGACATCTGTTTGTCCATGAACCTTCTCACTTCCCACCACCTTCTTCTTACACTGCTCGCTAATCTATGCACAGCATGTGATCTAAGCAGATTCCACAAGCCTCAGAAGGGATACATTACTCACCGTAATCGTATTTCTGATGCTTGTATCTGCTTAGATTCACATGCGCCCACCCTTCCTCCCCTCAGAGAGAAGGTGCATGGATGCTTTTGAGCTTGTCTGATACCGATCTGCTTGGATACATCTGTACTCGCGCTACACTTCATGCTACCTCATGTCAGAAAAATAACAATCTGAGGGACCTTGATGCGTGAAGGACCATGGGTACAGTGGACGTCACACTAAGGATAGTATTACTGGCACACCCTGTCAACGTCCCTTTTCGAATTTCGAAAACAACAACTGTAATATTCTGCAGCTTCCACTAGATGTCGGCCTATGCAAAACATGTGAATCTAAGCAGATACAAGCATCAGAAATACGATTACGGTGAGTAATGTATCCCTTATATATTGCACCCCTTACCTCAGTTGCTCTTGTTACCAACTTGCGGTCAAAACCTGTAGCAGTGCTAACACCCATGAGCAGGTTGCAGTCCCCTTGTTCTTTATTGAACAACAGCCTGATTATCCAACCATATCAATATTTTCTTAGCTGCCAGCAGTGATGCCCACATGTGGCATGGGGAAAAGTTCAAGAAATGTTACCTATTTTGTCAGCCCTCATTGACTTCATTAAGGGGGCCATACCTTTACACATGTCTTATTATCCAACAGTCCCTCAAAACTCTAGCTACTGGAGAAATTTGGAAATACTTTGAGCTGGCTGTTTGTCTGCCCTTGAAAATGATGGGTGGTAAATGAGTCTGAACTGCACTTTCTCCTTTTTGAAACTATTCCCAGTGAGACACCATTAGACACCATAAAGAATTCCATGGGTGGGGAGGTGAAAGGGATCTGTTTTCCAGCACCAGTTCGAAGGCTGACTTCAAATTTTGCAAGAACAGCTCTCTATTGGTCTTGTATGAAGTATATAGTTAAGCCATCGATAGCACTCTAGCTATGTCCTTTCTGTAAGTAAAGCCTCAAAATCTCTAATCATATGTTCCTTGAGGTGGGGCTGTGCTACTTATTTTTCCCTTGGGTGTACGTGTTAAAGCTATAGGTTTCTGCTCACAATCGGTGGCTGTATGACCTATACTGCATTTGATGCAGGCTTGTCTGCACCTGCAACCCGTACCGTGGGTTCACATTTCCTTTTCAAATTTCTAACAGGTGGAGGACATATTGCCCCTTTTGATAACTGCTGTTGTATTTCCGGCCAAAATGTTTGTGGCTGGTGCGTGTGTGTATATCTGACTAAACTTTCGTCCATAAAACTCACCGACTGTGATCATCTTTTGAATGCATCCTGATGGATCTTCATCCAAGATCATTGAGGTCCTCCATTTTTCATCCAAACCCTTTATCAAATAGCAGCAAAGCAGTGACACCATAATGCCCAACACCCTTGTGAATTCTGTTTATATATGAGCAAAGGTGCCACATTCTTAGGACCGTTTTTCTTCCATGATTGCTGCCCGTCTCTTTAAACTATAAGCCATGTTTTATATTTCTTTCCTTCTTCACCCTCTTTCTGTCCTAAACCCCTGTTCTATGCATCTTTGATAAGGCTAATCCCTTCCAGATTGATCTGTGTCAACGTAAATGATACCCAAGACTACTGTTTCCCTAAAACAAACAGATGCCAAAAAACTGAAAACTGCCCTGCTTTTAAGTGTGAGACAGATGGCTAGATGCAGGGGTGTTGATAGGTCTGGAAATGATCCGGGGCAATGCTAATGTCGGGACTTGAGGATAGCTAGCTTTTTGGTAGCCTCTGAGCTTCTTTCCGGGGCTACAACCAAAAGACCCGGGTTATGATCCCTTCATCCCCAGCCATTGAATAGTAAGGCCCCTGGCTAGATGGTTAGATATACTGGAGACCATCTAGTATTCAAATCTTTTTGTTTCTCACAGATCGATGAAATATTTAACACCATGGTTGTATCAATGTCTTCTGAAACGTGAATACCAAGAAATTTAATAGGTGTAGGAAACAATATCCTATGAAGTAAAGGTATGTTTGAGAGTGAGCATGCGTTGGTTGAAGGAAGGATTTCAGATTTATCGTAGTTTAGTTTATATCCGGAGACTAAGGAAAAAGTTGTTCATCGTATCAAGTTGGAGATAGACTGTGAAGGATTGGATAGAGTACAATATTGTCTGCGTATGTCGATAATTTAACTAACATGTTCCCAATGTGTATTGCTGATATATTGTCATTCAATGTAATATTTTTGAGAAGTGGTTCCAGTGCTAAAATATATAGCATAGGGGGTCAGGGCAACCTTGTCAAGTTCTGCGTAAGATATGAATGAATTGTGTATCATTAACAAAAAATCATTCAGAAGGCAAGGAATAAAGGATTCTAATAAGTCTTAAAATGGTAGAGCTAATACCATGCCAATTTAAGGATTCAAACATAAATGACCACGATAAATGATCAAAAGGTTTTTCGGCATCGAGAGTGAGTAAACAGAGATCTGTCGATTTTTGCAATGAGATAGAGAGAGAACATTGAAAAGAAGTCTAGTATTCGAGGAGGCATACCCGCCTTTAATGAAACCTGACTGGTCAACATGAATGATCCTTGCCATAAAGTGTTTTAGCTAAAATGCATGTTAGAGATCTTGGGGTTGTCATTTTTAATAATTGCATGGTCATTGTCAGGCATGGGGAAGAGTATTAGAAATGCTTCTCCAAATCTCTCTAAATGTTGTTCTTGAGTGTAAAAGTGATCATAAGGTTCAATCTGTTTAGGGGATGGTGTTTCTGAGAAGGATCTGTAAAAGTTTACTGGAAAATGTCCAGGAGATTTTCCTATGATGCAACATATTTTTTAAAAACATTTCTTGTAAACTGATGGGTTCATCTAAGGAGGACATGTCAATTGGCTCAGTAGGAAATGTGTTCTCTTCTGATAAAAATTGCTTTATTTTAGAAATGTTAATAGATGGATCGGTGATGTGAAAAGATCTCAATAAAAATCAAAAAAAGCTTTTCTAATTTTGGTCCTGTTAGTAAATCTTCGGTCAGTTAAATCTGAAATGGAAGTAATCGTATATTTTTCTTTCTTGTTCTTTAGATACAAGGGTAAAATTTGACAAGCCTTACTAGAGCCTCCATAATATTTAGCTTTGATTCTAAGCAAGGAGTTGCAGGCTTTTTATGTACATATTTGATTTGAATTCTATATGTTAAGCCAGCATTTACTTTAAAGTATCATCAGAGAACTGTTGTGATAAGATATTTCTAGTGATTTAATAGAGGTAAGTAGGTCATTAGAGATTTTATATTTTTGCTTTTTCTCAGAGGCGACAAATTGTAGAACAAATCCTCTAAATAAGCCCTTCAATGAATCCCAATTATTGTTGAACATTTCAGAAATAAAGTTATTGGGTTCTTTCAATGGAAGTGGGATCTTTTACAAGAGTTAAATCTCTGTCTGTATTATATTTTAAAATGGAGTTACAATTCAAGGGAGGTGAGAACTGGGGCATGATCAGATATGGTTAAGGGACTTATTTCAACACGTTTTAAAGCTAATATTAATTATAGATTTACAAAGATATAGTTCAGTCTTGAAATTGATTGATGAGGTGGGGAAAAGGTATATTCTTTTATGTCAGGGTGACACAATGGCCATGAGCCAAAAACATTGACATCTTCTTTAAAGTTCAGAAAGCTTTTTCAAGATTTTGAATTGGCAAACTTTGCAGAAGATTTACGATCCACTGTAAAGTCACATATCTGGTTACAGTCTCCACAAATGATTATTCAATCAAGATCTCTTCCAATACATTTTTGTTTCAAACCGTAGCAGAAAATGAAATTAGGAGTGGTGGGGTCATAAATATTCATAATAGTTACTGCAGTGTTGTTAATGTGTGCTTTGATAATAATCCAACAAGTCAGTATCATTCTCTTTCTCTTTCTCAATTACAATTGCTACTCCACCTTTTTTCCTTGATCTTTTATTTTTTCATTTTCTGATTCAAGATCTGTTTCTTGAATACAAACTATGTCCATTTTCCATTTAGACAAATCACTGTGTCAAGCACCACATGATGGTGTCTCATTTAAGACCTTTGACATTCCAAGTAACAATGTTAATGCTCATATTGCTAAAAGAACAAAAAGTATAAATGGAGAAGATAATGTAGTCACTGAGAAATGTATAACTATTACACCAATAGCTGTAAAAACCTTTTAGTAAAGTTAGTAACTAGAAGAAAAAGCTTGATTGGCACAACTTTGAAGCATAAAAGGAAAAAACAAAAGAAAGTATTCAAAGATTAGAGTTATGGTGTCTGAAAAAGGTAGAAATGGCCAAATCAAAAGGAAAGGAAACATGAGCAATGGAATTTAAACATATATGAAATTCATTTGATAATGTGTTCATGCCCACATTAATAGAAGAGCGATCTTCAAATGTAATTAATTAGCAGGATTCTTCTTTAGCTGCCGTCATGTTAAGCATTTTAATATTAAGCTGACAGTTAAGCAACCCAATTAATTAATGAAGAGGCATTCATATTTTACCCTGGAGACCTCAGCAACCTCAAATCTCTTTGCGCCAACCATATGATTCTGATTAGAGGTCAAAGCTGCTGGCTGCCACCACACCATTGCAGCAACCTCTAACAGTAGCATAGCCCTCTTTGAAGTAGTAAAGAGATTATACCAAACCCTCAGCCGCCCTTGATACCAGCAACCCAAGACAAATGCAATGAAATTAACAAATGTGTTATTAAAAAATTGATAAAATCTGAGACACCATCAAATCAACCCCCAGTCTCATTAGCGCCCCCTGCATCCTGGCACACACTTTGCCGCTCAGACCGAAGTCTCTCTTCCCCCCTAGATCTCCTATATAAGCAATTGCCTCCATCAAACCTACTTTTTACACTGACATCATCCCAGACTCCATCATTAAACAATTGACGGGCCCAGCGTTAAATGTGCTCCCAAGTATCATTAATTCCTGTCTCACAGAACGGTCATTGCCGGACATCCTCAAGACACATCTAATGACCTCTTCTGAAAAAAACAACTGTAAACCAGTTGACCTGGCCAACTTCCGGCCCATTATGAACCTCCCATTTATTGGTAAAATCTTGGAAAAAGTAGATGCTACACTTGTGAGAATCAAACGACTTCATCTGCTAAATGACTATCTGTCAGGGTTCCTCCCCAAGTGTAGCATTGAGACAACCACCATCCAAGTGGTGGATGATGCCTTCCAAATCATGGATAAGGGTTACTGATACCTCGTCGTCGTCGTCCATGACCTCTCTGCTGCATTCAATACCGTCTATCACTGCGTCGTCCTCTCCCTCCTTGCCAACAGGATGGGCTGCTCTGGCACTGCCCTGAATTGGTTTATCTTCTACCTCTCTGGCAGATACCAGATGAGCTTGTTGTATCCAACCAACTCCAGGTCTCCTGTGCAGTGCCCCAAAGCTCCATCCTCTCACCAATTCTTTTTAACCTTTACATGGAGCCTTTGGGCACTCTTCTGAGAAATCCCAACATAGCCATCCATCAATACACGGACAATACTCAATTGTACATGATTAAATAGCACAAAGGACATAATTAATCTCCCTGATTACCTAGCCATTATCCCATCCTGGATGTCGACTGCCTATTTCAAACTAGACTCATTCAAGACTGACAAGTCCTCATCGGTACGACGCTAAGCAATAATTTGTCCAACAATGACTCCATGATATGTGCCTAAAAGGATATGATACACAACTCTCTAACTTTACAAAATCCTTAGGCTTCACAGCAGGCTGTTCTTCCAGAAACGTATAGAAAGAAGATCAATATAGCCTGGCTCTGAATCTTCACCCGCATAATCGTACCCTTCATCCCGTTGCTGTACATCTGGACCATACTGCAGGAACTTGTGGTCTTGCACATTGATAGGGGAAATGCCTTCTTGATGGGGCTCCTAGTTGCACACTTGGGTCCCCTAAAAGTAGTCCACCCCACTGCAGCAGGTCTTATTATGGGTGCACAGAACTTTGACCGAATCTCCCCCCCTCCAGTCCTTTGCAAACTACATTGGCTTTCTCTCCATCCCAGGATATTGTTCAAACTTGTATGTATCATCTACAAAGCAGTCACAAGTAGCACACCACTTATGTGGTGGACATCAGAAATATGGAGCTTAGCCACAAGGTAACCAGCGTACTTTCACTCCTCTCACAGCAAATCGACCAACCAGCTTGAATCACAACTTATCTGCAAAGAGAGGACCTGCAAACAATCCATTTCTTGTCACGCACCCATGCTCAAACTCTATCCCGGTGCTGGCTCGGAATCCCCCACAATTCTCCAATTACACATCTCTCAAAACGTGGCATTTTCAATAGCACCCGACCAATGACTAACTACAATGGACCCACGTAACGACACACAGACCCTAACTCACAGTACTGTGCTACTGGTAAAAGATGCCAGCCCAAATGCTGTTGAGCTAGGCTTTAAACAATACAATAAAAATAAAAAATAAATACACAAAAGCATGTTCAGCTTTGGGAAAGGAAGTCGTTAATTGAAACAATAGAGGTGGGCCTTCGGTGTCAGTAATGAGCAGGCCTCAAGAATAAAGTATGAGCCCCGGTCTAGCGTAGTGCGCCACACCTACCAAATGATCTCAATAACTGCAGTGAGGTGTGCTTCGGTGTCTAATCAGAGGGACTGGTGAAGTTCCTGCTATGTTATCAGGGCAGTGTGTGTCAGCATTTCCTCTGTGACACATCCCGCACAAATCACTGACCACATCGGGAACATCGATGTGGCAGATCCACTTCTCGTGAATGAGACTGTACAAAAGTCCTGGCAGAAGAGTATACCAGGCATTTGCGAGTCTGGAATTCGCACCCAAAATGTATAAAGACTATATGACAAAAGTCCTGGCAGGAGAGTATGGATCCCAGACTCTCACAATGTCGAGCTACAGCCTTTTCCATGCTTACCTTATCAAGTGAGTCAGCGACCCACTGCTTGGCAGTTCGTTAGTCTCTCTTACTTCACAGGGCTTCTTGCCCTCCCAAATAACCTGTTCAGGCTTTCCCGGGATGCGCAGCATTCGCCGTGGATAGACCCGACATCCGACCCCTTCCCACTGGGCACACCGATTTGAGGTAGTCGCTTCGGCATTCTTCGCGCTGCTTGGGTGCTGCTGCTTGCCGGTGCTTCGGGGGAGTGTCTTGCTTCTGCTGGCCTTCCCGTTTGGCCTTTGGCGTCTTCTGACATCCATGCGCTGTCTCCGACCTCTCTCTGGTAGACCTCTGTCTCTTTGGTGTTTGAGGAACAGCGTTTCCCAGAGCACTCCATGCTCCCATAACCCTGCGCTTGCTTCCTACACTTCAAGTTTTCTCTGCAGCCAAGCCTTCTCCGAGCCTTCTGCAAGTCTAACAGGAGTCTCTTTCTCCTGTCAGTCTCTCCTTTCCGCATCTGTTGTCAGGGATTTAATGGACCCGCCCTGGTGCCACTCCTTCCAACAACTAGAGCGTGTTGTTTGGCTTTGTGAATCCATCTCTCCGTCCATCCTCTTAGTCCCAGTAGTGTAGATTGGGTCATGTACATGTAGGGAATAGTCGGTTGCATTTGCTGTTTCCTTTTCCACATAACAATGCCATAAATGCATGAGGAATGGAGAGGACCTCCCTAAAAAGGGAAAGAGGGATATCGTGTGGTGTTGTGCCATCAGCCCGATGGGGTGGCATGAGCCGTCGGCTCGAGGGATTCTATAATGTGACAAGAGAGGGATGGTTGTAGGAAGAAAACTGAGAAAAGCAGGTTTTGTTTACGTGCACCTTTACATATTTGTAATCTCAAATACATAACACAAGTATAACCCCTTTCACATGTCCGCCTATTGGGAAGATATGCACTACATTGTGGCGACGAGTGGGCAAGAAGCTGCTGGTGTATCGTGGCATAGTGTCACCTTACGTAGCATCTCCTAGCCAATAAAACACATCTCGACACGCAATGTCAAGAGCTTAACAGCATACATTACACAATGGAATTTACACCACCTGAACAGAAATGGCTATTTCCCAAAAAACGTCACTATCCCACCACAGATACACACAACTCCCTAACTCTCCACGCTTCTTAAATACCGATAAGAAATATTTCAATTTATGTGTAATTTTCCCTCCAGTTGTGAACCCCCCAACTTTTTGCTGTTGTCTGACCCTCCTAACCTGACTTTTGCTGGTGGAGCACAGCCTTCTGCTGCACTCTGCTTGGTTTTCGCTCACTTTGTTATGGGGAAACTGACATGACCATAAAAACAGTCCGTACTGGGAGACTTCATTTGCCTTAGCCTTTCACTGTGTTGCAAGATCTTTGCAACATTTTACCAGTGCACAAAGTACCTTACAGTACAGTGCGTTGGGGTCTTCCTTTTGTTTTTAAGGACCTAGACACGCTCACAGGATTTCTCAGTAGAAGTACATATGTGCCTTTGACTGAGCTAGTGGCAGCTGTTATTTTTTCATATATTTTTAACCCTTTTTATTAGGGCCATACCGCGTTTACTGTGTCTGACCCTGGACAGTGGCTTGGCCCAAAAATGGCCATTCCACAAGGTCCCTTGTTCTGTCCTTTGGACATCTCGTCCTTTTGCCTTCCCCAGGTCGACCAGACCCAGGACAGTTCTTATTTGGTCATGCATTCTCCTGCGAAACGCCAAGCTTTTGCAGGCTTCTGCAAGCCTTGCGTGTGTTTCCAGAATATGGGCTCAACTGTCTAATTTGAATACACATCCAGGATGCAAGAGAGTCAGGTGTGCTGGGATTGACTGTGACCACCGTGGTCTGTGATTGGTCCACGTCTGGCATGGCTGTATGTGAGCAGGTTTCTCATTGGGTCCTCTTCGTTTTGGCACAAAAGAGATTCTGGATAAGAGACGGGCCCAAACGCTCATACCAGGTCGATCTCTTAAGTTCTCACTGAACCTAGGTTAGGATCCAAGCATCCTGAAACTACGAAGCCGAGTCGAGGAACCGCTGGTGACCCGCTGGAAGGTTTGGCATCCTGAGACTGTTGTTGTCCCGCAGGACCTCTCTGCCTCTGATCGAACTTAGAAAGTCTGCAAAGGCGCTTTGACCCATTTGAATAGGGGGATCAACTATTCACGGCACCTCCACCTTAACCTGCAATCGAGCCTTCTCGGAAGTGTTCCTTGGCCAACCAATGAACTGACCAGCTTGTGCAGGACCTTTGCACTGGAACCCCTGCTGTCTCGAGTTGAATTTTGAGACTTTGGAGATCGTAAGCACTGGGTATAAGGCACTCTCCCGTCGAGTTCCGTACACCTGGGCACTCTGTCTGGAATTAGGAGAGTACGCCTAAACCTGAGTGCACGCGGTCACTGTGTTGCCCAGCCATGGTGACGAACTTCGAGGAGGCGCTGCTGCTGTGCCCCCTTCTGCCCTGAGATGAGCTGCAGTGATTCAAGTTGATCCCTTCACCAGGAGAGGAGAAAGCGTCACTGTCCCCCACAAGGAATTATCCCTGGAACTCAGCCACTGAAAGCCGTAGAGCCGCACAATTGCAGCATTTGAACCCGCAACCGAAGTGGACTTGACTTCCGAAGTTTGGTCCGGAGTGTGCCTTGGGTTGGTGAGTACTTGTAACCCTTACCGGTGGCCCATGGCGCATCCATTCATTTTTATGCACGAGTGTCCCCTGAGGGCCACTCTTCCTTATTGAGGTAGCCTGCGCTACCCTCCTATTTCCAACTATTGGAACCTGTTCTGCACTCTTGGGGAGACCCTCCTCAAATAGTGGAAACTTATTCTTCACTGCCTTCCTGAGCTGCTACAGCCCCTGCAAGAGACCCCGTTTGTACTCAACTGCACGATCACGTGTACCTGCATCCGCAAGTAGTTTTGAGCGTAAGGCTCCACTCTTTTTAGGGATTGGACTGCCTCTCAAATAGGGTCGATAAAGTGAACGACTGCCTAAAGTATATTCGCACTGTTTGCTCCCTTTCCTTACAGGTTGTGGACCCTTATTGTGTGCCTTTAGCCATTGGTATGTGGATATATGTTTAATAGTAGTATTGTGTTGGTTTAAGTATTACTGCTGATCATTGCTTGTGTTTGATTTAAAAGGCCTTTAATAAATGTATATGTATTTTTGATATACACCTGACTGAGAGTAATTTGTATTGTCGTTTACTCTGTGTGCTCATTGGCATCTTTCAGTCACCCTCACCCCTCCTGAGCCCTAGTCTTGACCGCAGCCAATGCTACCTTGATTGGTCTTGTTTGCACAGAAGGTTACCCTGTTCAAAGAAATTAGGCAGGCCTTCTGAACCTCTGCCCACCAGGTCAGACTTCAGAAATCCATTTTAACAAATACCATTCTGACAGCCAGCACAGTCAACCACACAAACAATGTACGTTAGCAACCTGGAGGGAAAATTAATCATTGCGCTAGACAAGGCGCAAAGTAGCTAAAACGTACACACTACAGACGGCTTTATCTTTTCAGATCTGCACACATCAACATTGCAACAAAGCATCTTTCAACTGCCCTATGCTTCCGGCAGAGGCCAGTGCGTACAGATCCTGATGCTCCCAAGAAAATGTGAAAAGGGGAAAAAGGTATGTTTGGCAAGACACAATAACATAGCACAATAACAGCTACCATTTCAACAAACAGAATGAGCTTGGTTCTACGCGGTCACCTTCACATTCCACGATCGCAAACTTTCGGAAGTTACTTCTTTCCACCATCACTTCTTTCCACCCTCACTTCTCTCCACACAGGTGTCATGATCTCTGCTTCCAAAAGATCAGGACTTGCCCGACTCCCTTGGAAGCAGACCCATAACCCCGGTTCCCAGTGCCAGCCAGTCCCAATTGGGACCTTTTGGACCCTGTCCTGGCGCCAGTGGCACCAGGCTCATAAAGATGCCCAGTCCCAGCGCTGGAAGCGCCGGGCTCATAATGCTTGGGTGGACTTACCTGCAGCAGACCATGCTGCTTACTTACCTGCCAGTTGAACCCCTGATCCTCTTCTGTTTGGGACTACTTTTCCTGTTGGGTGGGGCAGGAGCCACTCCCTAGGTTCAGAACACTGGAACTCTTCTGGAAAGCAGGAACTCTTTTCTTACCTAGGCGTGGCTGTGGAAGGAGACACCTAAGCACTACAGGAGGCTATTTAAACCACACCCGATGGATGAATCTTGCTTTGCGTTATTCTGCATTCTCTGCAGCAGAACGCTCATCGTGTCTTCTGATCCTGGGCCTAAGGGAACAAAGGCTCATCATCCTGGAATCCAGTCTTCAGCAGCACCTGTAAAGACAAAGAAAGAACAGGTTAGCACTACGGTCTTCAGTGGCAGCGCATCTCTTACCTGGTCCATCGGCTGTCACCAACGCCTCGCGCTGCATTCCGGCATCTGAAAGACAAAGGCTTACCTACTCTTCGCATGCTCCGGAGGTCTTCGCACTGCATTCCGGCATCTGAAAGACAAAAGCTTACCAGCTCTTCGCACGCTCCGGAGGCCTTCGGCGCTGCATCCCGCATCTGAAAGACAAAAGAAGGTGCGTTTAAAGACATTGGGCAACTTTTTTACTCACGTGCCATTACTCCTTCCCACGCCGAATCCAGTGGGTATTCCAGCACCCTTCAGCTTCTCTAAAGCTCCGAACTTGTACCTGCAAGATAAAAGGGACAGTTAGTGCGCATCGTGAAGCAGGCTACAAGCGCTTACTTATGTGCTTCCAGGCGCTTCTATTCCTCACGCGGGTTCGATCCTCAACTCTCATCAGCCCGCCATCCGCTATCGCCGGAACCCTGCAAAACAAGAGATATCATTACAAAAGACTTTTAAGACATTTGAAGTGCCCAGAACTTACCGTTCGTGCAGTTAACGACGGACAGCAGTCCTCTGAGGTCAAGAGGCCTGCACCCTTATCCAGTGACTGGACGTGTTACGGCACCCTGCCCCGAGGCAGATGGAGAGCTCGGCGTTCACTTAGCTAAGGTGAGGGCTTTGGGGTTCTACAGGAGAAGAGAAAGGGAAGAGGAGAGAGGCACCCAATAACCCCAGTTCATTAATCCCATATTTTCTATCTGCAGACATCTTACTCTTCGAGTCAGACATACAGTGCACAGAGGTCCAGCCCAAAGAGCCAACCGTGTGTTACACATCACCTTTGAAGATACGGCATTCACACAGTCAAGACCGGCGCCTCTGCGGGAATCAGGTGAGCGTTACAGAACGCAAAGCCTACCGCAAAACTCCCACCCAGGCGCTATGGAAACCTCGGATACCGACCAGCTAGCCCAGTTACTTGGGGAACTAAGAGCAGAAGTACATGCAGCCCGTCAGGAAACTAATGCTCTAAGAAGGGAACTGATTATTTCCAAGGAGCGAACAGACGATCTCGCTAGACAATTGCTACAGTCACAAGCCGGACAAACTCCGTTACCCGCATCAGGGGCAAATCTTCCTTCAACATCCTCTACGAACCCAGTGCAGATCAACCTACCTGGGAATGTACCTCTGGCTCCGCCCGAACGATTTTCTGGTGACCCAAAGAGGTTTGCAGTATTTATTAATCAGTGCCGGTTGCACTTCTTATGCCGGCCAGCAGCCTTTCCAACTGATCAAGCTAAGGTAGCTTTCGTGCTTTCGTACCTTAGTGGCAATGCGGCAGACTGGTCGATCCCTCTAGTTAATCAAGATGATCCGGTTCTCCATGATTTTCAAGCTTTTCAGCTCAGTATGGAAAAACTGTTTGCAAGACATTCACAGGGGCAGGCCTTGGACAATGAGCTCCTTTCATTGCGACAGGGTAATCAAGACCTTTTGGCTTATATTGCGTCTTTCAACAGACTGATAGTGGAAACTCGATGGCCTGAGGACAAAAGGATTACGCTGTTTTATAGAGGTCTACGTGGAGAGCTCAAAGATGTGTTAGCCCAAGTAGTGAATCCCCCGCAAGACTGTTCGGACTATATTGACTTAGTCATTCAAATTGACCACAGACTGCAGAACAGGAAGGCCGATCGTTCCAAGTTTGATGCTCGAGTATTTTCCAAACCACCAACTCCTACCAAAGGAGTAGACTCCGGGGAACCCATGCAAATAGGGGGCCTGAAAGGACCACTAACACAAAAGGAGCGGGAAAGGAGAAAACAGCTGCTATTATGCCTCAGGGGTCACAAACTCTGAGCAGGGAAACGACCTCGCCCGACAAGAATAGAGGTCCTCTTGCCGAGCGTTAAAACCAGTTCCGTGACCTCGCATTTCGTGATACCTATGGTCCTCATTAGCCCTGAACATCCGGATCGATTACATGCGATTGAAGCTTACGTCGACAGTGGTGCCATCGGCAATTATGTGGATCATGAAATGGTTTTGAGGATGAATCTGACTCTCTGTCCAAAGGCTGTAAAGGACGTCATTACTACGGTGGATGGTACGGAGATAGCCTCCGGACCAGTAACGCATACCACCCAAGAAGTGACGCTAGTAAGTCCAGATGGACACCATGAGAAGATCGTGTTCGATGTGATCAAGGCCCCTCAGTTCCAGATTATTCTAGGAATTCCTTGGTTAGAGAAGCACAATCCTCAGATCGATTGGCGAGCAAGAACGGTTCAGTTTCCAGAATGTGTCTCTACTTGTCACCCTCGACCTGGTGTTGCACTGGCAGCAATTTCCTTGGAGGCTCCCCAGTTACCTCCTGAATACCTAGAATTCCAAGATGTTTTCCGGAAGGATCAGGCTAACTCTCTACCTCCTCATAGGTCTTATGACTGCCAGATAGACCTGATACCTGGATCTACTCCTCCTTGTAGTAGTATGTATGCCCTCACCGAGCCTGAGAATCTTCACCTCTGACAATACCTGGATCAATACCTAGCGAATGGGTTTATTCGTCCTTCCAAGTCCCCTGCTTCCTGAGCTTTGTTCTTCGTTCCAAAAAAAGAGGGGGACCTTAGAACTTGTATAGATTATCGTGCCCTGAACCAGATCACCGTTAAGAATAGATATCTGTTACCTTTGATCCCTGAACTCCTGGACCAAGTCAGAAAAGCATGCATATATACAAAGCTGGATCTTAGAGGAGCCTACCACTTGGTACGAGTAAAAGAGGGCGATGAATGGAAGACGGCCTTCCGCACCAAGTATGGGCTATTTGAATATCAGGTCATGCCCTTCGGACTTTGCAATGCCCCGGCCGCCTTTCAATATTTTATGAACGATGTCCTCAGAGAGCACATAGATGTGTGTGTTGTTGTTTACATTGACGACATCCTCGTTTATTCTTCATCGGAAACTGAACATCGGAAACACGTGAAAATGGTCCTCGAGAGATTGCGTCAACACAAACTTTTCGCTAAGTTGGAAAAATGTGTTTTCAACGTGACTGAAGTTGAATTCTTGGGATTCATATTATCACCTAGCGGAGTGCGTATGGATTCAAAGAAGGTCGATGCAATTCTCAAATGGCCATCGCCATCCTCCGTAAAAGGTGTTCAAAGCATGTTAGGCTTCGCTAACTTTTACCGCAGGTTTATCCCCGAATTCTCTCGAATAGTCCAGCCCATCACCGCCTTGTTAAAGAAAAACAAACGTTTTGAATGGTCTACCGAGGCGGAACAAGCTTTCCAGAATTTGAAGACTAGATTTATCTCTGCACCGATCTTAAAACATCCTCGCCCAGAACTCCCCTACATCGTTGAAACTGATGCTTCGAGCCTTGCCATGGGGGCAGTTCTATCACAAAAGGACCCAGTAACCAATCAGTTGCATCCCGTGGCATTTTGGTCCCGCAAATTCTCGCCTCCTGAAATCAATTACACTATTACTGATAAGGAACTTCTAGCTATCAAGTCCGCCTTTAAGGCTTGGCGGCATTATCTTCTGGGGGCCCGACACACCGTTACTGTGATTACAGATCACCGAAACCTGCAATATTTGAAAACCGCAAAAGCTCAATCCTCTAGGCAACTCCGTTGGGCACTATTCTTTGCCGAGTTTGACTTCATAATTACCTATCGACCTGGTACAAAAAACGGTAAAGCTGATGCCCTTTCTCGGATGGGAGTGGAAGAACATTTGATCAATCCTAAACCTGTACCTATCATTCCCGAACAAAGAATTCTAGGTGTAATCGCCACACAATCCATAGAGGAAGTTAAGGATAAAGCCAGGCTACTGGTAACTCCAGCAGACATACAGAATTGGCATCTGCAGGGAAAGGACTTTACGGTGAAGGACAACCTATTATATTTCCAAGAACGGTTATACCTGCCCAGCACAGATTTACAGAAAAAGGTAATCTCTTGTTATCACGATTCTTTAATGGAAGGACATCCCGGTATGACCAAGACCTCGGGAAAGATCAAGCGCTACTTCTGGTGGCCGTCTTGGAAAAAAGATATCAGAGACTTTATAATGTCCTGTGGACTATGCGCCCAAAACAAGAGTCAAAAGGAAAAACCAGCCGGCCTCTTACGCCCTATTGACATCCCGCCTCGCCCTTGGCATACGCTTTCTATGGACTTCATCACCGATCTACCTCCATGCTCCGGATACAATACGATCCTAGTAATCGTGGACCTATTCTCCAAGATGGCGCATTTCATTCCACTCAAAGGTTTACCAACAGCAGCAACTCTGGCCCGAGAATTTCTCGAAAACATCGTCCGACTGCACGGTTTTCCTTCAGCTCTAATTTCGGATCGAGGTAGTCAATTTATTTCTCATTTTTGGCGAAGTTGCTGTCGGTCGGCTCAAATTGATGTGAGACTTTCGACCAGCCACCACGGACAAACCGAGAGGACCAATCAAACTCTGGAACAGTATTTGCGCTGCATGCTACAACAAACTGAAAAAACTTGGAAAGATAGCCTTTGGATAGCCGAATATGCCTACAATAACTCTGTCCACTCGGGAACTGGGAAGACCCCGTTTTTTTCTTTTATACGGTAGCCACCCTCGAACCTCGGAGTTGGATCCACTCCAAGATCTTGGAACACCAGCAGTAGACCACCTGCATTCTACAATCACCCAAACCTTTAAGGAAGCCGTTTCTCACCTTCAAAGGGCTAAAGAACGATACAAGAAAGGAGCAGACCAACATCGGAAGGAAGCCCCCCAATATCAAGTAGGAGATCAAGTCTGGTTATCCACCAAATATCTACCTCTAAAAGGACCACGCACATTCAACCCAAGATACCTTGGTCCCTATTCCATCACTACCATAGTAAATCCAGTAGCGGTCAAGTTGGACTTGCCCCCTCACATGAAGATACATCGGGTCTTCCACGTCTCTCTATTAAAACCCGTGCAACCTCAAACCCGACTAACTACATCTCCAAAACCTATTCTAGTTGATGGAGAACTCGAGTTTGAAGTCAAAAGCATCCTGGATTCCAAGATCTCCAAATCTAAACTATTTTACCTGATTGACTGGAAAGGCTACGGTCCCCAAGAAAGATCCTGGGAACCTGCAGAATATGTCCACGCGCCTCGTCTAATCAAAAGATTTCATCGAACATTTCCTAACAAGCCCAAACCCCCGGAGAAGCCCGGTTTGGGAGGGGCCTTGAGGGGGGGTGCTGTCATGATCTCTGCTTCCAAAAGATCAGGACTTGCCCGACTCCCTTGGAAGCAGACCCATAACCCCGGTTCCGAGTGCCAGCCAGTCCCAATTGGGACCTTTTGGACCCTGTCCTGGCGCCAGTGGCACCAGGCTCATAAAGATGGCCAGTCTCAGCGCTGGAAGCGCCGGGCTCATAATGCTTGGGTGGACTTACCTGCAGCAGACCATGCTGCTTACTTACCTGCCAGTTGAACCCCTGATCCTCTTCTGTTTGGGACTACTTTTCCTGTTGGGTGGGGCAGGAGCCACTCCCTAGGTTCAGAACACTGGAACTCTTCTGGAAAGCAGGAACTCTTTTCTTACCTAGGCGTGGCTGTGGAAGGAGACACCTAAGCACTACAGGAGGCTATTTAAACCACACTCGATGGATGAATCTTGCTTTGCGTTATTCTGCATTCTCTGCAGCAGAACGCTCATCGGGTCTTCTGATCCTGGGCCTAAGGGAACAAAGGCTTACCATCCTGGAATCCAGTCTTCAGCAGCACCTGTAAAGACAAAGAAAGAACAGGTTAGCACTACGGTCTTCAGTGGCAGCGCATCTCTTACCTGGTCCATCGGCTGTCACCAACGCCTCGCGCTGCATTCCGGCATCTGAAAGACAAAAGCTTACCAGCTCTTCGCACGCTCCGGAGGCCTTCGGCACTGCATCCCGCATCTGAAAGACAAAACAAGGTGCGTTTAAAGACATTGGGCAACTTTTTTACTCACGTGCCATTACTCCTTCCAGTGGGTATTCCAGCACCCTTCAGCTTCTCTAAAGCTCCGAACTTGTACCTGCAAGATAAAAGGGACAGTTAGTGCGCATCGTGAAGCAGGCTACAAGCGCTTACTTATGTGCTTCCAGGCGCTTCTATTCCTCACGCGGGTTCGATCCTCAACTCTCATCAGCCCGCGATCCGCTATCGCCGGAACCCTGCAAAACAAGAGATATCATTACAAAAGACTTTTAAGACATTTGAAGTGCCCAGAACTTACCGTTCGTGCAGTTAACGACGAACAGCAGTCCTCTGAGGTCAAGAGGCCTGCACCCTTATCCAGTGACTGGACGTGTTACGGCACCCTGCCCCGAGGCAGATGGAGAGCTCGGCGTTCACTTAGCTAAGGTGAGGGCTTTGGGGTTCTACAGGAGAAGAGAAAGGGAAGAGGAGAGAGGCACCCAATAACCCCAGTTCATTAATCCCATATTTTCTATCTGCAGACATCTTCGAGTCAGACATACAGTGCACAGAGGTCCAGGCCAAAGAGCCAGCCGTGTGTTACACATCACCTTTGAAGATACGGCATTCACCCAGTCAAGAACGGCGCCTCTGCGGGAATCAGGTGAGCGTTACAACAGGGCATGGCGGTTCCAGTGTCAATTAATGGTTAATTACTGGCTCAATGTTTCAGTCTCTAAAGAGTAAAACGCTATAGGATGATTGCGTCCTCATGAGCTAAAATTGAAAGTAGGTGCTATAATTATGCTTCTACGCAATCTTACGCCATCACGGGGACTCTGCAATGGAACAAGGTTAACAATTACACGTCTACAAAGACACATCATACAGGCCTGTGTGATCGATGGAACTTAGATACTGTTCTTATACCGCGCATAACTCTTTCCATCTGATACATTTAGCCTTTCTAATAAGCATTTATAAGTCAAAGGAACCTACGCCCCCTTCCTGCAAGCGTCAGTGGTAATTTGGATATTTAAGAAGGGGGACAGAAGTGACCCTATGAATAACCGACACATTTTTTTATTTGTTTATTTGTTTATGGTTTGTTATAAACGTTTACAAAAGGAGCAAATATTAAAACATATATATCTTAACAAGAGAACAAATGCTTAGACAATCCATTACAATAAAATTCAAACTACAGATTCAAAAATACAGAAAGGAAACACAATTATCATTCCAATTTCATCCAAAAATTCTCAAAATAAAATATGCAAAAATCATGAGATAAATAAACAGAAGAACAGGCACACAAAAAGACACAAAGACAAATCACTAAATCATCAGTATTAACTTAACTCACAAACCGATTTAAAAAATGTTATTATGCGTATAATCAAAATAGGGGAGTATCCATGCCTCATTTGATACCAAATATAGTCACGGTCGACACATACATTTGAAGAGAACATTTCAGCAAAGTATTCGGTTCTCTGCTTAATCCGCATAGGGTATATTAACAGGATATGGAATAGAGTCTCATCCAACCCCACCTCTTTGCAGAGTCTACACCATTTCTTATCCACTAATATGTTTCTTACATTTAAAGTAAAGTTGGTGTGCATAACGTTCTGTCATGGGTGCTACTCCCGAGGGGCCAGGACTGGCCCAGCGCCCTCGGAAGCAGACCCGTCTTCCACTACTCCGGACCCAGCAGACCCCTACAGGGGCCCTTTGGACCGTGTCCTGGCGCCTTTGGCTCCAGGCTCATGAAGGGTTTCAGTCCCGGCGCCATAGGCGCCGGGCTCATATTGATAAACAGTGTAATAATGCTTGGGTGGACTTACCTGAGGCAGACCATGCTGCATATTTACCCAGAACAATCCAGTCTGGTTGAAGTCCCCAGCCATCAGGGCTGGGAGGAACTATTCCCTCCATTCAGGAACTCTTTTCTTACCTGGGTGGAACCAGTGGAAGAACACACACTGGAAGCGCTTCTCTGCTATTTAAACCACGCCCGATGGAAAACACGTGCTTCGCGTTATTCTGCAGCAGCAGCAGGACGCTCACCGAGTCGGCTCCTGCATTCCAGGTCCAGAGTCATCTTCAGCTTCCGCGCAGCAACCTGTGGATGAAGAAAGACACAGAACAATACTTACCAGATCCCGGATTCCAGTCACCGGCAAAACCTGCAAAGAATAAACATAAGGTTAGAAAAGTGCAACTCGCTCGCAGCCGCGCCCGCTTACCTGATCCATCCGTGATTGCAACGGAGCTAACCGTGGCCTTCTCTTCGGCAGCTTCTCTGCACCTGAAAGGCAAAGGACATAATTAAAAAGGGGTTCGGGTGAAGGCAGTCGCATTCATCTTAACTTACCAGTTTTTGCACGCGCAGAAGCGGCCGCATCAACCGCAGCATCCCGGCACCTGAAAACTAGAAAATGGATATTATTAGAGGTGCCATTAAAAGCGGCCAACGATCATTATACTTACGTGCATCGGCACGTGCAGTGGCAACGGATATAAAGCCCACAGCATCCCGGCACCTGAAAACTAGAAAAAGGACATTATTAGAGGTGCCATTAAAAGCGGCCAACAAACATTATACTTACGTGCATCGGCACATGCAGTGGCAACGGAAAACTACACCCACAGCATCCCGAGGCCTGAAACAAAGGAAAAGGGACATTATTGAGGTGCCCATCTTTTAAAGCCTAAAGACTACAGTATACTTACAGGCATCCGCTCGTGCAGTAACTGCGGCATCGCTCTTCGGCATCCCAGCACCAGTGCCACAACTAAGGCCGCAAAAGAGTTGAGCCTCAACACTGAACTCATCCAGTGACGTAACTGGAATCCACGCACCCCTGCACCAGACGCAGGGTGGAGAGCGCACCATTTATACGCCTAAGGTGAGAGCTCGCCGAGACAAGTAGAAAGCTAGGCTGTGGGAGAAACTGGCGATTGGTGGGAGAAGGAATCCCATCAAACGGTGATTAACCCTTTTTCTTCCACCTGCAGAAAACTTACCCTGCAAGTCAGACATTCGATAAAAGGAAGCCCAGTCCTGAGAGTCGTCCGAGCTCTACGCTTCTCAATTGAAGAAACGATAGCAGCCCAGCCGGGATCAGCGCCTCCGTGGGAATCAAGTGAGCGTTACACGTTCAACCTAAATCTCATGAAGGAGTTTCTAATAGACCTGGATGGGTATTTAATCAAGTAAGTTTCCATACATGGGAAAAATTTCCAGAAAGAGTGGGCTTGATTATAGAGTTTAGAGTCTACCACTTTGCTCATTGTCAGTGACCAATCAGTCCCACGTATGATAAGTTTGCATTTATTAGGCTTAATCAGCAGAGTGCTCTTGGCTATACCTAATTCCACCAACATCAATTCAACCTCCTTGTTTAACCTAATCATGAAAGGACAGGTTGAATCACTTCCCGCTTTAGTATACAGGTTACTGACCCCAGACATCTTACATTTTCTCCATAATAGGAGCCTCTTGCACATAACTAAAGAATGGAGAGATTGAAAGCCAAATGCATACGGTTTAATCTCGAGTGGAATGCATTTGGGTAAAAAAAACAATAAACACCTCCAAATGATACTTTCCAGGACCTTCAGAAAGTCCATAATGTTAGTAGCAAAAAATTCCAGTCCGTAAATTAACCTTGGTACCACTTTTCTCAAATAGAACTCCAAAATAGGTTTCATGGAGAATCTCCCGTATTTCTTCTCTAACAATCTCATCTGCCTCAACGCCACTTCAGCTTTAGCCTTAATTTGGTTTTTAATCAAAGGAGCAGAGTCAGTACCTGAAAAGCAATACCCCAAATACTTGAAGGTTTTTTGCAGCTTAATGTGTTTCCCTTTGCAAAACCAGGTATAAGACTCCTGCTTCCTGTTAGGTTTACCCATACAGATAGTTTTTGTTGAATTGATTAAGTGAAGATGGCTTATGAATAGTTCAAACACCTTAATAAAACGCTGCAGACCCACTTTAGTGTTGTCAATCAAAAGGAAGTCATCCGCATACGCAAGCCACGAGATAGACATCCCATTCAATTTAGGAGAAACCAGACCCTTATTAGAGAACACTGTTTGAGCTCCACTGACATATAGGTTAACTATGGTTGGTGCCAGCAACCTTGGCGCAGACCCATTACTGGTTTCCATCTGCGAGGAAAGCCCACCTTCAGAGTTCATTCTTATCACCAGCCTAGTGTTGGTATAAAAGGCAATCACAATTTCCAACAACTGATCAGGAATACCCAAAGATTTTAATTTGTTCCATAATGTGGGTCTATCCACTAGATAGAAGGCCATACTGAGGTCCATCGATGCTACAAAGGTCGATCTTGCACCCTTTAACAAGGCTTTACTCTGTAAGCATCTAACGAACATGCCTCCACAATCCGTGCCAATTTTTTTTCTAAAACCCATTTGATTCAAACTCAAAATTTGGTTGACATCTATCCATTTGTGAATATCTATCAACGCCAGAGAAGCAAAGATTTTAGATTCTGAATCTGCTATGGCAATCGGGCGATAGCTACTTGGCAACAGTCTTGAACCCTTTTTAAACACTGGAATCACTACTGAAACCCTCCATGACTGAGGAATAGTTTTAGTTAGGCACACATCTTTAAAAAGAATACGTAAGATCTTTGCCCAATACAAGGGATTGGATTTTAGGACTTTGTTGGTGAGATTGTTTAGACCTGGTGCACCAGTATTTTTTAATTTGATTATCAGACCTTTTAGACATAACAAGGGCTAAGATGACGCAGTCGCCCCCCGACTGACGATAGATCTGATTACTTGCCCTATATAAATTCGAGAAGTGGCCTGCCATACCACTTCCGGAATTGGGTTCAACATAGAGACTTCCTGAGAACAGTCTACATTATTTAGCAATTGCCAGAAATATGAAGACGAAACACCCCTCATTGCTCCCAGCATCCTTTCACCATCATGCTGGGCAGCAATGCAGCGATGGTTGATGTATCCAATTCTTGTACGCTTGTTTAAGTTTTTTTTATTAAACCCATGGCTCCAGGATCAGAGGACAACCATTTCCGAATTCTATGGACCTCCCTTTCAAGGCCCACTTTTTTTCTCATGGACCTCGTGGTCCATAGAGTGTTTGTGGTATGACTTTAAATGAACCCTACAAGGGGACAGATAATGCAACCTCTGAATTCTATTCCCTTTGGTAAATTCAAAACTATTCACAGAAAACATAAGCATACGCTGTTCTAACTGGGTTTCTTCATATTCACGGATCATTGTTGCTGTACATTTTTGAGTTGAGTTAAAGGACCATTTGATCCTATTCTTCAAAGAATTGAGTACAAGTCCCTTGTTATAAACCTTTTGGTTTATATAAACCTTTAGGTCCCTCTGCAAGACCATAGACACAAACTCAGCCTTTAGCATACAGTGATCACTCTCTGATACCTCATAAACCTCAAATTTTACCAGGGAATTACTCAATTTAGCTTACAAAAGATATAATCAATTATAGAGGAGCAGCCCCTAGCCTTCCAGGGAAAATGGTCATTAGCAATCAGTTCAAGACCCCAAAGGTCCCCATAGAACAACCATAGAGGACCTCTTAATTTCAGATTACTAGATGTAACATTGGCCCTATTCAGATAAAGATCATCACCAACCAGTTTATCAACTGAACAGTCCGCATTTAAATCCCCTGCAATGATTATCTGACCCCCTATATTTTCACTGCACCATGAATCCATAATTTTTCCTATGGAAATTAACTCATTTTCCAACTGGAAATCAGAAAATTAATTTGAGTTACAATAAACATTTATCACCAGCAAAGGAAAAAGCATCACCCCCCCCCCCCCACCTTAAAAGATGTTAATAAAAACGATTGTCCATTGTTCCAGCCCCCTGTTTTAATGAAACCAGGAGAGCCTTTTGAGGCAGTGATCAGACCACCCTTGGGTCTGCCCCTCAAACCCCTTACCGCACATAGTTCAGCACCCGCAAAACTCTCCCAGCCCACCAAAGAGGTTAACCACGTTTCCTGCAAGAGAATTAAATCAAAAGTGAGTGAATCACTCATAAGTATCTCATTAAGAAGGTGGAAGTTGCTTCTGGAATTCCAACTAATCGCTTTCAAGTTATGATTATTTTCTAAAGTGATTTCCCTAGCTGTTTTAGGTTGCTGATCGCATCTCGTAACGATATGGCCAGCCATCTCCAATCCTGTTTGTCAGATCCATCTTCCGATCTGGAGTGAGTCTGCACTTGTTTCTTTTCATATACAAGACCATTGGCTCTAAACCCTCCTCCATCAAAGGCTTGCATTGGGACAATCTGATCTTTAAACGGAAAAAGATCAAACCCCATGCGTTGAACGGCTTCTGCCTCCTTCAGCAACATTGATCTCACCAATGGGGACGGGATTACAAGCCTGACAAAATCAAGTCGACCTTTGTGGATAAAGTCCACCAGTCGAATTTCGGCTGAGGTAATAAGGCTCAGTTCAGGAATCGCTGCAAATAGGGAAAGAATATAAGGTCTCTTTAAGGGTTGATACCTCCTATCATTGAACAAGGAGCATAATATCAGACAAGGAAGATTCGCAAATGCATGCGGTCCAAGATCATGTTCATACCTTATTTCTACATTATCCTTCAGAGTCCCCACCTTCTCAGATTCATTTGCATTAAAGAGCTGGTTAGGCTTATTAGTTTCCTCTCATCTTGGGCCACTTTTGTTGTTTAATAAATCCTCAATTCTCCCTTTATGTTTTCATTCATAATGTCTTGAACATTTCTCAATAGATCATTCACTCTTGTCTGTACCCTAGGATCATGATCATTACTTATTTCTGGTTTATCCTTCGGAGACCCTACCTTCTCAGACTCCAATGCATTAAAGAGCTGGTTAGACTTATTTGTTTCCTCACCACTTGGACCCATTTTTTTGTTGGTTAAATAATCACTTCCCCATTTTTCCTTCAAAAATGTATTTTCATTTATAATATCTTGAACATTCCTCAGTAAGTCATCAACTCTTATCTGCGGGTTTGAAGAAGATAGATTGACATTTTCTTCCAACTCCTCACTATGTACCGGCAGAATCCAAAAGTCCCCCCTGCCGTTGTTGGACTCTTTAACAATAGTGAGGTTGGTAAATGGCAGAGTGAAACAAGCACTTGGGTCCTTATGAAAAAGCCCCTTATTCACTGTCTGCACAGTAGCTCTTTTGCCTGGTTTGGCAAGGAATCCAAATTCCCTAAGTGTCTGTTTAATAACAACAACTTCCTTGTCATTATCCTTGCTAGCGACCAAAACAAGATTGTTACGACCTAAATCCTCAAGCTCCTTATCTCCTTAGAAGCATTTTTAAAAATATCAAAAATGTCGCTTAGGCCACTTTCAAGACTATTTCTATGAATATAAGAGGGATCCTTTTTTTCATAATTTCATACATCTCATCAACACCATCCTGATATTCACTCTGTGTAGATTGATTGAGTGTTTGTCATCAGGAACCACTTTTTCATTGGTAACCTCTCTCTGAGAGCCTACATGAATTATTGAATCAGCCACTATCAATCAGATGTTTAAAGTCCAGATCCCTCAGGAATTTTCTAGATGTTTTATTTTTCAAATCACCTTTTTTTGATTTGTTATTATTTTTCTTAGCCTGTTTTTTGGCAGCTTTAGAGTTGGGAATACAAAGAGGAGCCCCTCCGCCCGCACCTTTGGTGCTTGGTGTATCGTTCCCCCCACTCTTAGCTGACATAGCTCGCACACTCTTAGCAACCACCTCAGACCTTTTTTGTGGCAGGAGCTCTCCCATTCGGTACTTTTTCGGTTGGAGGATCTGGAGGCAGAGATGCTCCCTCTCCAATCCACTCCCATTAGTACAGAGCGCAATCTTCAACTCCAAACCCAAAAAAACCTCCTTAAGTATAGGAACAAGTAAGTCAGACATTCTATTAGGCAGATCATTAGTTACCTTAACAATCTGGGACAGAGCCTCAGTTTGTTTTCTGAGATACGCCAGAATGGCATGATTAAAAATACCTATCATGGTTGATTTCTCATCACCCGATGGAGACTCCTTCCTACCCCCCAACTGAATGTCATATACTGGATCATCAAAAATGTAATCTGAAATAAAGATAGCCGGGGTGTTTTCACCAAAATCATCAAAGACCCTGGCTTTTCCCACTAAAGGATCTTCTCTGGGGACGCCGCTATTCAAATCACCAAACAAGAGTTGGGAGGAATCCATGTTACCGTCTATATTTCTCAAATCCGCGGAGCAGTCCTGGGCACACTGAAGCAATTCTTCCTCTTCCGCACAAGGCGCTAGAAGAGGAAGCACCGCCGCACGTGCCAGGCTGGCTCTTCGCGTGCTGACCGCATTGAAGAAATCGGCTCTGTGATCCTTCCTAAGTGCAGGCATTTTTAGTTTCCTCATAACAGTAACCCCACGCGTGTTCAACAAATTTCTCAGTATCAAAAGATAGGCCGACTCAGAACACGGAATGATTAATAAGGAGAGATATAGTATATACTCCATCACTCCCGAACAGCCAAACAGCCAGCACACTAGTGGTCCACACTTCGGGTGCGTGAGGATCGCAGTGTTATGGCTGAATCGGCATCCAGGGGAGCGGGGCTTATTGCGTGAGACGGGACCCTTGCTGAAAGAGAAAGGAGGCTGTCACCACCAGTAGAAGAAATAAACTTTGTGCAACAAACAAAGTGAATGAAACTAGCAGCAAATAAACAAAAGGACTAGCTGCTAGTAATATGTCTTGAGAGTAAGACCAAGTCCAAAATAATGTCTCTGTGACTTGGTTTCGCCTCCTTACTTCTTAGCCCTTCCTCATGCGCATACAGGCAGTCCACTGCAGAAAGCATCCAACTTCAAAGCAACTTTGGCGTGCGAGCAGCGTTCGAGCAGCTTGCTCAGCCAAACAGCCAGCACACTTGCGGTCCACACTTCGGGTGCGTGCCACATATTGACCTTTAAGGTGGGCTAGAATGGTGAATGTTGCACCGGGAACAGCTAGTGTATTTATATATTCATTAAGCTGGTTCCAATTAGTTTTTTTTATTTTTTTATTTTTTTTTATATGCAGGCGGAACAATGCTCTTTTGATCACTAAACAGCATACAATATATAAGAAATCACATTTGACGGTAAGCAGTGAGCTTCTCAGCGAGCTTCTTACAATGGGGTGAGTTTGAGGGACATTCTGACCAGTTAGTGGAGGGGAGTAAATGGAACAGTCAACGGGGACAATACATAAGTGGATATACATAGATTAAGGACAACCAACATTGGACATTAGGTGCAGGTAAGCGGTATGGCCTGATGTGATCATGATGGATGAAGGGTTAGAGTGGAGGCAGATGAAGTGAGGGACAGAGCCAGGTTAGAGGTGAGGGAAAAATGTTAGTTAGCAGGCAGGTGAGAGTTAGGTTAAGAGTGTAACTCTGAGGCAAAGGGAATTGTCTGGGGAAAGGGAATTGCATGCAAGTGGATCGAGATGAGCGAACGAGTGGAAGCGAGAGTAAGCACAGGGTGGGCGAGGTGCCACAAGGGTAGTCGAGGAGGCACAGCAGAGATTGTGAGAAGGCTAGTAGATGTGGATAGATGCAGTGCATTCAACAATTTATGGGATACAGAGGGTCTACTTAAAAATGTAAAATGCATGGAGGGGACTGTTTTGTTCAAATTGAGTAAATGCCAGTTGCGATGTATGCATGTCATGCAGTGTGTGCAATGAATTAATTTGCAATCTGCCTGCTTTGAATCCTAAGAATTTGTGCTAGCATGAAAATGCCATGCTGACGTAAATGTTTTTGCCTTTTGTATGATGCAAAGGATGGGGGTGGCAGAAAATGCAATTCCGTTCCATACCCCTCTCTGCCATACAAATCAATGAAAATATGGATCGGTGTAAAAATGATGCATAAAACATTTATGTATACATTGCATAGAAGCTTTTTATGTTGGGTCATAATAAACTTGATCCCCACTCCAAAACAAATTGTGTTAAATGGTGGAGACCTGGTATGGAGGTTGTGTGTACATGATATGATAGCTTATATATATTATATATATATATATATATATATATATATATATATAGCGCCTATACACAATGGGCCTCATTACGAGTTTGGAGGTAAGGGAAAAACGATGCCGGTAAAGGATTACTGGCAACCTTTACCGCTCCGGTCCATTACGACCCAACAATCCACTATTAGCGGTACCGTAAATAACGGTGCCTCTAATAGCTCCATGGGCGCGGGCACGCAACCTCACATACCGGCAATAGCTACATGGCGTAAACGGGAGCTGAACACGAGTAATTCGGACATGCTAATAACGGCCTACAGAAGACAGAAAAGTACCTTACCGGCATGGAGCAAATACCGGCATCGCGGACCACCCGTAAACTACCATGTGCAGTGTTCCCAACTGCCACAGGTGCAGACAATCATCACAGGTGGAGGCAATATAGACTGGGTCAGCACAAAAGGAGCACACCCCACCCCTTCCCACACCCAGTCACACCAAAAAATGATCCCAATACTACTAGCAATGCTGGGGCTGGAGGACATGATTGCAGTGGAACTCCAGCAACAACAACAGGCAGCACAGAGGAGACGCAGGAGGAGATGGAGGGTGAGACAGGCACAGCCTGAACCACCAGTACAGCCAGTGGTACCACGCAGGCAGCCCCCAATCCCTCGCATCAGAGCCAGTCCATTCAGCCTAACCCATGAGCAGATGCACACCATGTACCGTCTGGACCGGGACACCATCACCACCATTGTGGACATGATACAAAACGACATTGCCAGCCTCATAGACATCCATACCGCCATCCCCTCTCTACTGAAGGTGGTGTCTGTGCTCCACTTCCTGGCCACAGGCACCTACCAGCACACAGTAGTCCAGATGCATGGCATATCACAACCATTATTCTCACGTACGCTGAACCAAGTGCTCGATGCCCTCCTGAAGCACACAGGCGACCACATTTTTCTATCACGGACAGCCCAGGAGATCTCCAACACCAAAGTTGGTTTCCATTCACTGGCCGGCATCCCTGGTTGCATTAGTGCCATCGACTGCACCCATGTTGAATTGGTGGTCCCACATGCCATGGAGGCAGTGTACCGCAACCGTAAATTATACCACTCCATCAACGTGCAAATGGTATGTGACTCAAACAAGATCATCACACATTGTTGTGCCCGATTTCCCGGATCAACCCATGATTCAGTGGTCATGCGGAACTCCACGATACCACGCTACATGGAGCGACACACAGGGCACAGATCCTGGCTACTCAGTGAGTTGCATGTCAGGCTCATGGCATCGCAATGTGGGTAGGTGATTGGGGGGGTGAGATGCATACTTCACCTGGCTGAGATGGGGGGGGGCGAGAGATGCATACTTCACCTGGCTGAGAGTACCTGAGAGGACGGACCATGCTCATACCCCAAAGCAGGCCAGACAGGACCTGACCCCAAAATGCAAGACGTAAGCTGCCCTACCATGATAATGATGCAGTGCTACAACCATTCCATAGCCATCAACATGAACACTGCACATAATCAGACCGTAGCCCCTGCAACACAATGCAGCGACAAGCAATTAGTATGGCCAATGCAGAGCACCAAATACCATAATCAAAAAGGACATTAGTCCATTACGGCGTACAAAGGAGTCACATGAGGGCAAAATACATGGAACACACCCCTACACCAACACAGAGGTCCACCAAAACAGCATGTCAACATCTGTTGTGCAAAGTGAGATCATCATGAGTCTGCCATCAACGGTGACAGGATGAATGCATACAATTGACTACACATCACCCAGATCATGGGAACAACTGGCGTGGACTACCACAGTGCATGAGCACTCACAAGGAATAGGACACCCCTGCGCCCACTAGACGATGCCACACACACCTGTAGATCAGATGAATACACACATTGCAGTTACATCATGAGGCTCTATTCATGCATGGATATGCAAGTGCACACGGAATAAATGCATGCTATGGTTTCATTGATACAGGCCCCATATGATGTGATCACTTACACATAACCATTGTTGCCCACATGCAGGTGATGCAGGCTATCCCTTGAAGAGGTGGCTCCTTACCCCAGTCCGGAACCCGCAGAACAGGCACAAAGAGGACTACAATTGTGCGCATACACGTACCCGTGTGGTGATTGAGCAGACATTTAGCCTTTTGAAGGCACGGTTTCACTGCCTCAGCAGGTCTGGTGGGGCACTCCTGTACAGGCATGAGAAGGTGGGCAAGATAGTCATGGCATGTGTCATGCTACACAATATGTGCATCAAACTGAATGTGCCTCTGCCCCCTGATGCTGATCTGCAACCACCTGACGATGAGGATGAGGAGGGTGGAGATGGGGCTGTACTTCAGGGAGGCAGTGATGCACAGGAGGGACGTGCCCTGTGTCAGACTTTGATTAACCAATTTTTCTAGCACTCATGGATGCGGAGTGTGACATGGAGGTGGGACTCAGGGCACTGGGTGTGTCTGGGACATGGACACTGTAGACTGTTCACCAATAAAGCACACGTACACAATAAGGAATGTCTGCTCATGTGAATTCTGATTTCACAACAGGTATATTGAAGATATATGACACATCAAGTGCACAAGCCCTCCACCCCACACACCCTCTGCCCCCTCCCCCTCCCGCCTTCCCCTCCCCCCTTAACTTCCCCACACACCCTCTCCCCCCTCCCCCCTCAACTTCCCCACACATGGTGTGCACTTGCATGCACCAATAGTCTTCAGGAGTACGGAATGGCAGGCTGCACCCACACCCCTTTTCCACTGGCAGCATCAGGTGGACCCCTGTCTGACCTGCGCAAATTCCAGCCAGACCTACGCAGGGGGCTGGTCTGTCTGGAGCTTTTGAGGAGGTGCCTGATTGTTCAACCACCTGTGTGGGGCGCAGGGCCTCCAATGCTGCCACCATTTGGGTGAGGACCTGCCTCACAGCTGCCAATTCACTACATATGTCTCTGGAACTGGACTGGATTGCAGATTTGAGGGATGCTGCGCATTCCCTTATTTCCTCCCTTGCCTGGCCATATTCGGTGATGTGCTGGGTCAACAGCCCTGTCAGCTCCTCCTGGCGCTGTTGTATTGCCCTGATGCCCTCCTGCCTGTCCCCCGACTCTGGCGGATGTTGTTGGTGCATGCGGAATGGTTGGGGCCTCATGCATGCTCCCCGTGGGGCTGAAGGACTCCACCGCGGACAGCTCATGGCTGCTGGCATACTGATTGCTGGGGGGGGAGTGTTGGGGTGACTGCTGGGGCCTGTAGCAGTAGGTGTTCCGGGTGTCGGAGTATGTTGATCTTCATTGGACACAGCTGCCATGGCAGCTGTCTCCCGAACGGTACTGCTTGCAGTGGATACCGTGCCTTCAGCCACTGGCTCCTGTGTTAGATGTGGCTGGTGGGGGTGCTGTGGTGGTGTCCGTAATGCAAATTTGTGCTGTCTGTTCCTGCGTTGTGTTGGGCTTACGCAGTAGTCCAGGTTGCCCTCTTCCCCTGGATGTTGAGGGACTGTTTGCTGGCTCCATGCCCCTGGACCTCTTGGCTGGTGTTGCAGCATCCTCCCTGGGGTCCTGATCTTCACTCTGTGTGCCTGTGGGGGGACCAAGAGAGGGAGTCCATTAGTGATGGGTCTACATGCATCAGGCATGCATTGGGATAGCTGCATTTCTATGGAATGGCAGGTAATTGGCGCTGGGGTAGTGACATACGGGTTGCTAGCCTCTTGGGTGTATAATGCAGGGATGCGTCTGGGATGTAACATATGTGGGGTGCATCATGCATGTGGACGAGATGGTGCTGTGCACTGCCTGTAGGCAGTCTTGCAAACGTGTGTGGCGGACCCTGCTTTGCATCATTGCACCGTCAGTTCAGTGGGACATCATCGTGTTATTCTTTACAGTGGTTCAATTGGGACACCTACCTGCATCAGCTGAAGACGGGGCTGCATGCTCCATGTCCCCCACTCCCTCGATTGCCTCCATCCCGATGGTGCTCGCACAGGTCTCCTCCCAGCGATGCATCTTTATGGGGGAGGCCGCACCACCACCTGTTGCCATCCCCTGGCTACGGTTAACACAGATGATGTTGCGGACGCGTAAGCGCAGGTTGTCCCAGCACTTACGGACATCTTTCACTGTGTGCGGGGTGGTGCCAACGGCACTCACTTTCCGCGCCACCTCCGCCCATATCTCTGTTTTCTGCTGCACTGCAGGTCGCCGCATGTCATTGGAGAAGAAAACATCCCCATTTTCTGCCAGCGTATCAGCCAGCATGTTGAGCTCCTCTTCTGAGAAGCGCTCCTTGCGCAAGCGTGCAGCACCTTTTTTTAGTGCCTTGGGCATTGTAATATGCTGCAAGTATATGTTGGAACAGGTGTGGTGGTGATAATTGGTCCTGGTTACAGAGGATGGCAATGACTTGTTTTTTTAAAGATGGCCGCTGTGCTCTTTCCAGTTCCTGTGCGATGACGCTACTTCCGGTTCCGCATATTAGCGGTTATCGCTATTAGCGGTGACTGCTAATAGCGGTCACCGCTAATGCCGGCGGCATGGATGGCGGTGGAGCTATCTGCGCTTTGCGCAATGCCAGTAAGGGTGATTTTCCCGCCCTGCCATTAAAGGGCAAAAATTCGCCCTTACCGGCATTGCGCAAAGCGCAGATAGCTCCACCACCATCCATGGCACAAAGCTTGTGCCCGCGTACTCATAATCGCCCTCTAATAGCGGGCTTGGAGCAACACGGACACAGCATTTGCTCCATGCCGGTAAGGGCAGTTACTTACCTCCAAACTCATAATGAGGCCCAATGTGTTTCAAAGCACTTCAAGGCAAGTGAGGGAACAAGGGAAAATACAATGACATTCGCACAGGCCATGAACAGTAACGATATGAAATTAACTATTGTACTTGGCCTGACAACATTTCAGATAGTGCAAGAGCTAAAACATAGATAAGGAAGGAAGGGAGGGGGAAGAGTGGTAAGGAAATGGAAACGGACAGGCGACTACCGTACTAGGCCGGACAACATTTCTGGTAGAGCTGGAGAAAAAAAAAGGCAAGGGAGAGGGGTTCAGAAATGGAGGGGAGGAACAAAACAAGCGACTATCGTACTAGGCCTGATGACATTTCAGATAGTGTTGAAGGGGAGTGGGGGGGACAAGTAAGGGGAGGGGCGAAGAGACAGGTGAGGTTGCTATCATACTAGGTCCAGGACAATTCTGGTAGAGTAAGTGCGTAGAAGAAAGTAAGGGGAGGACGGGAGGAGAGGGGGGGGGAGGCGAGGAGAACAGAGAGTAAGCAGTCAAAAAGATTAGAGAAGCAAGAGGGGAGAGCAAATGCAATTGCAGAAGTCAGTAATAACACATAATTTTCCAATCCAGGATACAAGATGAAAATGGGAACAGCATGATTCAGGGCCACCATGAGTACAAGATGCAAAGGAAGTCCAGCATGAGAGTTGAGAAAGGGTGATGCACTGTGAATCAATGAAGTCCATAAAAGTAAAATCCAGAATTGGCCAGAAAACGGTGATGGTGAAATCGGAATGTATCAGGACAGACTCCTACAGAAGTAGGCTGGCGGGGGTGATTGGGGAGAGGGTGGGGAGGGAGCAGGGTAGAAGGATCAGCAAAACAGGCAACGTCTTTGTGCGAGAATGGTGGGGGGCACAAGGGAACATCGCAGGGGGACAAGAAGGGGTGGGGAAGGGCTGTGGGGACATCAGGAGTAAACTAATCTTTAAAATGGAGCTTTATTCGTATTTTCGTATTTTTCTTTTTACACACCAATTATCTTAGAAATAAACACATTTGCTAGTTCATTGGGGACTGGTGGGAGGGGGGGCTTTCATTTGCAAATGCACCACTGCAGTGCCAATGCTTAACAATTCACGTCCAAGAAAGGCACTGCTTATAACCAAAAGAAAGTAGTTACGCAGACATTGACCCCGTTCATCGTATGCCTTTTCTCAGCAGGTCCCTTCAGACATGGCCCAGAATGTCCAGGGGGCTGGGAGTGGGAGGAGCTGGAGCCCATTTAGCCCAATGATGGTGCGCCCATGTGTCAGATCTGCAACCAGATCTTTGTCCTCATGAGTAAGAGGGCTATTAACAAAATATGGCAGACGAGTAAAACCTGCGCATAGTTATTCACTTTAAGAGAGAGAAGCGCAAAACTCTCGAACTGAGACCCCAGAGAAGCCAAAAACTACGGCCTCCGGTTTTAGAGCTGAAGTGATGCTTTTGTTCTGTCCAGTGGTTACTTTCTGTTCCTATGAGTAACGTGGAATCTTTACGGATTGCTAGTCGGCTTCCTGGCTTTGCACAGTCCTGCTGGGATCTCTCATGCAGGAATCCTGAGTTTTGATCTCTTTGAGTCAAAAGGATGCAAAGAGCCTTCCTTGGCTTTGACCTGTATCCCTGCTGCTTCCTGGCGTTACTTTCGACTCAGTCATTTGGAGGCTCATCTTACTCCGGATTTGCAGGGGTTTGCTGCGGTTCACGCGCTCTGAGCTCGCGGAGAGGGGGAAAGTTGACAGCATCCATCCAACCAGCGTGTGATGAAGCCCACGTGAATCGTTCTTGCTTCCAGTCCTTCCCATTGACCCCTTACTAATCCGCCCTCCCAAAATGCCACATCCTGGGGCGAGGGCCTGCTGCTCCCTCCCTCCAAGAAACGATGTCACTGGTGCCAGTTACCAGGAAAGGGGCGTGGTGGCCCGTGGATGCAGCTACACCTGGCAGGGGGTCTGCCCTCCCATTAAAAATGCCCACTCCCTCCCCCGAGCCAGAGGTCGGCCCAGACACAGTATCTATGAGAAGCATCCCACTGCCATGAGTTCCTTTGGTGTAGACTCTAGTCAGCTGAAATGTGAACTACAGTATGACAATTCCACATTTGTTTGCGCTTTCTTTCAGTGGCTTATGTGCTATATAGGCGAGGGTAACAGCTAGAGAGTAGGGGTTGTCTATATAGGCTAGACAGACTGGATGACTCAATCCCGAAGCTGCTCATCTAGAGTCAACTTGATTAGTTTGTTTCTATGGTATATCATTTTGTGCATGCCAGAACACTCCTTTTCGTGACCTAGATTTTCCTGCATCCAGCAAAAATGGCCGATATCACATTTTGTGTACAGTGACAGTGCTTCATGCCTGATTCCTCACTAGCAGGTGTTATTGCTCATCTCTGTAATCAAGGACTGGGTTGGCAAATAAAGGACAGCAAGATTCAGCGCAATGGCCCACGTGTTTAGACAGTGGTGTGGAAAGCGCTGCAGGTGAATGTAGGAGTGGGGACTTGCCACGTCCTACCACAAGTTGAATGAAGGATTGTTTTTACAAACACACTGCGCATACACACAGATTAAATTAGAGTTGATGTGTATTTAATTCGAAAAAAGGTAGCCTGACACGTGTTTCGAGCAACTTGCTCTTCTACAGAGGCTACAAGTTTTTGTACATGCAAAATATGCGAGTACATGAAAAATTACAATATAGTCCATATGAACAACCCAAACAAGGGAGCAAAAACCAAGTAGATGGTTAACACACCAAAACGAAATAATCATTGGAAGTCATTGGTATCAGCCATATTGTGCCGATAAGAACATGGTGTCAAATAATACATTTGCAAATCAGAATAGCCGAATTCATATGGTGAGGAACAGTATAAAGCAATCCATGCCATAATAGAACATGGTAAAAAATAAAGAAGAAAAGGGGTTGGGGGAGTAGAAAAGAACAAGAATAAAAAACAGAAAAGTGTGTTAGCAAGATTTATCAAGGTTGGCCACACAGTTAGTTGATGTTGATGCTCATACTAGGTTAAAATACCTGTAGATTGGGTTCCCTTTAATTTGGAAACTAAACCAGGGGATAAGAGAAAACATTAATTATAATTGTGGATATTGTTCCAGAGTGGCGCATCAAGGACTCGTGTAATAACCTGAAATTGAATTTACCAAAGGGATATGGTGAGCATAGAAGCAATAAAAACCTTGGGCTCCACTGTAATTGTAACGTGCAGTGAATTAATGGTAACGCTTGAGATAGGCAGTAAATTAACTGGCAGAAACTGAATGATGAACATTGATTAGGTTGTAGAAAAATACCTAACGTACCTTGGATTGCAGTTGCAAGTACAAATTAAATGCGAGTTCGCACTGAACTGGACACGCAAAGTAAAATGAAGCTGTACGCGAAAATGCGTTCCCAGCCGGAGGAGGGAAGACAAGAAGACAGATAAGAAATTTATCAAAGTGGCCAAAGGTGCATGTCTGGCCATACTTTAACAAGGCGCGTGGACCCTCTGATGTACTAGGGGTCTGCGCGCAATTAAAGGGAAGCCAATCTACAGGTATTTTAACCTAGTATGAGCATCAACATCAACTAACTGTGTGGCCAACCTTGATCAATCTTGCTAACGCACTTTTCTGTTTTTTATTCTTGTTCTTTTCTACCCCCACCCTTTTCTTCTTTATTTTTTACCATGTTCTATTATGGCATGGATTGCTTTATACTGTTCCTCACCATATGAATTCGGCTATTCTGATTTGCAAATGTATTATTTGACACCATGTTCTTATCGGCACAATATGGCTGATCCCAATGACTTCCAATGATTATTTCGTTTTGGTGTGTTAACCATCTACTTGGTTTTTGCTCCCTTGTTTGGGTTGTTCATATGGACTATATTGTAATTTTTCATGTACTCGCACATTTTGCATGTACAAAAACTTGTAGCCTCTGTAGAAGAGCAATTTGCTCGAAATACGTGTCAGGCTACCTTTTTTCGAATTAAATACACATCAACTCTAATTTAATCTGTGTGTATGCGCAGTGTGTTTGTAAAAACAATCCTCCTTCATCTCTGTAATCAACCTCAGAAAGATAAAGGGCTGATTTGGTGCTGTCAAGTTTTGAATTTGTAAAATGCTGGTTGACCGATGTCCGAGATTAGCGTTCACCTGAGCTATCCACTACATTAGTGACTAATTATGTCACTAATTAGTTCTTTCAGTAACTATGTAGTTGAAAAGAAACCTGTATTATGATATCTACACACTATCCTTTTCTGCCCCCTCCAATCCTTTTTCAATACAAGATTTAACATTCATATTCACATCACGTATATAAGTGTGCCATGGCACATTCCTTCGGCTTTTAAGCACTCTAATAGTAGGTGTAATACACATATTTTTAAAAAGTAACCTCCCGATTGAAGGTATTTCCAAATGCTGTCAGTATAAAGATTTAAGGAGAAATTCCTAACTGTTAGCATCAATAATTCCTTGCAAAAGGTTGAAAGTAACGTCATACTTTTAGATTAGTGTTGCTTTAAGTTTAACTCCTGCGACTTCAGGGATGCTGTATAAGAACCATATAACAAGTAGTTTCTTTGCTTTCATTAGACATGTATGGATCTCATTTTTTCTATATCATGTGTGAAGCTGAATCAGACTGGGTTATACCGTTCACTCAGTTTTTTGGAGAACAACATATATTGCGCACAGGTCTGTGCTTCATTAATTATGATGTTGGACTTTGCTTTTGCGAATTGAAGGTGCCTCACACTTTTTCTTGTGGACTCCTGTGTCCCAACTCCAAACATAACTCCTGGAGAGGCCACTGCTGCATTTCAGAAAACCTTTGGGGGTAAAGTCAAATGGGGCACCTGGTTAGTTTCTGTGGCCATGTTGAGGAGTCTAAGCAGTTTTTAAGAGCACGTGTTACTTATTTTTCTGTCTCACGGCTTTTTCTTTTTCACAGCTTTTTTTTTGGCTTCCTCTTGCCTCAACAAATAAAAAATGGAATAAGTGTGCACTGTGTACTTAAGTAAGTAAGGTATTCACAAACAGCGTTGTTAGTCCGTTTTCCCGCTCACCGCCTGCAGGGGTCTCTAGATCACTGCAAATCCACTTCCTTCCGCCCTAATAATAAAGCCAATTGGCAATCCGAATCAGAGGTGACTTGCTAGTTGTGAGACTAGAGCTGGTTTGCTCATCGACTCCGAGTGAAGCCAACACCTAACTTAAAACCACTGTTTTTCAAACAGAAAGACTGACAAAAAAACGAACATTCGGAATGCATTTTGACTTCGGAGACATGGCTGTTTGCATTCTATACTTCACTGCTCCAAATGGTGACTCGTGCGTGTGTGTCCATCTATATATACACTCGCAAGTCGCCATTTGGAGCACTGTGTGTGTGTGTGTGTGTGTGTGTATATGTATATATATATATCTTCAGGAATCTAAATTGATTGCATAAGCAGGAGCTAAAAGCAGCTCCTGGGTAAACATCATTAACCATTGACCAGGAGCTCCAAGTGGGGAAAGAGAAGCCTACTACATACCGTTCCGCAAATCTAACTTCTACATAACATACAAACTTATCTTTTTGTCCATTATTTGACTCCTTATGCTTTAAATGTCATATAGTTGTGTCTTCATGTTTATTTATAGATTGTCCCAAAAACGCACAGAGTTAAATTCACGTAATTGTGTTTGTGCAGCATCAGTTGGCCTGGGGAGCCAAAAGTAACTCCTGGTAGCTGTTGGTGTCGAGCTAACCAGGGTCTTCTAGGCTACAAGCAGGGTCTAAATAGCTCTCAGATCCCCTCAATTTCGAACCCTGTTAAGCATTTGCGCTAGCACAAGGCATAGTTAAGGTCTTTGTGGCGTTTCTGAAAATTACTTTTCTTAATTACTTTCCAATGCTTGTATTAAAAATCTGAAAATACTACAGCTTCACAGTTTTTAAAAATGTTTGCATTCATCCAATTTTGAACAGCTTTTAAGATGGGTTTTGCCATAGGAAAATAAAATGAAAGCACACATCTCAAAATTGGATATTCCACATTTTTTGCAGGCACTGAGACTTTGAATTGATGCACTGAAAAAAAACGTTGAAACATCGACTGGGCCAGTTTTGCGATATTTATTGATGTTTCAAATGTACCTATATATCAATGCATCTCGGAAGGATAGCTCAGAGACAAGGTGATCTTCTTGGAAGCAAGATGACACGGACCAACACGTTCAATCCCAGGGTCCGTGCTTAGAAACCTCTGGGTATTAATCGCGTTATAAATAACCAATCATATCATAATGCATGCACAGAATGAATGCGCATATTTCGGTTCTATGTAATTTCATCAAAGGGTGCAATTTTACGCGTATGTTTTACTGAAAAAACTCATCGAAATGTATTTATTTATGGGGGGTTCCTTTTTTGGGGGTTCCCCTCCCCAAACTGCCTATTGTGTTTAACCTATTAACAACCCCCATCCTGCTCCTTTATATATACTTTTCCAACACCCTATATATTTCAATGAGTTTTTTCAGTAAAATGTATTCGTAAAAAATAAAATCGAAATTGCACCCGTCGATGAAAGAACGGTATACCCATATTTCATACTAACTGTATTCAGAGCGTACGAGTTTGACATTTCGTACATTACACAATTAAAATCTCCTAAAAACTTGCATCAAAGGAAAGTGTAAGTTAACTTTGATGTCCGTTTTAAGGCAATGGAATAAATGTACACTTTTCATATGAAAATGTACACTTCATAAAGAATTATACACATTGGGAGGCAAACAATGCATGAGCAGAAGAAAGGTACATTTTAATTGTAAACCATGCTTGTACATTTGTGATATTAAGTGCGTATATGCAAACTATTGTGCTCCTACGCACGCGCACCCAATGTACAAGCGTTTACTACAGATATCATACAGGCGTACAAGTGCTCTCACGTGCACCTACCACACACTCCTACCACACCTACAACACACTCTTACATGCACTTACCACACACGGTTACAACACACACTCTGATGAACACTCCAACAAAACACATTCTCCTACAACTTTGCATTGGTATAACATGCGCTCTTACAAGACACAATCCTAGAATACATGTGCGATGTTCCCACTTAATATACACGCGCCTACTGCAAATAACATGTGGCTGTACGACGCATGCTCTTAAGACACATGTTCCACCACACAGACTGACGATGCACACACTCCTACAACATGTGCTTCTATGACACGTGCAACTACCACACCAGCTCCAATACACACACATTCCTACTTGTGCCCCTACAACACATGGTCCTACAACACACATTCTTACAACACATCTACCACACAGGCACCTACAACATGGCGCTGCAATCACGTACGCCAAGCGTATGAGTTTTACAGTTTGTACATTACAAAATGAAACATATGAAAACTCACATCAAAGACAAGTCATACAGACTGTACACAGATTCTATGAGTTTTATTGTTAGGCCATTGTACAATTAACATCTCCTAAAAACTCACATCTAAGGCAAGTGTGACAAATTGCTGGTATTCATCCCTTCAACCCCGTTGAGGCTAGGGAGGTGAGCCTGCTCTGCAAGGCACTGCCTAGGAGGTCAGGGAAAGTAAGTCTTCAATGTGAGTCACTCCACCTTAGGGGACAAGACTCCCATTTCGACGAGGAACGCTGTAGATCAAATAGCATATCTGCTTATACAGGTCTATCCGCTATGAAGACTAATCTGCCATATTTGGTATATTTACAAGGAAAAGGAAATGTCTTTTTAAAAAGACCTGTATATAGCAGGGACGAGTAACTGTTGTGGGGAGAGAGAGCATGGTACGCAGGGGAACCCCTGACGTGATCACGCCTTGGAGAGGCAGAGCAGAGCAAAGATGCAGAGTGCGCAACTTTTGGACAGGCGGAGAACGCAGTAAAGCTGACGAATCCTGCAATGGGAGAACCCTTGCCTGGACGGGAACATAAGACCTATGCAAAGTGGTGGCGTGACCACAGCTGCATCATGGTGAGTGAGGGGCCCAGCTAGCGACGCACAGACCGCCCGAGAAGGGAGTACTACAAGCTCCTGGCTGCTCTCTTCCGTAGATGGCATCCCACTGCAGAAGAGCCAAGAATGCAATGCCGGAGAAGCTAGTCACAGAGAAGAGCAACCAAGAAGCTGAACGCCTGAGTGTGCACTGAGCCCTGCAAGGTTCCCCAGCGTCGGAAAATGTACCAGGGAGAGCGGGAACGGCGTAATGCCACCGGGACAACATGTTGGGAGGAAATAAACTTCTTAAAGTCACAAATACGAAAGTCGAGCATTAAGTTAGCAGCATTGGAAATGTATGCAATCAACACAGCGTGTACTGAATACATCTGTTTGGGAAACAGATACAAAGTGGAAGCGAATGCCCTGGGAGGAAGGGATAACCCCCCAGGTACAGAGGCTTAAAGAAAGGAGAGAGCCCACCGCAAATAAGTAACGATTGTTGTGAAAAGAGACTGTTGAGAGAACAGAATCAGCAAAGAGACAATCCAGTGCCAAGAATGCAGTAGAGGGGTTGATGGAGGGGGGGGGCGGGGATCATAATTGGCATAAAGTCATATAAAACCTAGGGAAGATTAACCTGCAAGAATATAAGAGACTAAAGTTATGAGGCTGATAAATAATTCCAAGGAAAACTGTCATAAAGCTAGCACTAAAGAGTACAAAGCCCACAAGTATATGGGACGAGCTATTGGAGCTCATAAAATAACTCTTAATTCACGATCAGGGAAGAGAACTTAAAGAAGCAGCTATTCTAAACAGAGACATTTGACTTTCAGTAACCATAGGATGTTATATATAGACTTAAAGAGAACGCCACTGTATGAAGGCAAGAAGAGAGGCGGCCAAGAGAAGAGAGACATTCTTTTGTCCCATTTTGAGTTATTCATGTTAGTGGTAGGGTCAGATAGTTAGGTTTGTGACGGAGGAGAGTTACATTTGATCTGCCTAAAAGATGAACACCTTTAGTTAATTTAGACAGGCAGGGTCATCCCTTAAGTAAAAGGGTAAGATGGGCCTTTTACTCATAATTTCATTAAAGAAAGGTAAGTTGTCCTTACTGTGTCGACTCCTCATCCGACCCACCACACAGGTCAGACCTGACTTTGATGTTAGTTTTAAAGTGATGCAATAAATGTTCACTTTTCATATTAACTGTTTACAGAGCGTATGAGTTTTACAGTTCCTAAATTACACAATTAACATCTCCTAAAAACTCACATCAAAGGCAAGTGACCGCTAACTTTGATTTCAGTTTTAAAGTAATGGAATACGTGTATACTTTTGATAAGATAATGTATACTTTTCATACGAAGATGTACACTTTAGAATGCATAAACTGCATGAGCAGAATAGAGGTACAGTTTATATTAAAACCCTACACAACATTTGTGATATTAACATTGTGTATATTAACACTAATAAACTCTTACTGTTCACTCTCCTACAACACGACCTCCTCTTAGAAAGGCTTGTATAACATGGACTCCTATCACATGTGCTCCTACCACATGCACTCCTGTGACACGTGCTCCTACAACACACTGTCCTACGACACACTCTTATAAAAACATACTCCTATGATGTATGCACCTATGACATGCAATGCTATTATTCACACTCTTACAACACGCACTATTACCACCCACATGCCTGACCACATGCTCCTATAATGTGTACCTACAACTCATGTGTTTTCATACGTGCACCTATAACACTTGCACATATCACACCTGCAAGTACAATACATGCATCTACAGCATGTAGAGACCCGATATGTGGACACACGACACGTGCTCCTACGGCACATGCTAACACATGCTAACACATACTCTTATTTATAACACTGTTATGGCACAAGGTCCGACAACACATGGTCCTTTAACACATGCATCTATGAGACAGTCTTATGACACAAACTCTTACAAGAAAGAAACCTCCAGCACACACACGTACAACACAAACACTTATGCCATCCGCTGATTTGTAACATGCTGGTATGCCACACAAACACACTTAACTACATGCTCTTACAACACATAGTATTAAAACAACACTCAAAACCAATCATATAACCATATAAAGTTGAAATATATACAATTCTAGACATACTATATACACATGTATAGTCCTTACACTATTCATAAACAATGCAAACATGTAATGTGTGCAAAATTTAATAAATGCAAGCTGTACATACCAACAAGGAGCACACATGTAATACACATAAAAACATGCATAAAAACAGTAACTTTCTAAAAACCAATATTCACTGAACACATTACATTTCTTTCACTGTAAAGCATTTTAGAGCAAAAACTAAATATTGCTCAACAAAGTTACCATCATATTTGATAATATATTTTTTGATTTATTAATAGTTGTTTGTTACCTTAACATTATTTCTTATGTTTGTAGACTTACATTTTTGTTGTTTTAACGTTAACTCTTTAGTTAAAAATAAATGTCAAATTATGAATGTATTTAAGAGCGAGTTAAGGTGATCAGATTTAACGCAACAAACAAATCCCTTGAAAGTCAGCGAATGTGGGAAGTGATGACCCCCATGATGTATTTTTTTTTGTCATTGTAAATCCCTTGTGTTAAATGATGCATGTGCTCGGGGGATTTGCAACGGGGGGATGCCGAGTTAAGAAGGCAATCCCTTACCACATCTGCTGAATTTCAAGTTGTTGCATTTAACCTGATCACCTTCTCTCTCTCTCTTAACTAAACTTTTTGTCACTGAATTTCAAGGGTTTTATTAAAATAAAATTTCTTTGGGGCCCCACTAGGCATGGACTTTGACCATGGCTAGTGGCCACGGCCTTCGGACTATTCACTGTAGATATTCCACAAATAATTTGTTTCCCAACACCCATTGCCCCTTGGCTTGTAGATGCAACCTCTGCAGCTGTAAAATATGTGTTTTCTACTCCTTATTCCTGTGGTAGTTTCCCAGTGATCATTTCAGATCCCGCAGGTAGCGTACTGTTCGTCAATTCCTGCGATAATGGAAAGAAAACAGTTGAACATTAAAAAGTCTTCCCTGTCCTCACAGGCACTCACTATGTGTCCCCCTCCTCTTTTCATGGACCCCCACGCCCATAGTTTGCTTTTTCCCCTCCCTAACCCTTTCCTATTACCGCATTACTTTTCGGTTTGTGTGACAGTTTTGTTTATGGTCGCGTCTTGCAAAGTTGCTGCAGTAATCTCACGAGAGTCCCCCGATAACCTGAAAATCTTTTACCTAATCTTGTAACTGGCTCCTCAGCCCACCCCCAACTCTGCAGCTTCAGATGTTCTTCTCTTCCCCCTCTCCACCTCTACCCTGATGTGATTGCATCACTTTCCCTCCTCAAAGAGCAATTTTCGGTTTACCTTGATATCATCACGGGAATCGCTTCCATCGAGCAGCAATAACAACAAAAACTTTGCAATATGTGATTGGAAAAAAACAGCGTCACTCGAACCGAAGAGTTATGGGGTAAAAGGGAAGGGGGACACATGGTGAGTGCCTCTTCATTTCTGAAAAGCCTGTTGGCCTCTCTGTTGCAAAGCACCATGGAAGATCAATAAAAGTTATTGGGGAGCAACCCCTTCTCCGTCAAATAGTTTAAAAACTACTGGACGAATTTACCCCAAACGAGCACAGGAAATTCCTGTGACACTTTGTGCGCACGTTTATTTGTAATGCGGTACAAAACCGTCCAGCGTTTTTACCACTACGTCTGTTAAAAAAATACTCTTCTCTTTGTGAAAATTAATGGAACAAGGCCGAAAACAGTTTTTTTTTTTCTCCATAACTTTATCTTTTAACATATTTTCCCCAAAATTTCCAGTATTGAGTGGTGGGGTACTCTGTTGGGGTTTGGTGACACATTTTATTATTTTTTTATTTCAGCTAAATCCATCAATCGAGTCAAGTTATGTTTTCGGGAAAAGTCATTGTAGACCAGAGTCTCCTTAACTAAGGGGCGGACACACACATGTCCTATAGGCAAGTGAATGCTTGCCCATGAGTGTATTCCCTAACATGGTTGTCTGGTCCTACCTGTCATCTATGCATTCACCTTGTGGTTGTTAATGATATGATATGATAGGTTATTTATAACGCGCTTAATATCCAGAGGTTTCTTAGCGAGGTCCCGGGGATCGAACCTGTGGTGCTCAGTGTCGTCTTGCTTCTATGAATGCAGTTTTAACCTCATTTTGAAGATTCCTTAATTTCGACAGTATTAATTATACATCAGAAACAGAAAATAATGAAACATTAACAGTCGTGACCCGTTTTTTCTTAAACAGTTATTTCAACGCATGGAAGAAACAATAATTGAAACACTTCTTATCTTGTACTGGGGAACTGCCGGTCCCCTCTTCCTTGCTTGGCAACGCGCATCTTTTTCAAATTCAATTGTTTACATGTTCTGGTACAGTCCCTGGCTTAAAATAAGGAGTTGTCATATTAGCACTTTTTTATTTTGTATTCATCCACAGACGACGGGCTGTCCTTGATAATGTTTAACCTCCAAAAGTATGCTGACATTGGTTTGGGGGCAGGGTGTTGGTGCAGACCTTAAGGACTGCCCCCTTGTGAATGGGAAAGGTAGTGCACTTGTAAAACTATCCAAATCTATTCTTTAAATAAAACGATGATGAATAATGCCTAGTACGCTCACAGATGTACATTGATACCTGATATAACATGCTTTTATTGCCGACATTGCAGTGTTTTGAACTTGTCGACTTTAAGAACTGGAAGGAGCGTATCTCGTAGTTATAAAACAGATTTCTTTTCGTAGAGGTGGCGAAGCCTGTACATTTTCAAAATATCACCGCAGAAGGTGGTTGGAGCTAGCCAGCTGGTCTTGCCTTACTTATAGAGGAGATTTGCCCACGAGGTGCTTCCAGAACTGGGTAATTAAGGTGCTATTGGGGCACGATGTCTAAGGAAAAGGGGCAAAGGAAGCAGGCATCTGTTATCCGGGAGAGTTTTTCGTGTCTTATCGAAGCTGGGCAAATACTAAGAGCCTATCCAAGCTGTAACGCTTTGCACATGGCAACTAGAGCCATTTTGATGTTTCATGGGCAGACTTTCTCAGAGAAAAGGCTGTCTCCTCGCAGCGTTTTAATACCTGTGGTTAATACCTGTGGGTCCACAGCGCTGTACAGAAACCATAAACCTGGAGTGGTTTGCGAGTATTTTATTGTTCAGTGTAGAGTAAAATGAGCGGTTGTTACAGCCATGATGGGGAAAGAAGTTTAAGTTCTTTCAGGAAGTTTATAAAGCCAGGGCAACTGCATTTTAAGGAAGTTGCCGATTCAGGGGCATAGCAGGTCAATGAAAGCCGGTGTGTTTCTTGAATTCTATCCCTCCTTCTGTCCATGGTGGAGACTCCTTATCATATGGCACTTTAAGGCATCTGAAATAGGTTGGCCTACCTCTAGGATCCCGGTAGGGTGATGTATGATCTTGGACACACATTGTGGCACTCGTTCTGTTATATGCTAGAAATCACACCTTGCTTTTATCATGCAGAGTTGCTCCTAGGGATCCCACCAGATCTCTGCTCTCTGGAATACCTACTCTGATCTCCACTCTGGAACTATTCTCAGATTGTTTACTTGTATCCGCTTCTACAAGCCCCCTATTTCTTCCACTGCTCCCCTTCTATGTGTTACCTATGGCTGGATGCTCTCTATGGCTTCTACTCCCAAGTCCCCCTTCCCGCGACGTGTTCCCCCATTCTCATCCAGGACCGGATGCTGCCCACTGCCCGAGACATCAGCCCACTCGAGAGTACATTGGGGCAGATCCTCACAAGTACCTTCACCAAGGCATTTCCCCAAGGGGCACCCCTAAAGAGACGTTGCAATAGCCACCATGTCTGGTTGTTCTGAGTCGTCCACTAGGCCCTCCACTAGCCTGGCTGCACTAATATTCTCAAGCTCTGCTCAAACAGACTATGCACATACCAACTAAGCCAATCACTCACAGCAATTGAATAATATTTGTTGTGGATTTATAAGGTGCTACCTGTGAATTCGATCACTTCAAGACAGTAGGGTAGCCCTTCAACAGACTAGCCACAAAAGTCTACACCTCTACAATCAACACACATCACAATTCTGGACAATGCATCCTAATGCAACAGGCACGTAAGTCTCGTCTCTGGATAGAAATTCCTCTTTACTCTCGTCACATGATACTTAAAAACAGACTTGAAATGGAGATCAGGGTAGTTTCGGCCTGCACCCACCAGCAGAACTGCAGTTAACTTGCATTTTCCCTCTCTCTCCACTAATCTAACCCAATCCCTTATCTTTCAGATGCGTCAGAGCGCCTGTACACTGTGAAAATGGCAGCAGTGCACTGTGTAAATCCCACTAACCTAACATTTTACATGTTCTACTGCTTGCATTTTAGATCAAGTTTAATGGCTGGAGGGGGGCCTCAAAATATCAGCAACCCTTGGCTCATAGAGGAACCTGAGGAGATCAGAGGACTAGGGTTCGGTGAGATCAAGCAGCAACAGCAGAGAATCATACAAGGTGAGTGCATTTCTTCTTCCAACACTGCTGCGCACTAGAAAAGGACATGAAGATGGGAGGCACTAATTGCAAATGAATATAGAGGGTTTTTAATTTTAGACTTGGTTCCCTTTACATCCCTCCAAAGAAAATAATTCTTGTGTTCTGTGCATTTCCAGACATGGCCCTTATTACCGTTGTGTGTGTGTGTGTGTGTGTCGGTGTTGACGCTGTTCACACCACACACAAGATAAAGAATGTGAATTCGTCTAAACTTTTACCAGTGGAGGAATGTTGTCTTTTTGCCCAGGACTGGATAGTTTTGTTTGAGGTGGCTTTTCGGCAGACCATTCTGTACTTCAGCACTTGGCTGGCATCATGATTTGAGATTATCCTGAAGTTCACTTTCTACGGAAGGCTGTCCTTCAAGCGCCTTGTACAGCTCTTGGATCCGTTGAATGAAACTGTTTCCAATCCTTTTGCCACAGCCACTGCAGGATGGCTTCTCACGTGGTGATTTCTTATTATACCACCAAAGTACATTTTACACAACTGTGGCGTTGCACATTTGTTTTTACTGATGACAATATCCCAATTCAAAGAATGCCAAATAATGCCTTCATTGTATGGTCAGTTGTTATCCGATTATATGACCAGCTTCTGTGCTCAGTGGGGGACTGCCTTTTGTGAAGCCCACTTGAAATATAATGGTTGATGTTGGTAGTACTCAGAATCAAGTGTATTGTTTCACTTTTTGCAAATACAAAGTCTATGCATGGTGAAACAGTCTGTGAGGAAGTGCACCTGACAGTTAAGAAGCTGAAGGTGCTGTGGAAGTGCTTGTGTGGAAAGGGCAAGGTAATTGCCTAATGGTGGATTTACTCCTAGGAGTTGATGGCCACCAAAGGAGACAAGCTCTCGGGAAAGCAAAAGCCACCCCCTCTGAGTTTCACAGGTCGTTTTAAGTGCTCTCTCAGATAGGTTCTTTTAGGAGCCTACCAGGCCTGTTGCCAGTTCCAGCCTCGTGTCATCGCGATTGAGCAAGAGAATGATTACCATGGACGGTGGAGGTACAGGTGTTGGAGGTGCCTTTCCCTGTGTCACTGCATGCACTGCGACAGTCCCAAAGGCAAATAAAAGTGAAGGGAGATATTTTTAATTCTTATTGGGGGTGTTACACCACAGTCCCGAAACTGTTCTCACATGTGCTTTGATTGAAGTATATAGTCACCTCGCCACTCTGCCGCTGCAGCGTTTAATAGCCCGTCCGTCCTTCGCTAGAGTGATGCTGGTGCTTGTCCAGAGGCTTGAGGTAATCTTCTGTCCCGATTCCCAGAGTTTCACATGCTGCCTTCAGAAGGTAGGATGAGTTACAGTCAGTGGAGTAACTTTACTGAAAATGTTGGGGGAGACATGACAACTGAATGAAAGGGGTGGAGTGGAGGAAGGGTGGATGGTGGCTCTGAGGGATAACGCTAAACTACAACACCACAAGAGTACTTGCCGACGCTCTGTTATAACTTGCATTAGACTGGTGCTGTATCTTTAAAATGTAATTTATAGTGTGTCTTTACAATTCACTGCATTGACAACAGTAAAAAAGGCCAGTCTAGCCAATTATCACATACCATGCTTGTTTTATCAAGATGCCCAGAATGAAGGTATGTCACAGTAAAAAAAAGGGCTAGACTGGCTGCCCCAAAATCCTAGTCTGAGTGTAGCCATGTAATATTTCATATTTGCCGTCTCGATGCCCATTAACAAGTGCTGCACCTGCCAAGCACCTCTCGCGCACACATATACATACATACACACTAAATATTCATACCCATTCACCATGGACGGCATCAGGACATTTCAACCTTTTCAAATAAGAGGCCTCGAGCCTTAGGGTTGGCCCCCAGCACCTGCTCTGGGGTTAAAATGTGCACTTTGCAGTGCTCGCATTTCAAACTGCGCTTTCTCTTCCCACGGGATACACCGAAGTGTTACCGCCTCTTTGCCTTCTAACACTGATTCTTCCACATCAGCCACTTGCTGTCAATGAAGGGTTTAGAGCTCTTCAGTGGGCATTTAGCTTGTTGGCCGCATCAAGATAACTGGTGGCTATTAACCTTATCTTTGTCACCATTGTAATGTATGCACCCCACGGGTGCCTCGGACTGCTTTTGCTCTAAGCAGGGGGCCCCCAACCATCATGTTGAAAATGGGCGCCCCCACACATCTTAATTCCTGCCTGCCACCCACCTAGTGACACAACAAAATAACATTCACAAAATTCATATGCTTGTACACACTCACCTACTCACACACACATGCGCCCAGCATCTACATTGCAATGCATTGTGTGCCCACAACATTTATATGTACATTACATACATGATAACGCATGCAAACAGTGGCACCCAGCCATTGAGCAGACCATGCTTTATCCCGCCCAGGCCCAGACAACTGAAATGTTGGGCTATGTTGAATTGAACTGGCTGAAAAGGCCATGCAATTAGTAATAATTTAGCGCATTTCATTGTTAGCACCTGAATTTGTATGCATTGTTTTTAGGCAATTGAAATCATGATGCGTGACTTGGTACTTGCATGTCAGGGGATTGAGAAGGGCATGGGAGACAGCAGGCAGCTCATTCTCCAAGTTCTTAAGTAAGTGTGTGTTTCTGACACAGAGTGGACAGCTTTTAACATTTAAGCTGCTGACTAGAATAGTCTCATTAGAATATGCAGATGCAGCCACAATGTTTGCCCCTCTCCTGGCGACTGCCGTAGTTTCAAAAATGTAGCCCCTCACTACAGGGTTAGCCCGCAGTCTGGGCCAGCCCTAGAATTTGCGAGGCCCTGAGCGGCAAATGATGTGTGGGTCCCCTCGTAGAAAATGATGTAAATAAAATTGTCATTAATATCAGTAGGGATCCGATAAACTGATGCTCAGTATCTGAATTTTAACTGTTAATATTACGCTTGTAGCAATAACAGGAGTAGGCTTATTTTGGAGTAGCCGACCGAGTGAGCTGAATAATTTTAGAGATGGGGGATAAGAAAATACTGTGATGAGGACGAGCAGGGCAAAGAGTAATGAAGATCACCGGTAAGTAATCCAAACATACCCAAGGTGACTGCACATTCCAAGGATGTAAGGGCAGGGATTGGCCCTGGGCCAGACAGGGCAAAGTGCTTTTGCTGCAGGATAGTGCAATTGTAACAAAGCATATTTTCCTCGAAAGGTACTAAGGCAGTCGGAGTTAGCAATTCCGCAGGTCTTGAAATGTCATCAATAAGTGTCAGGTCCAGAAAACAGTGCGGGGGCTCATTAACATACGAACCAGGGACTGAACGTATCCTGAAGTGGAATACGCATATTTTATTCAACTGGCCTTTCCTAATAAAAGAAAATTCAAAATAGAAATGAATATTGTCCTTTACAAAATGAATCAATACCTGGAGAAAAAAAACAGCTAGAGGAGATTTTCCAAGTACACTGCTGGCAAAGTGTAAAAGGTGTGCACCTTTTAACCCAAACATCTATATTGAAATATTGTATGGAAAGCAAAATAACAATACAAGACATGTGGTTTTGTGGGTTCAAATCCTGGTGGGCGAAAACTTGAGAAAACAACCTTTTTGCATGCTGGCCTCAAAAACACCCAAAGGGGATGGAGTCGGCACTGTGAAAAAAGTGACCAGACGCAGTCGACCCACATGTAATCTCAACTTGTACCCTGAAAATCAACACAGGACCAGGGAGAACATCTTCAGTTCAGCAACCTCTCTTCCCACATCTATGGATCTATGGACCTGGTAAATCATCACAACGAATGTGCCCTCTGATCCTTCCCCCTCCTCACTACAACGTTTGGCTTTCAACAATACTCTGTTTTATAAATCAGACCTGAAAAGTACACACATCATAATTAAAGTACTCCAGCAATATAGGAATTCTTATTGAAATATGTCAACCAATAAGAGTATAAATGTGTTATTTACACCCCATTTTGAATGCAATTCCACAAAATTATAAAGAATGGCTTGTAGGCTGTCTTTTAAGACTTAATCATAACAAAAGATAATGTGAAATAGTAACTTTTTGCATCTTTTGAAAAATGCACCCCCCCCAAAAAAAAGAAATGTATATAATACACTAAATGCGAACATATGAATACTATCGATTGAATATTATGAATTCCACCCACTCCAGCACCCTGGCAGTGGCTGCTGACTTTGAGTCACCAGCCAGGGTGAGGAACTGAACTGCGCGGGGTATCCCTGCTGCCCGCTTTATGTAATGGACAGCCAGGCTCGCGCTGTCCAATTACTTGATGCAACGGCTGCAATGTGGCCCCCCGGCCCTGCTCTGCCCCAGCCAAAAGATGGGGGGGACAATTTGGCATGCCATAAAAGTTGGGGGGGGACCTTGTCCCCCATCCCCCCTTATAATCACGTCCATGGTTACATTTAGTTATGCTCAGAAATGAAGTATTCCAACACGTGTTGAATTGTTGCATTTCTCACTTTCATAGCTGGGAGTGGTTGTCCCACGCCCTTTACACTGGCACCAAGATGTCAGTGGTGTTGCAGAAGAAGGTATTATTATAGAGTGAGACAAAGCTAGATGCCAGAAAAACACAAAACTCCCAGAATTGGAGTACCACGAGGGGACCAGTCACAGTTAAAAGATAAATATCAAGTTTATTAGGTCACAAAGGTAAAAACTAATTAAATAATGCGGTCCACAGTACAAACAAATGAACAAAAAAAACTCGAACAGAAGTTACGTGACAAGCTTGGCTAGCTAGTTACCAGTGTATCAAAAATAAACACACAAAACACAAAACGGTACATATCAAATCAAGGGTATAGTACCCTACACCAGTTAGAGTCAATGTGTCATCAATTATAATCTCTGGTTAAAATACATGTTTCAATTCCTAGAATTAGTATGGAACATTCATCAGGAGGTACATAGATGACCACGTAACCAAGTTAACAATGAAAGACAAATCTTAACAATGAGAATTTCGTAGCATCTGAAAAATAAAAACAAAAAGGGCAAGGAATGAGCTCATAAATAGCAATATGCTTTGCAAGGTTCAAAATACATGAACTATGGCATCATGTTTTGCGTAATCATATCTAAAAGACTCTCGTGACGTCATCAACAGTCACGAAAACCTTGCCTTCGACACCACGACACAGCTGATGCTGGGCCTGGATATCGTCTCTCTCTATACCAACATCCCGCAACAAGCTTCCCTAGACGCCATTGAAGAAATACTTCTATCCCGGGTTGATAATGACCCGGTGCCAACCTCGTTTATTCTCTGGTGCGTGGAACTGGCTTTGAAACGCAACTATTTTGAGTTTAACGGTAAATTCTATCAGCAAATTGAAGGTACAGCTATGGGCGCCACTATGGCTCCAAGTGTAGCCAACCTCTATGTAGAGACGTTTGAGAAATCCAACATTTATAGTGACCTCAACCCTTTCATCAGCAATATTGTCAAGTGGAGTCGTTACATAGACGATATTTTGGTACTGTGGAGAGGCACGGTGGTAGAAGCCAACAATTTCTGATCTGGCTTAATAACCTCAACCCACATCTACAGTTCACTATGACTTCCAGTAATGAATCCACCAATTTTTTAGACCTTACCATTTTTGCTGAGAATGGTGTCCTTAAAATTAAGCCGTATCATAAGCCTACGGACAAAAACTCTCTGTTGGACTACTCCAGCCATCACATTAAACATCTACGTGACAACCTTCCCTTTGGCCAGTTTCTCCGCCTCAAGAGAAATAGTTCGGATAGACAAACATATGAGGCAGAGGCCAACACTCTCAGTACGAAACTTAGACAGAGAGGCTACCCAAAAAAATTGGTGAAAAAATCAGCTAAAAGGGCTTTTAATAATAATCGTGAAGCTCTACTTGAACCTAAACCTGTCAAACCTAAAGATGATTTACTGACCTGAGCTTTGAGATTACCAACATTATTAAGAAAAATTGGAAAATTTTTAAAACTACCACCCAAGCCATGCCTATGCCTATTTTTGCATATAAAAGGAGTACTACTATAGGTAACAGAGTTAGTAACAGCAAATTGAAATCTGTTATCTCCCCTGAACCAAGATTGACCACCCTATGGGGTTTACCCGAAGTTATTGGACATTACCCTTGTGGCTCCTGTGGAGTCTGTAAATTGACCTCCAAAACTAAAACTATTGATGATGGCCTCTCAAAGCTCTGGACTCAAAAAAACCTGACGAATTGTAATACTGAATTTGTGGTCTATCTGATTACTTGTATATGTGGATTGCACTACGTGGGCAAGACTACCCACAAAGTCAAAAGCCGTATGATGGAACATCGGAGCTGCTTGAAGAACAGAACTTAAAATGCTCCCATGGTAAAACATTTCAACCTTCTCAAGCATAACCACGAGGATTTTAAATGGACTGTACTTATAGCCCTTAAAGGGACTAACCATGCTACACGTGAGAAGAAATTGCTAATGATGGAGCAAAAAATGATATATACCTTACGCAGTGATTTAAAGGGTCTCAATGATTCTATTGAATGACATAATATCTAGCCTTTCCCAAGGGTCGGTGGTTCTTTTCATCGAATGTAATTTCCCATGTTGTTCTTTTTTTGTATCAAGACAACTTTCGACCCCTCAATGTTGTATACCCTGTGTCTTTCATGCTACTCTTTAGCTACAATGTGAGGTCTTTCTATGGGCGAGACACTCATTCATACTCTTCTCCCTTGAGACTCACTTTTTTAGTCCGTATGACTCTGTGCCACTGACACGACTGTTTTGGGTTAGTTATCCGTGGTCTACACCAAGAGATTTGTAGGGACCGCTATTTGCCTTACCGGGCCCCTGCTGTGGTATTACTGTTCTGTGTTTACTTCTTAGACTGACTGTGTTTACGACGTTTCTTTGCTACTCTAAGATGGCCACCTTGTTTACTTCTTCCCTGGCTGTTCCTCACCCACCGGACATAGTAGAAGGACTTCCGAGTCTCCATGACTACCGATGTTACATCGGCCGTGGATAGCCTTCCATTCCATTCACGGTACCGTCCCTGACTCATACGGAGCTTGTTTACTCCATTGGACTGTTTACAGCATTAGCACTGTCTGAAGAATTGTCTCCAATATTTGCCGTTTGACGTGTAGTTTTGACGGCCTCCGTAGGTATGATTTTATGCATTCGTTGGTGACACGTAGTTTGGTCTATTGGGGGCCGGATATTCCTGGTATCTATTGTTTACCTACTCCTCCTAGTGTTCACGATGTTTCTCTGCTACTCTAAGATGGCCTCTTTGTCTACCTCCTCCGTGGCTGTTCTTCACCCACTAGACATAGTAGAAGGACCTCCGAGTCTCTATGACTACCGATGTAGCATCGGCCGTGGATAGCTTTCCATTCCATTCACGGTACCGTCTCTGACTCACACGGAGCTTGTTCACTTCTGTGGACTGTTTACAGCATTAGCGCTGTTTAAAGGATTGTCTCCAGTATTTGCCGCATGACGTGTAGTTTCGACGGCTTCCGAAGGTACAATTTGATTCTATGTATTCTTGGGCGACACTTAGTTTGGTCTAATGGGGGCCGGATATTCCCGGTATCTATTGTCTACCAACTCCTCTTAGAGATCTGTCTATGCTCTCTAACGCTATTACGTGTCGTACCTAAACATGCGATTTCTGGGCACTTTCCACACGGGTGAGGATTTCGGCGATATTTCGCCTCTCGGTTTTTGTTCCACAGAGCCGACTACTTACTTGTTTGTAGTGTTTTTGTTCTACCCAAGTGTTTACCTGACACTGGGTTACCTCTGCAACGACCACTCTAGGCACGTCCCTTGCAAGTTACCTGCCCCTGTTGTCTCTCTCACTGCTTTTTTGTCTCTCACTGCTATGTTGTGGGCACAGTTTCCTGCTTTTTTAAGCGATTACTGGCGCTTAATGGATATTTTTATCTCATGTAGGACTGACCCCTGGTCTTCTACCTTTCAGTAGAGAGCACCCACAGGCATCAATGGAGGTATTTGTCCCCTCTTTTTTGATGCCATAGTTCATGTATTTTGAACCTTGCAAAGCATATTGCTATTTATGAGCTCATTCCTTGCCCTTTTTGTTTTTATTTTTCAGATGCTACGAAATTCTCATTGTTAAGATTTGTCTTTCATTGTTAACTTGGTTACGTGGTCATCTATGTACCTCCTGATGAATGTTCCATACTAATTCTAGGAATTGAAACATGTCGAGATAGCTCTCTGTATTTTAACCAGAGATTATAATTGATGACACATTGACTCTAACTGGTGTAGGGTACTATACCCTTGATTTGATATGTACCGTTTTGTGTTTTGTGTGTTTATTTTTGATACACTGGTAACTAGCTAGCCAAGCTTGTCACGTAACTTCTGTTCGAGTTTTTTTTGTTCATTCATTTGTTTGTACTGTGGACCGCATTATTTAATTAGTTTTTACCTTTGTGACCTAATAAACTTGATATTTATCTTTTAACTGTGACTGGTCCCCTCGTGGTACTCCAATTCTGGGAGTTTTGTGTTTTTCTGGCATCTAGCTTTGTCTCACTCTATAATAATGGATTATTGTCCTCCCGGGCATAGACATAGTATACATTGCTAATTACCCTTAGCTTTTAGTATACCCGGCTCCCTCCTTTTATAAATTGTTGCAGAAGAAGGTGCCACTTAAACAGATTAGCAGTCAAGATATGCATTGTCTGTAAGCAATCAATGCTGCCTTGGTCTTCAAACCAAAGTGGATGCCCAGTTAACCAAGCTGTTACTAGTGACTTGTTCACTTCGAGACTGGATAGAGATTTTATGGCCACAGTGTTTGCATTGCAGTATGTTTCACGTTTTTTTAATGTCTGGGTACTAGTTGGCTTGTTTTGATGTTGTATGTGCACCAATATATTGCCTTTTAGTTGTCCCTGAATATGTTGAGATACTTAAACAGGTAAGGTACACACAGCCTGTGCTGGTTCTGAGGGTGCCTTCTTAAGTAAACATTTGCAGGTATACTTTCCTACTTCCTTGTATACCATCACAGCATAGCAGCTGTGGAACCGTGGCTAAAAGCGAGCAAACCAGATAGATGGCGACCATCAGAGGGAAGCCTGGGTGTCAGTAAAAGGCTGTGGAACACATGCATGCCTGGAGGTAAAGAGCAGGTTGGCCGAGCAACTGAAGCCTGCAGTGGAATGACTCACCTGCGACGATGAGCACAGATGGCCCAACAGAACCAGAGTGCATGTGACCTGTGACAGAATACCATCCGGTGAGGGCCAAATAGTCTGAGCTTTGTTTTGTTTTTTAAATACTAAAATAATGTGGGCAATTCTGTTTCTGAACGGGAGGTCTGCTAATCAGACCCCCTTTTCATAAATGCTCCATGCCAAAATTATAATGCACAAAGTGCCTTTGCAGTGACTAGTCTCTTGACATCAACATCCCCAGCTCTGCAGTGTCAAAGTTCAAAGGCCTCATCCAAATACCCGACATCTGCTTCGACCGTCTCTGCAGGCAGAGGTGACTTTTTAATTTTCTGCAGTTTTGATCTAAATTATACCTTAGTCTTATGCCACACACATCTTTCAATATAAGCCATGCCTTGTGGGGTATGATGACACATAATTTTACAGGCACAGCAATTTGATATCACACAATGCCAGCTCTGGGAGCATGACTGCAACTATGAGAGGACTGATGTGTGTTCGTGTCTGGTCTGACTGTTTCCACTACAGCCATATGGGACAATGGCTATGATGCTGCCCCTTTAACACTCTTCACAAAGGGTAAGCTCCCCCATGCCAACTCCCGGGCACAGGAACATCCACCAGGAGGTCTCCTGGAAACTAGTGCTTCAGAGGCAGCGGTTATATAACAAAGACACTCTCATACCAAGGGGCAGACTACTGGTGTCCCTTTTTAAGTCTGCCTACATGGGCAAGGGGCATTAAGTGAAAAGGGAAGAGGTAGGCCAGGAGTAGGGTCCTATCATCTTGGTTCCTTTTTTGGGTCATCTTCCCTTTCCTGTTCCCACAATTTCCATCATGCAAGGTGCTCAGGGTGTGACGTCATAAGGCAAAGGGCACTTGTTATGACGAACTGGATTAGACACATTACAGCAGGCATTCGGCCAATCCCCTGTGACCTTTTGCCTTTAAAAGCAGAGGACAACCCCCTCATTCTATTATTCACTTCTGGACTTCCATAAGAAAAATAAATCATGTGTACCCCTGTTGGGGGATACAGTCCATCACCAGGGCATCTGCCAGGGAGGTGAAGGTAGAAAGTATCCAAGGCAGAGTAGAGCTCTTCCCCTAACCATAACCAGGGAACAGTGGCGGTGACTGCTGTTGTATCAATGCTTCTATACTGGCTGCACTGGAACCAGACTGCCATTCACTGGAGGTAACAGATCCCATGTATGCGCAAGCCAAGCTCCCTGCAGTGGGGTTACAGAAGCACTTGCCTTGTCCTTGAGCGCCCTGGATTAGGCATCCCCGCAACCACAGAACCATGGAAGTGAGCCCTGGCTCTCCCTGCATCTCCAAACTGCTTTACACTGTTTGGGTTCTTTAGTCGTCATCCAAGCTGCGGCAAGGGAACTGACTGAGTCCTCTGACGAATTGACTTCTGCCTTTCAGGAGTACAAGGATGAGTAGAGGCTAAAATGCCCACTCAGCCCTCAAACTTCCACGAACCTACACAATCATAAAGGTAAAATAGGAACTGTTAAGAGACATACTTCCTTCGCCTTTTGTGGTAGCGTGGGCAGAGGGGAAGGCTATGCTCTTAAGAGGGGTGTGAATGATGTGGTCCAGCAGTGACCCCAACAAAGCAGTAACACAGTTCAAAATGTCCAATGAAGGTGCTATAAAAATATATATACTTTAATCAAACGCACCATCTGCAATAAAACTAAACCGACAACACTGTACAAACCCCACCCCTGTGGAAAGGCAGGGAAGATGCAACAGATGAATATAGCGCTCTGAGCATGAATACAGGGGTGATAGGCAAATCATAAACCACAAAAAAGATGTCTTTGGATGGGAAAGGTGTACAAGTGACCTAACCAGTCTAGTCTCTAGGGTGCACATATTGACCATGGGGGCAGTTAACAGTCATGGGTTGCAGTTTTTGGTGATCCGGCAGCATTGAACCAGAGTTGCTGGTGCTATGCAAGCGATTTGAACATCAGGAGTGCGCAAAAGGCAGCACCTGAGAGTCCTGGTATTTAAATGTGTCAGATGGTTCTTGACACACGGCTCAAAGCAAATCAATGGCGAAAACAGTAGGCTCCCAGCTGTCTTGGCTCTTAGGGTTCTGGGAGTCCAAATCCAGGGGCTCAAGGACAAGTTGAGTCCTTCTTGTTCTCTCATACACTGGGGAGGTTCTCATACAGCTGCAGGGGTCCTTAAAGTGAGGTTATGGGTAGCGCTGTGGCTTGCAGAGATGCAGGTCTTGATCCAGCAGCAGGTCACTTCTCATGTTGCTGCGAGTCCCACTCCACGGACAAGATGGGTCCTTGTTTTCAAGCTTCCAAACACGCGGGAGAATGGCATACAACTGCAGAGGCCCTTCAATACTTGTTCCAGTAGCAGTGACACCCCGATGATCCTTATGGATGGTTTGGGGCAACACCTGTCTTGACCTCACAACTCATGGTCTTTGTACCAGCCTGTCTGGCCAGAATACACATCACCTTCCACAACTGAGCTGGCTCACAGAAGCTGTCACATGTGATATCAAATTGGATATGGCTGCAATGATTATGAGCAGTGCCATGCACCATGCCTTAACTCAGGCTTGGCTTATTTTTAGAGTTTACCCTGCCACCAGCATGGGCTACTCATGATAGTAATTTGGAAAAGGTGCAGAGACTTGGATGTCACTGCAACTGTTAAGAGAGCACTTGTGACATCTGAACGTGCTCTGTGCCACTGGTATGGCAGGCGCTGCAGATCGGGATAATGAACCAGCAGGGCACAGGTACACACAATGCTTTTGCCATTGAGCTTATGAAAGCGGAATCTGATCAGCAGAAATCTCTTTCAAAGATGGAATGACCCGCATAATGTTATTCATTAATACAAATTAAAAAAGCCATGACATCCACACCCTTGCCAGATGGCAATTCATCACAACTTCCACATCACAGTTTTACCTGATGGCGAAACTCATCTGTCCCTGCATTTGAGTCTTCTACCGACCCCGACTTGACACTTCCACCTGATCACCAGCTTTTTCAAGTTCCAAGGTGACGTTGCTGCAGTACCCAGATGCTGTGTTGAGCCAGCTGAGCCCACTCGCCACCAAGGCCAGTGCCTGCTTCTCCATATGGAAGGCCTCTGAGTCTTCCAGTTGCTGACCCAAAATCGCCTGCCGTCTCAAGCATCTACGACCTGAAAGCTGTCGGCACTACTAAAGAGTATTGCATCATTGGAACCGGCGCGCTATTCCTTCGCAACTCTATTCCGATGCTGAAAGCACCCAGACTCCAGGTTTGAAACTGAAAAGCCTGCCTCAATGCTGTTTATCCCCAAATACAATTTGGGGATAGCATAAGCTACAGTGAAAAGGCACTGTATCCGTGGTCAATTGTTGGGCCCATAGTGTCCCCCGTGCCACCCCCTTGTCCTTAAAGACCTTGCTCCAGCATGGGGGTCTGGCATGGATTTACATGCTCATGAATATTCCCCATCGTCAGGCTGGGAATCCTCAGTGAAAAAAGAAAGCAGTTTTGCTTTAGATTGAAAACTGCTGGTCTCCTCTTGCTGTCCTTTGGGTCATACTGCCCCTAGCCAATGATACTTGTCCTCCTAAACTCCACCCCCGGTGGCTATCTTCAGATTTTCACCGCACGTTTCGGTGTTGGGAGTCCTCTTGCTTTTCCCCTTGAGAATTTTGACTTTTTGGCTAGTTTTTTTATAGTTTTGATGCTTTGTTTTCTTCAACTCTTTCCTCGTCAACTGCGCGCATTGACTACCAGCAGTGGGGGATCCGTTGTTACTGAAGATAGTTAATCTTTTTTCCATGAGTTTCGGCGGGCCTAGGCTTGGGCATACGTCTCACCTCAGTGATTTCCAAAGCTGGCAAGTGAAGTCTCTTCAGGGCCTGTGTATTGTGAGAAACCAGAGGGTGTCACTCCTATTTTTACATAAACACAGAGCCGAGGAACAGGTGACTGAGAATAACAAGACTATCTCTCATACATCGTACTGGACATGTCCCGTTAATCAGGTTAGGCAAAGTCAGGACCATAAAAGGCAGAACCAAAATATACACTCTGAACAAGGCGGAACACAAGTAAGAGCAGAACTTTCGGGGCAGACCTACTGGAGTAGAGCGACGGACCAAGGGACAAGAGCAGAGGGTCACAACCCCTAAGAGTTCCCTGCTGGAGATCGTTGCCTCAGACAGGCCGTGAAAGACCCATGGAAAAAGCCAGATCCCACATGTGCAAGCTGCATTGTGTTTCAAGGATGGCAGAGTTGGGGCGGCGAGGCCAAGGCTGTGCTACTAACCTGGACTCGTGAATTGGAAATCGTAAAACCATGAAAGAAACACACATGGCCGATTAGTAGGCAAGTGACCTGAGAAACTGGTGTGTTAAAGAAAGTTTGAAGTGGCAACATTATATCTCAAGAGAAGCCTGCATGCGTGTGGATGCGATGCGAGGAAAGGCAGACCTGTGAATTAACTTTGAAGTAAAAACAACTGTGAAATCAGCGATACTGAGTAACAGAGTGGTCCGGCGAAAGGAAGTAGCCCACTCGAGTGTCTCTGTGAAAGATGCATTGTTTGTCGAAGTGGTCCTGCGGAGGTCTGTATAGAAAGCCACACACATTCGAAAGTCTTCTACATCAAAAAGCGGTCTGAGCCTGGCTGAGGGAGATCCAAAGTGTAATGACCTTGGGGAAGGGAGCCCCTGTGCAAGTTTTGTTAAACTTTTATCTGAAGAGGTCTGAGCCTGACAGAGAGGGACCTATGTGAACTGTGTGTTGAAACATTATTTGGAAGTCTGAAAGAGAGACTTAAACGTGGAAGGCCAGTCGAGTCTCGTTCCATGTTTTGGAGCTGTATATTGTATTGAAAACCCAAAGCAGAGTTTGTCATCCTGCCTACAAGGACCGCCTCACTGCTTGTGGTCTAACATGGGGAGGAGAGCTGATTCAGCTACATTTATTCTTTTGAACACTGATTTTTCCTTTACATACATTTCGAATGGAATGTGTCCTCCCACGTATTCCTCATCTTATAATAATTATCCTTCCAGCTTGAGGTCCTTCAGAGTTTTTTTTCAACAGGGGGCGCTGTGTTCCGTCTCATCGAGTCGAAGCCCCTCGAGGGTCTCAGTTCGACTGTCGACGTCATCATCAGTATAAATAGCGCATGCAGCCCCCGTTGGCTTCAGTTCTGTTTTTTCTGAGCTAACACTTTGAAGAATTACAGCGCGCTTCGGTTCTTCAGTGAATTTGTCAGCTATTTTCGCACATCGAAAAATGTCTTCCCTGTCGGCTCCATCAACGCCTAAGATGGGCTTCAAGAAGTGCCCAGACGGTGGATGGAAGATATTGATCACTGACCCCCACCGCATATGTCTGGGGTGGCATGGTACCGGTCACCGTACTTCCGAGTGTAATTATGGTCAGGCAATGAGTGAAAAGGCTAATTGGCGGTGGAGAGGTTGCCTTCGAAGAGCTGAAAAAGACAGGCTGATGAGTCGGGATTCTTCTCGACGGAAAAGATCAAAAAGGTCTCGATCGAGAATTCGATACGCCATTCTTCGTCTTCGTTGAAGGCCAAGAAACTGCATCATAGGTCACATTCGACCTCTAGTGATTCCTCGGCCGAGGTAATCAAATGTACAACTAAGTCGGACTCTCCAGCAAAATGGGATGCGTTTCGAAAAGAAATGCTTAAAATCTTCGAGAATGCTGCCCGTCCCCCTCAAAGAATAAATGGAAATCCCATGCCCCTGTCGATCTGCATCAGGACGACTAAGAGAAGTCAAGGACAAAATCTTCGAAACCGAGCCATAAGCGTGTACAGCATCGAGAAAAAGGCTTCGACAAGTCAGGAATCCAGTCCATCGAGGGTTCCTTCAAAAAACCATAAAAGTCGACAACGCTGACGCCTTCGATAACACCGCCTGCGTCAGAACCATCAGCACCAGGAGACACTGACAATATCGACTCCGAAGTCGTTGTTGACGATTACTTAGAAGTTGTCGAAGCCAAAAGTAATCCAGGATAGGTTTTCAAACCCTTACAAAAGAAAGACATGTTTAAGTCTTTAACCTCTATGAAGGCCAGGAACCTTCAGATGATGATAAACCACAATTTGGTGTACAATATGGCACCCCAAATGTGCTAACGAAATTCATCTCAGATGAGTCTAGGTTGAAAAACGTGTATGAAAACCTTCAGTCAGCCAGTGGTTTAGATACCTCTTACGAACTGGAATTTGGGAAGCCAGATCCTACTGACCATGCTGACTCCTAATATAGGAAGCTAATGAGCAAGGTGATTGTTTTTTTTTAGGTTGGAGCAGGCCTACTCCTTCTTTCGAGCAGGATGACCTGACAGATATTTTGGATCAGGATCCCCAAATAGATAAAGTTTTGCCTTTTCACATTGCACCACAAAAAAGGGTGTCGGCAAATTGGGAGACACCAGAGACTGCGGCTACAGTGAAAAGAAATTTTGCTAGTAAACATAGGCTATCCAGCAGTGACCCAGACTACTTAAAAAAACATCCAGCACCAGAAGGTTTGGTGGTTCAAGCTGCTACATCTACTATCAATCAGCATTCCCCTCTATCCTTCCTGATAGGGATGATAAGAGAGAGGATGCCTCAGCAAGAAAAATATTTACTACTGGTAGTATGTCATTAAAGTCAAATAACGCAACTTGTACCATGTCAAGTTTTAAGTTTACCCTGTGGGACTGAATAGCTCTGGCCACATCCCGGAAGGTGAAGAAAGAGACCGCTTCCTGGCTGTCATCAATGATGGTTGGGAGGCAATGGGTGAATGCCTCCAGTCATGTCTGGATACTGCAGACCGCATCAGCAGATCCATGGCAACTAGCACAGTGTTGCTCAATTTGTGTGGTTGAGGAATTCCGGATTTGTACTAGATGTGCCTTCTAGACTCCTCACAATGCACTTTGAGGGGTTGGGGCTGTTTGGCAGCAAGGCTGATTAGAGTTTGAAAAAGCTGCAGAACCCGAAAATGGTGGCTAAATCCCTTAGCGCAGCCATTGGACAGCCTCAACACCCCTACTCCGGTTCATTATCTTGGAGGGGTAAGTCCTTTCGATTCTACTCCTCAGATGGAAGAGGAAGAGGACAAGCCGGTCAAAGAGGTCAGAGAAGATTCCCTCATGGTGGACAAAGGAGAGGTGCTAAGCGAGCCCAAGCAGTAGCAGTTTTATCCTCAGCTGCCGCTTTAGCCCCCTCAAAACCTCTCTGAGGCCTTGACTCACCAGACCCCGGTGGGAGGTAGACTTACTCTGCATCTGAAAGAATGGCGGGGCATTACTTCAGATGCTTGGGCACTGGAAACTGTAGACCAAGGTTATTGCCTTCTATTTCAAAGAAGGCCTCAGGATCATCCACCAGTGAACAACTCTTTCAAAGATCCGGTGGTGGATTCACGTCTATCCCTACCTGGACTGTTGGCTGATCAGGGCACGTTCACCCAAACAAGCCCGGGAACATCTCAGCGTAACATGCCACTCTCTCCACAGACTGGGCTTCTTCCTCAATTACAAGAAGTCCCACATACCACCATTTCAAAGACTCCAATTTATTAGAGCAGTCCTGGATGCTTCCTCAGGAAAGCCTCCCCACCCGAGGTGAGAGCTCAACATATTCTGCAGATGGTCACCAAATTCCAGAGTGCCCAGCGTCTTCCTGCGTTCGATTTCTTTGAAGTTGCCTGGTTTCCTGGCATCCTGCATTTTTCTGATGGCAGAGGCTCACCTCAGAATGAGATCCCTCCAATGGGCTCTCAGGATTCAATGGTCCCAATTCTCAGGCAGAATGTCAGACCACCTGATAGTTCCGAGCAGAGTCTCTGAGGACCTTATGTGGTGGGCTTGCAAGGACAACATTTTCAAGGGAGAATCTTTTTGGCAACCATGGCCGGACATAACTGTAGGGATGGACACCTCACTCAGAGGGTGGGGAGCCCACACCAACGATCTGACAATCAGCGGTCGTTGGTATCCGACAGAGTCCAAACTACACATCAACCTTTTGGAGCTGAGGGAAATCGGACTAACGATGAAGGCCTTTTTGTCCTCTGTACGGGGAAAGAATGTCCTGATAATGACTCACAACACAGTGGCCATGTACTACCTCAACAAGAAAGGAGGCGTAGGGTCACTACCATTGTGCAGAGAAGCAAAGCAGCTCTGATTCTGGGCAATTCAAGAAGGAATCTCTCTATCGGCACTTCACCTAGCCGGAGAGGAGAACACATCGGCGGACGCTCTGAGCAGGCAGAGCACAGCCTCCCACGAGTGGCAACTAGCTCAGGAAGTCCTTCCAGAGATCTTCACCCTTTGAGGAACCCCGCAAGTGGATCTGTTTGCAACCAGTGTCAACTGGAAGTGTGAACTGTTCTGTTCCAGGGTATTTCTCCCAAGAGGAGCTCTAGGAGACGCGTCATTTCCTCCAGTCCCCATCATTCCTCATGTAATTAGGAGGTTGAGAAAATTTTGGAAATCCATGGTCCTAATTTGTCCAGATTGGGCCCGTAGAACGAGGTACCTGGATCTTCTGGACATGTCCATCTGCCCTCCAATGCTTCTTCCACAAAGAGAGGACCTTCTCTCACGAGAGGAGGGTCCGGTTCTCCATCCAGAGGTCAAGACTCTCAACCTTCACGCATGGTTTCTGAGAGGTGAGATACAAGGATTGGGACCTCCTGGATGATGTAATGGAGATCTTGCCTTCGGCCAGAAGGCCAGCAACAACGTCTTTGTACCGCTACCGTTTGAGCAAGTTCAGCCGCTGGTGCAGGGATAAGAATGTAGAATATGACACACCTATAGTAATTTCTTTTTTGTTACATTTGGCGAATATGGGCCTCCAGATAGGAACAATTAAAGGTTACCTGCCGGCGCTATCTATTTTCAAGGGCTGTTCAGAAGAGGATTTGTATTCTACAATCCCTTTGTTTGTTCAATTCCTAAAGGGTCTTATTAACCCGTTTCCACCAGTTTCATTCAAAGTCCCTGTGTAGGATCTTAACCTGGTGTTAACATTTCTAACATGCTTTCCTTTTGAGCCAATACACGCATGCCAATTAAGACTGTGAACCTCGAAAACTGTTTTGCTAATTGCAATAACGTCAGCCCGCGGGGTAAGTGAGTTGCAGGCACTTTCCTGTAAACCCCCACATATGGTTTTCTATAAAGACAAGGTTATTTTCAGGGTGAAACCTTCTTTTCTACCCAAGGCAGTCTCCGACTTCCACTTGTCACAAAAGCTCATTTTGCCAACTTTCTATCCACCCCCTCATTCTGGAAAGGAGGAGAAACGATTACTTAGGCTGGACCCAAAAAGGGCTCTGCTTTTATATATAAGGAATGTATAAATGACCAATTATTAATTGGCTATACAGGCCCTAAATTGGGTTTAGCTGTTACAAAACAGATCCTATCTAGATGGATCATCCTGGCTATTGGGTAATGCTACAGATTACCAGGCAAAGACCCTTGGAAGCAGGCTCAAGTCCTAAAAATTAAAGTGGGGGGACTCATCAACATACGCATTGGGATGTGATGTCGCCAGAAATTAGCATATCAAGGTGAATTATGCACATTTCATTAAATTGGCTTTGCATAACCACCCAAATTGCACAGGACGAATGGCATTGGCCTTTCATACAGTCAAACACACACAAAATCAAAAGAGGATATTTTCTTATTCGTGTTTTTCAAAAACGTTAAAAGGTGTACATGTTTGAAACTCCAAGAAAAAATACAAATGCTTTCCCTGGAACATGCAGTACTGAAATTGGACAGTTTACCTTTAGTTTATTTTTCATCAGGTTACATAGTGCAACAGTGAAGTGTCCGTCCTGCAAAGCTGACGACTGTGATTCGATTCCGGAGGTTGGCTTTAATTCATAAATTGAAAGAGGATATTCAGTGTTTCTCATTTTAGCTTGTGGGGGGGACTGAGTCCGTCCCCCCACATGTACCCTTGACTTCAGCCCTGCTTGGAAGGCTTGAGAGCATATTCTCCACAAGGGGCATGTCAACCTCTGCTGCTCTTCAAGAGGTGTCCCAATCAAAGACATGTGTTCAGCGGCCACTTGGTCGTCTATTCACCTGTTTGTGCCTGGATTCATCTTCCAGTCAGGAAGGACAATTTGGAAAGGCGGTCCTTCATTCAGTCCATGACAACAGTTAAAACAAAATATTCCTACTCCTACCACCAGATTATTACTGCTTTGGGAGTCTATCGAATGAGGAGGAATACGTGGGAGGACGCAATCCATTCAAAGAATAATTTACTTACCCGTGGTAATGTTATTCCGATTGCATGTGCCTCCCATGTATTCCTCATCGCCCTTCCCAGCCTACCCCGCCGTAGAATTTACGTGTTCTTACACTTTACACTTTCTTGGAGGCTACGGTCTATGGTACCCCTGGTAATTCCTCTTCAGGAGCGGAAAAAAGAACTGAAGCCCATAGGCACTGCATGCCCTATTTATACTGATATCGACTCGACAAGAATGCACACAGCACACCCTGTCGAAAAAATATTCCGAAGCAGCTGAAGCTGGAAGGATAATGATCATAAAATGAGGAATACGTGGAAGGAACATCCAATCGAAAGAATGTTACCAGGGTTTTCCAGCATGGGGTCTGGCATGTATTCACATGCTCATGAATATTCCCAGTTGTCAGGCTGGAAATCCTCAGTAAAGAAAAAAATCTGTTTTGTTTCTGAACTGTCTTTCTCCTAATAACCAATTACTGGTCTCTGGGTCATACTGCCCCCAGTCAATGACTGCCCTCTACCTACGCCCCTCCTCTGGCAGCCATATTTAGATTTTTGCTGTACGTTCAAGTGTTGGGAGTCCTCGTGCTATAGCTCTCGAGTTTCTACTGTGTATTGCGTTTATTCAGAGAATTTTCTCTATTTCTGTCAATTGAGCCTCAAGCTCCACTGATTCATCATCTGATTACCGTGGACCCGTTTTCGGAAGCTCCTACGCCCCTCAAGGGCAAATTTGGTTTCCAGAAGGCCTTTGGACATACCCCGTGTGGACATGGCCAAAGACAAAGGAGACTTGACGCCTCTGTTCAGGATCTGCCCAGGATGTGGACTACAGAACGTCTTCAAGGAGGATGGGCACTCCCGGTGCCTTTACTGCCTACATTCCGACAAATCGCACGTGGAGGAGGCCTGTGCGTTCTGCAAGGAGATGTCCTTCCGCACCATGAAGGACCGTCCCAAGCGGCTCGCTGAGTGGCTGGAGACAAGGAACCCGGCGGCAGGTGAGCCCCTGCAACATTCTTCTCCCAAGAGGAAATCTGAGCGGTCTTCTAAGACCTTTGAGGGCGCTCTGGCGACGGGGGCCCAACAAAAGGCAAAGCACCGGGAGCGATGTGGGTACGGGCTCCTCGGCAGCCAGGCTGGGCGCAGCTTCACCGACACGTCAACCACAAGCCAATGCTCCGGTTCAGCAAAGCGAAGGACGTCGGAGCAACCTGGTAAGCTTTGGGAGAAGGCCCGATCATCTCCGGAGAAAGCCAAGGGGGAGCGAGGTGCTGACCCTCCCTGATGGTAAAGGCCTCAAACGCGCCAAAGGTCGTGAAGGCCCAGATTCACCAGGCCAAAACGTCAATTGAGGGAGTGGTGGTATCCCTGGTGAAGGCCGCGGATACGGGTTCCCAGGAGGCATCCACCAAAACGAGTTTCCCTGCCCGCCCAGAGGGAATCATCATTTGTGCCCATAGAAAAGACTCCCGTGAAGATGCCACTCATCTCTCTGAGACCGTCGCCCCTGGCCGAGAAGAGGGGGGCACAGTGGTCCAGCTACACTGAGATCTCTTCTCAGGAGGAGCTTTCGGGCCTGACAGTACCCGGGAAGAAGGGCAACGAGGCCGGGCCCTACGGGAAGGACCCCAACTAGGTGGATGGGGAGCCGACAAGTAGCGGCAGGGCAGGGAGGAACTGGAACTCCTGTCACAACCGCTTCCACCACCGACGGACAGGTCGGAAGACATCCTATAAGCTCTGCACATCCTGTGCACGGAGATAAGGACAAGGCTGTCCACGCCGACGGGCGATCCGGCGCCTGGACCATCGGAGGATCCACCAGCTAAGAGGAGACGAGTCCATCTTCCTCCACAGTACCACCCTTCCCTTCCATCCCCTCCGCTGAGGGACGATACGGACCCAGATACGGCGATGACGGGTACGGACGACAGCAACGGAACAGATCTCCCGTCGCCGGTACCCAGGGCTTCTCCCCCCGATGAGATCGGATCCTTCCATGCCATGATCTTCAGGGCCTCGGAGATGTTCCATCTCAACCCCGAGGAAAAGGAGGGTTTCCTTTATCAGCGGCGAGAGGCCAAGAGGAAGACCATGCTCTCGGTCCTGCTGTTGGACGACATCTGGGACAAAGGGCTGTCCCTCCTGAAGAACCCATTCTCGACCCCGGCAAAGAGACAGGTACGAGAATAAATACCGGGTTCCAGACTCTGCACCGATGTGCCTCAGATCGCAGCCGTCCCTGGACTCAGTGGTCTCCGCGGCGGCCAGGAAGAAATCCGCAGGGTCGGCAGCATCGACTTACACTTCCCCACTTAACAGCGAGGGGAAGAAGCTGGACGTCTAGGGACGATGGATCATCTCGTCAGCGGTGACGACCATTAAGGCGGCCAATGCTCTTGCTATCGTGGCCTGCTATGATGGGGAGCTGTGCTTTAAAATCACCCCTCCCCTGGACTTCCTCCCAGATGACAAGAGGGCGGAGGCCTCTTGAAATCCTACAAGAAGGCGAGGTGGCTTCAGACCATGCCATCACGGTGGTCACGGACATCGCAGACACCGGGTTCTGCCAGATGAGCAATGGCATTTGCCTTTGTCGGTGTGGTTGGCTCAAGGCCACTAACTTCGTCAGGATGTCAAGGCGAGGGTGCTGGACATGTCCTTCGACGGAGACAACTTGTTCGGCAAGGCGGCGGACAAGTCACTGCAGGCCATCAAGGCAGTGAGACGGCCCGTGGCTTGGGCACACTCCAGCAACGACTGTCGTCCTTTCGGTCCCCTGCAGGCAAGTCACAGGGTGCCTCCAAAGGATTCAGTGGCAGCTCGTCTGCATACCGTCAAGCATCCCATTCTTCGTCCCAGGAAGCCTACAGAGGCTGCAGCAAGGACGGAGGAAATCGTCATCGTCGCCAAGGGACCCAAGTTGGTACGGCCTCTGTGAAGCAGGACTGAACCGGCCATGACGTCGGGGCCCCCCCCCCCTGAGCACCCAGGTGGGAGGCCGGCTGGCGAACATCGGCGACGTGTGGAAGTCCATCTCCACCCACCGTTGGGTGCTGGATGCCCTGGCCCACGGACACACCCTGGAGTTCCAAAGGAAGTGTCCCCATTTTCCACCTGTGGCCAGAAAGGAAAACCACATTCGACAACTACTTCACGAGGTACGAGCAATGCTGAAAAAGGGTGCGATAGAGCTTGTCCTGAAGAGGCTACAGGGCTCTGGAGTATACTCGCAGTACTTCCTTGTCCGAAAGAAGACCGGCGGCTGGCGGCCCATTCTAAATCTCTGCCGCCTCAACAAATACATAAAATCCCAGATGTTCCAGATGGTCACCATTCACCATGTGCTGGGACAGCTGGAGCAAGGGGACTTCCTGTCGTCGCTGGACCTGGAAGATGCCTACTTCCGCATCCCCAAGGGGCATCAAAAGTTTCTGCGCTTCGTGGTCCAAGGGCGGCACTACCAATTCAAGGCCCTTCCCTTCGGGTTGAAGTTGGCTACAAGGGTCTTCACCTAGTGCCTGGCACCGGTAGCAGCGCGGCTGCAGGGGATCCACGCATCGCACGACACCCGGTTCCTGGGAGCCAGACTCAACATGGTGGTGCGCCTAGCTTCACTGTCGGAGGACAGGATAAAAGCCATTCTGGGCAAGGTGCAACGGCTGTTGACCATGGAATTTCCCAGGGTGAGGTCCATCAAGTCCCTGCTTGGCATGATTTCGTTGTTCATCTACCTCGTTCGGCTGTGCAGGCTGCGGATGCCCATTGAATGCAAGTGGCGGGAAGCTTCGAGGAAGCTTCGAGGACAAGATCACCCCCACCGAAGCATTCCGTTGAGCGATTCGGTGGTGGGGTGTCTGCGTGCATCTTGCGGCGGACACAGACTTTCAAACCCCAGCGCATCAGGAGACGGTGACGACGGACGCCTCCCTGGACAGATGGGGCACATATACCGGAAATCTCCGCGCCAGAGGAGAAATCGCTGCACATCAACGTTCTGGAGCACTGAGCCGTGTTTTGGGCCCTCAAGTCATTCCTTCCGTCCCTCAAGGGCAAGGTGGTGCGGGTCTTCACCGACACCACCGCCACAATGTTCTACATTCGGAAGCAGGGGGGCACCAGATCCCCAGCTCTCTCCAAGGAAGCGCAGGACTTATTGCACTGGGCCGTCACACAGAGGATGTTCCTGTTACCCTTTCACCTAGCAGGAGTGAAGAGCACTGTCGCCACCTCACTTAGCAGGGAGCTGCGCTCTTGCCACGAGTGGGAAATTGGGCAGGATCAGGTGGCCCTACTGTTTTGACGATGGGGCTATCCCCAGATTGATCTGTGTGTGACGGCGACGAACGCCAAATGCTGGAGGTTCGCCAGGAGGTTTCCCCAACCGGGGAGCATGGGGATGCATTCTCATTCCCCTGGGTTGGCCTGTTTATCTATGCGTTCCCGCCGGTGCTTCTGTGTATCATCAGTCAACTCAGATGGTCCAGGTGCCGGATGATCCTTGTCGCACCAGAGTGGCTGAGGCAGATATGGTACCCGGACCTTCTGGACATGTCAACGTCCTCTCCAGTCAAGCTTCCGGCGGACGCAGATCTTCTCGCCAGGGAAGGAGGCGAGAGTCTGCACCACGACCCGGGGTCGCTGAACCTGCAGGCCTTGCTCCTGCAGCACTAGAGTTTGGAGGATACGGGATCCCGGCGGACTGCAAGGAGGTACTTGCCAAAGCCAGGGCTTCTTTGACTCTTCACTGCTACGGACTTAAATGGAAGAGGTTCACCGTCTGGTTCAGTGCACAGAAGATAAACCCTCTATGGATTACGGCCCCTCAAGTGCTGCCGTATTTGCTGTCATTGGCCAAGGCGCGGCTAGCACACGCTTCTATCAAGATCCATCTGGCGGCTATCTCCCGCTTCACCAGGACTCCAGGGCGGTCGTCACTGTGGTCGCATCACCTGGTTAACGAGTTCATGAAAGGACTTTTCCGCTTGTTTCCGCCGGTGTAGGCCCTGGCCCCGGCGTGGGAGCTCAATGTGGTGCCGACTAGGCTCATGGGTCCTCAGTTCGAGCCTCTGCATTCGGCGCCTCTGAAATTCCTATTGTGGAAGACATTGTTTCTGGTGGCCATCACTTACGCAAGACGAGTGGCAGAGATTCAGGCCCTCTCATGTAAGCCTCCATATTTACATTCCACGGAACGAGGGTCGTGCTGAGGACGCACCCCTCCTTCATGCGCAAGGTGCCGTCTGACTTCCATCTCAACACCTGTTACCTGTTTTCTTCCCGTCGCCTTCGTCGCCGGCTGAGAGGACTTTGCACTCGCTGGATGTGGCTAGAGCGCTGAAGTTCTACGTGGACTGCACAAAGGGTTTTCGGAAGACATGACAGCTGTTTGTGAACTTTGGCCCTGTGAACCAAAGGAATGCCCTCTCCAAGGCTTCCATTTCCAGGTGGCTCTCCGGCTGCATCATCCATTATCACTGGTTGGCAAACCGACAGTTGCCTGGCCGTTCGAGAGCCCATTCGACCAGAGCGATCGCTGCAACTACTGCGTTCCTGTCTGGTGTGCCCCTGCTATACATCTGCAGGGCTGCTACGTGGAGGTTGATGCACACCTTCACGGGGATTCTACTGCGTCGACGGGGATTCCAGGGAGGAGTCCAGAGTCGGCCAAGCAGTGCTGCACAACCTGTTTGCTTGAAGGTGAGCCTAGAGGGGAGTTAAGTGATGCTTAATGTTGAGCCTTGCCACCTCCCGTGGTTGTGCATGTGTGTACTGCTATGTATTATTTATTCATGAGCATGTGAATCCATGCCAGTCCCCATGCTGGAGAAGGAACAAGTTACTTACCTGTAACTGTTGTTTTCCAGCATGGGTCTGGCATGGATTCACATACAAACCCTCCTGCCTACCCCTCTGCGGCTCTTCTCTTGGTTCTACTGCTACTTTACGTGCTACCAAATGTGAAGATGGCTGCCAGAGTAGGGGCTTAGGTAGAGGGCAGTCATTGGCTGGGGGCAGTATGACCCAGAGACCAGTGATTGGTTATTAGGAGAAAGACAGTTCAGAAACTGATTTTTTCTTTACAGAGGATTCCCAGCTTGTCGACGGGGAATATTCATGAGCATGTGAATCCATGCCAGACCCATGCTGGAGAACAACAGTTACAGTTAAGTAACTTGTTCTTCTGCTTTTTGTACACTTTTTGGACAAGAGTTATGGCAGGCATTAGGTGTTTGTTAGCATAAGCCATTTTGATTTGACAGAATCTACTAGGATTGTTTTGTTTATCATTTGATGGTCGAGACTACTCCCATCCTAGTTATAGGGCAAATTAGGTTTTCCAACCCCAGAAATATCAAAGGTTTCACAAATTGTACCTATTGTGTCAGTGTCATACTTGTGATACCATGCCTCCCCTACAGTATCCTGTGGCCTGAAGGTTTGTCGAGGATCAGAACTGTGATGAATCGGCAATGATTCTCCCAGAACACCTGACTTGGGACCCTTCCCATATAGCAAGGGAAAGGCAGACGCTTTCTGGTCCTGACCCTTGAGGTGGTCTGCTGGGGAAGAATCACATGAGGGGTGAGGCAGGTCAGGAGGAATGGTAAACCCCCTTATTCAACTTTCCCCGAAGTCCTACTCTTCTGATGGCTTGTGTAAGGAACTCATGGTGCAACAGTAAAGACACAAGTGATCACAGTTCAAGGGTGTTTGGGTGAGAAAAACGCCTAATCTAAACCTAAATCTAAGATAGGAGTAAGCTATGACCATCAAATAATAATAGAATATAATAAGGTGGTCCTAGTGGCATCTTGTCAAATAAAAAGGGCCTATACTAAAAGCAAAGACTGTTGCCAATCCTTACAACTAATTTACAAAGTAGTGTATGTTAATGTTCACAAGAAAAGAAAGAAGAATTCACCAAATAAGTCAGGATGGTAGTAGGGCTGGGGTCTCCCTTCCCCACGTTTTTAGCACGGGACAAGGCAGGACTGCACACTCCTGGGCCTCGCCAGCACGAGGTAGGTTAGAGTTCCCTTTTTTTTTTTTTTTTGATCGATGTCAGGACCTTCTCGGGCCAAATCTGTTTCCTGCAAAGTCTCTTGCCTTAGAAGGCCTGCTGAATGATGAACAATAAACAAAACAAAAGTTCCTTTTGTAATCCTTCATGTTGAGAGATTGCTCTTTGCCCCTTGGATCCCCCTCAGCCGGGCTCTGATCCTTCTTGTAAAGTTAGCCTCCCTCCGTCGGGTTCACTACGGCCTTCTTTTCACAATGATCAAATCTTCAGATAACCATTCACTGTGGAGAACCCTCACCCGGGTTCACACTTCACACATATACAGTTCACTTGGTTTTTTGACACTGGGGGTTTACTCTCGTTAGCTTTCCCCTTGGCATCCCTCTGTCAGGTTCACATAGCCTTACTATCACAGTTTATGATTTTCTAATGCAGTTCATGATTTGCTCATCTCATTAGAAAGGAGGGTTCCTTTCCCCTAGCTTTCTCTTGGCATCCCTCCATTGGGTTCACACTTGCCACAGTTCCTAAAACAGTTTCTTTAGACCCGTTAGGTTCTTCCCTTTTCCTAAAATCGGATTTCAGCCACAAGTCAGGCTTTCTTTTAAGCCCCCAGCCAGGCTCTCCAATGTGTCAAAGACTTTCGAGTGTACGAGGGGTTTTGCTCGACACTTGTAGGACCACTTTGACACTTATCCCCGGCCTCTTGGCTTTCGAAGCTTCAACAAAACAAACAGAACACCCAAAAAAGGCATCAGTCCTTCGAATGAGCGCCCTGCGACGCCTGAACACTCTGCTTCTGAACCTTTTACTGGGGTTTCTTTAAAGTTCAGTTACACAAGTTCTTTGTTAAAACAAGGTTGCTGCCTGCAACCTTGGGCCCAGCACAGTTCGGTTTTACTATCTATCTTCTTCGACTCACCGGCTGTGCTGAACTGTCAGTTTTCTTGACCTGGGAGTCAATGACGGCACCACGGCGGCCATTGCTTCCCCCGCCCCCTTGGCTACCAACGCGGGGGAGCCCTGTGTGCCGCTGACACTTGTCCCACTACGTGTCAGCTGGACTTTCCAATCTTAGGAATTCCCTTTCAGAGGCTTCACCGGTCTGAGTTGAAAAGGGCAAGAGCAGTTCCCCCTTCGCCATCCCTCCTGGTCTCGCCACCTTTTTCCGCCGTTTGAACTGCTGGTCCGATATAGCTGCTTCCTCGTGCGTTCAGCCTTGCTCAAAGTGTGCTCTCGTGCTCCGCCTTTTATCCCAGTGGGGGAGGGAAAGGGCTGTCAGGTGTGCGTACCGATGGTCAATTGTCTGACTCTACCTGACTTGTCCCAACACAAGGGTCAGGCAAACGGCTCTGGTCTGTTCTTTCATGGTGTAGGAAAGTGTTTATGTCGGAAAAAGGGAGGGGTAGAGCTTCTAAGGATCCTAGAGGATATGTAGGGGAAAAGGTGTTATAGGGAAGGGGGTACCTCTTCTCACCCATCGGTGTCTCACTTTCACTCCCCGAGGACCACCCCATCCAGGTGATCCTCCCGTACTGGTCCACCCCACGAACTAGATCCTTGAAACACTTGTGTATAGGCGTGTTATAAATGCCATATCATATCAATAGCGATGGACATGTCCTGGCCACCTGGATGACAGATCCCCGGGGACTTCAAGTCCCATAATTCTAAGTACTGGGACGAGGAAGATGACTGAAGAGGTGCAGTACTATAGGAGTGGTCAGTTTACTAATGCAGATTACCCACACCTGAGGGAGACTGAGAGGCCTAAAAAACCAGAAGGAACAAGCAGGAAGCAGAAGCAGCATGGTGGATGCAGACTGTCCAAATTGCTAGAGAAGGGAGAAGACGCTGGGGCCATTGCGTGGCAGAGAGCAACTGCAGATCCTGAGAGGGTCTGTGGATCTCAAATCCTAAATTGCAGAGGTCACGCAGCAGGAAGCGTTTGAGAGGGAAACTTGCCCTCTGGCAATCAAGTTTACAGAGGCTGCACAGCGGGAAGCGAAGACGTGTGGTGTTTTCCCTTCCCGGTGGTCATCTCAAGTGACTGGCATGCACTCGAGAGCCTCGAGGTCTCTGGTGTTCACAAGAGAACCTCGGGTGCAACGAGGGCTGCATTACCAGGTGGTGCGGGCAGCGAAGAAGAGGTTTGCTGCGTCGTGAGAAGGCAAAAGAAGAAGAATCCTGCAAGCGGCGAGAAGTCTAAAAGCACGTCTTACCCGGTTAGTCCACTGCCTGTGTGTGACCTTCCTTGCTCGCGTATGCAAGGAAAGGGTTCAGCAAGTGATAGACGCTCATTTGTGACTGAAAGTTACTCGGAAAGTTCTTTTGAAACTTGTGCTACTAAACCAAAGCAGAAGCAGCACTTGTGAGCGAGAGAGATTTACAAGGTACCTTTCGAATACGAAAGTCCTAACAAGCAGCAAATCCATATTATACAAAAGCCAATTGACTGCAATGTTATAAATATGAGTCTATGCAAACAACAATATAAAAGAGCAACAGGGTTAAAAGAGAACACCTACAAGCATTGCCCAAGCCAAGAGAAAGCTAAAACAAGGAAGTTACAGAATAACAGATATGGCCAACCGCAGAAAAAAGGGCCATTTAAAGATTCATAGGCAGTGGCAATTGTTGCCCATATGTTACACAACCTGTGGTGAAAATTGGTATGAACTCACACTATCCAAGTCTAAGGAAGAGAATTAAAAGACTCTTTGCATATCAGTTATTGGCTACTTGTGTAGGGGGGAAACACAAAGGCTTCCCTTCTGGGAGAGATGGATCCAGAGGGAGAGGAGCTTTATTGAGAGAAGAGCGTTACAGAGCACAAATATAAATCTTGTTTTCTCTGAAGAGTTGTTGGAAGTTTTGAAGCTGCAATTCATTGAACAATTTTAAGTTGTGGTAATACATTAATAAGATATTTACCCCAAAAGCACTTGTGGTCGAGAATTTCTGTTCGGGCAGAGGATTATACCTGAATTGCAAGCTGTTGAAGTGGGCCTGGTGTGAGAGTAAACCAGGTGAAAGTTGAAGTGCTTAAAAGGGGGCACTGATGAATATAATTTATGTTGAAGGTGATACTAAAACCAGATGTGGCAAAAATCATCCTGGCTAAGATTAATATTGTTGCTATTTATGAACTGAATAATTATTCAGAGAAGTAAAGGAACCTTCTATTTTCTGTGTTGGAACTTTCTGTTGAGAAATTGAAGTTATACCAAGTGACAAAGTGGAACTATGTCAAACTGAGTTGGAACTTTGTATTGACGAATGGAAGTGGAAACAAACTGTGCTTGAACCTTATTGCAAATCAGGATTTCCTTGTTTCCCTTTTTTTTTTTAATTGTGAAACAGCATCATCTTTAAACTTGGAGAAGGGGAATTCGCCCAAGTTATAAAGGGAGACTGTGGTGACACTACAAATTCAATCATTCTTTGCTGAGAATTACTACACATTTCTTTGTTTATTTTCTGCATGTATAAGTGTGAGGGACAGATATCCTTTGTTAGTATTATCTTTAGTTTATTTTAGGCATGGAAATCCTCGTCGGGGTAGGGATAGTGAGGCGTTCATTCAACCTTATTTTATAATAAAATGGGTATTTGTTGAGATAATTCACAAAGATGTCTGCTTCACATTTCTGACCACTCACAGCACCTCAAGTGCCTTTTTATTGTGTACACCCAGACCACGATGAAGACAGATGTGAGATCTACCGTAGTTTCCCAGCAAAGACCAAAAGAGATCGCTATTGCAGGTTGGTGGCTTGGCTGAACGAGGACGACTCTTGACGTGGCCACCAGGGCGCAGACGTGCCTCGTCGTGGACCGGCAGGTCCCATGCGGTGCTTCCTCTGATGAAAAGAGGCTAAGGTCCTTTGAGGATGCCCCTTTCCGAGGGGATTCAAAAGAAGGTGAAACATTGTGCATCTGTTCCCTCGAAGGCCGCTGATGCTGCGGGATATGGTTCAGGAATGGCCTGCTCCCCGTCTTCGGCTCTGTCAATACGGAGCCTGCTGGCTATTTGGGTGCCTTCTGTGAGTAAGTCACAGACCCATGCCAAATAAAAGTCCTCTTCCAAGGACACATTTTCGAAGGAGAGACCTGCGAGAGGCCCGTCGATGGCTCCCTTGTCTTCGTCAGACCAAAGACCCCATTGATGACATCCTTGTCAACCAGAGCCACAGCCTCATCGACAACCACTTTTTCGACTAAGACCTCCACCTCGTCGATGGCCCCTTCTTCGTCGATGACCCCGTCAACATCTACCATCACGTCGTCGACGAGAAGTTTGGTGGCGACTTCCACAGTCACAATGACGACAATGCCAAGGGTGGTTCTGCCTCCACGACCTCTGTCGGCTGTACCGACTTCGCCGGTGACTACACCGATTTTGCAGATTCCTATCATCGCCTACTTTCTGAAAGACTTGGGTAGGGTGAGGGACTTGCTACCTCTGTCAGACTTTCTGCCAAGACCCGTGAGGGTGTCTCCAATGGCTCCAGTGGGGTCCTCAAGGAAGTCTCCTCACATCTACACTAGGTGAGCATCTGCCTGCAGATTTTTTACTCGGACCATGAGGGAGGACAAGGGCCCATGTCACAGGAAGGTTCTCCACAACAGGATCCATTCCTGCCTTTTGCTCCTCCAAGAGGTGTCAGCCCTGTTTCATTCCCCGCTCTGGCTCCTGGGCCGGCTCGCAGTCCTACCTGGAGTCCCCTCAGGCACCGTCCTCCCAGGTCACAATGTAAGCCAAGCCGAAGCATAGGCCCTCGCATTCCTACCACAAGTCCCCTCAGGCCCCGTCCTCCCAGGCCACAATGTAAGCCAAGCCAAAGCATAGGCCCTCGCTGCCCCATAGGGCCTTGACACAAGTGGAAGAGGAGCCGCCTTGTACCGACACTGGTACTGATATAGATAATAGTGTGAATGCTGTACACACTGGAACTCAAATACACACTATGTAGATCTGCAAAGTATGCTGACTACTCTTAAGTTCTAATCGCTATGGCACCTGTGTTTAAACAAGGACGATGATTTGTGATGCACATGATTCTCTTTGACTTTAATTTGTTATTGTGCAAGAAGGGTTCCGACGCTGACCATTGGTCTGATTGTTATGTTGGTACAAGAATACATGTGATTTTCCTTGTACACAAATGAATGCCTATTGATATTTGATGATTTAATGTGCCTTGTTGCATGCAGAAACTGTTAAAAATTGAAATTAATAGTCGTCCTCGCTGTATTGAGGTAACCACATAGATAACTAGTTTTACAGGTATCGGGACTGAGGTCCCCTGAGGAGTGCATATTGGGCCACTGCGTAGTGATACAGTTTTGGTTTTTCTGCTTTTCTTTGTCCCAAGTGGCCTTGTGACACTAGCCCTTTTGCACCTGAAATGATCCTGAACAATGTACAGGATATGTTAACACTTGTTGTGAATTGAGCAACCTCTTTAGACACATGAACTACTCTCCTTGAGGAATTCCGATAGAAGACTTTACAGGTCTGTGCACCCCTACTTCTCCCCTTATCTCCCGATTTCCTGCCAAAAGAGCCTTCTCGCAAGTGTTCCTGAGCCATTCATTGAAATGACCAGCTCCACCCTGGGAGAGCGTCGCCGTTCTGAGTTGAGACTCAAAACTTGGGATCGCTAGCGTGTGGTCCTCGACCCTCTCCAGCCAAATTTCAAAGGCCTAGCTCCTCTGGGTCGCAAATTGGGAGAGTGCACCACGCCACGAGCCTGCGCGGTTGCTGTGGGTGTCTTTCCTTCTTGCCTGCTCGCCTGAGCCCTCAGTCCTGCTGCACTGGAATTTTCCTGCAAGGGCAGACCCGCCTTGCATAGTGGGACTTAATTCTTCATCACCTGAAGCCCTTTCCCGAACTGCTACAGCCCCTTAAAGAGATACCGCTTTTGCTATTTACGCACGACCGCGCGTTGTAAATGCACTGCTGTACTTTCAAAGTGTTCCCCCCCGCCCCGCTTACCGCATTAGGCTAAAGTGATTGTATATATGTTACATAGTAATACGCTTGTGTGGTAACTGTTTCTCTATTACTGTGGTTATTCATGCTTCATTAGAAGGCCTATAATGTGTATGTATTTTTGATATACACCTCTCTAGGAGTATTCTGTGGCTAGTTACTGTGTGTGCTCATTGGGGCTTTTGATCACGTACCCCTCCTGAGACAATCTTGACTGCCCACCAAGCTACCTTGATTGGTCCGGCTTGTCCAGAAGATTCCCCAGTTCCACTAAACTAGGGTGGGCTCCTAAACTTCTGCCCACCAGGTCAGAGGCTAGAAATCCAACTTAACAGGCGAAATTTGGGAGGAAGTTTTGGCCCTTATGAAGATGCCAAGTACCATCCCCTGCCCCAAGAGAGACGAGCTGCAGAAGAGGTACAGGGGTCCCAAACTCAATTCCCTCTCCCCCGCCAGGTGCCTGAGGTTGCAGCCTTCTCCAGACTTGGTGGTGTCAGCCGCCGCCAGGAAGCACTCGTACAATCTGTCCTCTTCCACGGTACCCCCAGACCAGGGGGGCAAGAAGCTGGAGGCAGTGGGCAAACACATAATTTACACTGCGGCTTCCACTGTCAAGGCCATCAATGCCCTTGCCATCCTGTCTCGCTATGACAGGGGCATTCTGTCCTGCCACTGGAATGCAAGATGATCCCGGCCAAGGCCAGAGCTTCCTCTACGCTGAATTGTAGGGTCTCAAATGGAAGCGCTTCACATTGTGGAGCAGGACTCGGAAGATAAAGTCTTGACGAATCACAGCTCTGCAGATCCTCCTGTACCTGCTTTCACTGGCCAAGTCTTGCTTAACTCATGCCTCTATCAAGGTACATCTAGCTGCCATATCCTGGTACACCTGGGCGCAGAGAAGGCCCTCCCTGTGGTCGCACAGGCTTGTCAAGGAGTTCCTCAAGGGCCTCGTCGGCTTGGGAGCTCAACATGGTTTTGACTAGGCGCATGGGGACACCATTTGAAGCGATGCATCAGGCTCCTATGAAGTTTCTTTCGTGGAAGACGGCTTTCCTGGTGGCTATCACCTTGGCCAGGCAGGTTGGGGAGATACCGGCCCTCTACTGCAAGCAGCTGTACTTGACCTTCCACACTAAAAGAGTGGTACTGCGGACCCACTCAATCTTTATGCCAAAGGGCCCTAGCTCAACAAGCCTTTGGTTCTGCAAATGTTCTTCCGAACCCTTGCTGAAAGGGTGTTGCATTCGCTGGACGTTGCTCGTGCCTTGAATTTTGATGTGGCATGCACAAAGGATTTTTGGAAGACTTCTCAATTGTTCATAAATTTTTGACTTGTGAACCACAGGATGGCCCTCTCTAAGGCTTCCATCTCCAGGTGGCTCTCCGGCTGTATCATGCACTGTCATCGTCTGGCAAACAGACCTCTTCCAAGCTGGCCGAGATCCCATTTCACCAGAGCCATTGCAGCAACAATGCCATTTCTCTTTGGTGTTCCCCTGCTTGTCATCTGCAGGGCTGCTACATGACGGTCCACCCACACCATCATGAGATTCTACCGCGTCAACAGGGATTCCAGGGAGGAGTCCCAGGTCGATCGGCCGGCCAGGTGATGCTACTCAAATCATTTGCTTGAGGTCTGTTCCACGAGTAAGTGTGACGAAACAGCTTCCGAGGCACCAGTGGTACAGAGGTGAATATGCGTTTCGAAAAGCATCAATCAGCCCCACACCGCTAGTACACCAGAAGGGGATCCGACCAGATTGGAATAACAAGCAAATTATAAACCTCTTCGTCCAATTTTGGTAACGTGGAAGGAACAGCAGGCTTATCCCTGAAAGGTCATGGATTGTGGTTAGTTGCAACACAGCAAAAATATAAGGCAGAGTCAGGCAATTGACGACAACTACACACGCCTGATCAGGATTTCCCTTTCCCATCAGGATAAAAGGCGGAGCACGAGAGAAAACTCTGAGCAAGGCCGAACGAACAAGGAAGCAGTTATTCCTGGACGGCAGTTCAAGCAGAGGAGAAAGGCGGCGAGACCTCAAAGGACGTCCAGGAGGGAGTTGCCCTTGCCCTTTTCAACCCAGACCCACAAAGCCTCCAACAAAGGAATAATAAGACCGGGGATCACAGCTGGCGAATGGTGTGATGGATGTCAGCGGTACATGCAACCATAGCCAGGGCGGGGAGACGTGGTTACCATTGTGGTGCCGTCCTTGACTCCAGCGGCACAGAAACGCCAAGAAGTTCAGCACAGCACAGCCGGTGAGTCGGAAGAACCTGATAGGAGACAGAACTGCATTAGACTCAAGGTTGCAGTGCCAATATTAAGAAGATTAATAGACGGAGGTATTTTGTTGTGAACAAACTTGGTATCAGAGATAGTGGGCTGGTGCCACAGAGGCGCTCATTCGAAGGACTCTGGCTGGTAACCCTCTCCTGAACCAAGAGAATGTGAACTGAGCAAAATATTAACACTACAAATTCCAAGCGGCCATAGGGAAGGACGGCGTGAGGTGTTAAGGTGGTCATACAAGGGTCAAGTCAAACACCTTGTACAATCGTAAGTCCTTGACACCGTGTTCGAGGCTTTGACATTCGTGAAACTGTGAATCTAACTGAAGGAGTTGAAACAGTATTTGTGCCTGGCTGAAGGGAACGCTGTGCGAACTGTAATTTTGTGAACCTGCACTTTCCATAGGCCAACAGAGTGACCCGCGAGACGTGATCGCCCTTCGTAAGTCTTTGTTTAAAATTGGCAAAGTGCTTTGGGAGGTCTGAGCCCGGATGAGGGGTGGCCTAATGTGAACATTGTGCAATTGTTTAAAAAGACATTAAGACTTATGAACCTTACGAATGAAGAGATGATTGAAAAGCGGGAGTGAGTCTGACGGAGGGACGTCAAGAGAAAAACATAGGCAAGTGAATCCCACTCTGTGAAGAAGTTAAGTGAACTACATTGTGACAAATATGAACCCGACTGAGGGATGTCCACAGCGAGTGGTTGGTCTGAGCCCGACTGAGGGAGACTGACGACTGAGAGACAGATGGGGGCCCAGCTGGGGGGGGATGCAAGGCTAAAGGGTTATCACCTGACGTGAAGATAAACAGCAGGAACTTTTTGTTTTGTTGTTTTATCATATCAGATTATTTGAAGCAAGAGACTGTGCATGACAGAAGACTTGGGCGTAGAAAGCCCTGATACAGAGAAAAGGAACTGTACGCTTGTGCCAGAGAATCCCACGGGACGCCTTGTCCCGTGCTAAAAAACGTGGGGGAGACCCCGGCCATTTTGTGAACACTTCTTTCTTTTCCTGAATATTATCCTACACTAATTTGTAGACTATCAGTAAGGATTGATGATAGGTTTTCTTAGTATAGGCCCTTTTTATTTTGACTAGACTCCACCAGGATGGTAGTATTTTTTTATTTGATGGTCATAGGTTGCTCCCATCTTAGATTGAGGTTTTATTTAGGCATTTATCTCACCCACTGTACAGTTTAATATACATCCTTGAACTGTGATCACTTGTGTCTGTCTTTCTTTGATTCCATGCTGTAAGGGTTTTCAATCAGGTACACACCCAAGTCTCGCCTAGCATTTAGTGCGCAATTGAAACCCTTATTTTATTTTTGTCTATGTTCAATATTCTGAATGATATACCACTCATATTACACCCTTCCCAAAATACCCACCAGGTCACACTGAACCAGGAATCAGGCTAATTTGTAAAGATTTATTTATTTATTTATTTATTTTAATATTCAAATCACACATAGGTTTAATACAGATATATATGCGGCAGCAATCACCCAAAGGGTGACAATACAATTCAGAAAGATAAGCAAAGCAATTGAATTCACTTATGAGGAGGCAAAATAGAAAACACAGGGAAAAAGAACAGTCTTGTTTTGCACACAGATAGCGTTTAGATTAATGTTCCCCCCGGCAAAGTTTTGTTTAAATACAAATGAGCAATCCTACACCAATGTGAGTAATCAACAGGTTTTTCAGGAATTAAATACAATGTCTAGAGTCATAGGCAATCCTCCCTCCCAAACAAGAGAGAAAACCTTATGACATTTTGAAAATGACAGGTGAAAATGGCTTTGTGAAATACTGCAAAAGGTGCAAAAATGCTTAAATGGATAGAAATTCTAATCAGGTCCTAACATACATGTGCTATAATATAAACAACAATACACACTTGAGATTAGGATGTGATGGAAAAAGCACTTTGAAATGGGGAATTGACACGTGTAAACTTGGGGATTTTGCAAATTCACTGCAAACTTTTACTATGCGATATTGAAGAAACACTGGTCAAATACACTGTTCCGCGATGCGGTCTTTAGTTGTGGATGTAGCTTAGGATGTTAGGTAACAGTTTCTATCTTTAAAACTGAAAGAGTTATAGAGGTTTTAGTGAGAGGCATTTTTGCAAAATAGGCGAGAAAACAGAAATGTGCTTTTGAAAATGACAGATGGCTTTTATTACACTATATTATGACTGTGAAAAAGAGAATGCCACAGATGGATCTTACAGTCATGTGATCACTACTTCTGTTGTGGATACACTACTTCTTCTTGGGATTTATTTTAGTTATTCAGAATCACTATGGAGTTATGGTTTTGAAACACAGGTGAGACAATCAGCGCAAGAAAGACTCTAACGATACTGGAGTTCTGAATTGAAGATGGGATGGGTTGAGATAGGGATAATACAATGCAGATATGCTAAGGGTCACTGTTCTTCCTGTTAATACTTACAGAAGAAGTTCTTAAATTGGACCGTCAGCTCTGGTCAATTAATTGGATCTGGTCGACCGGACAAAGGGCACCTGGAGCAGGATTGGATCAGCAAGGCGGTTCTGGTCAACTTTGACTGCACTTCAGCCTGGATTTGGAAGGGCCCCTTCTGGTTACTGGACATGATTACAGGATGCAAGTTTCAGCGGGCAAGCCTTAGTGGTAGCAAGCCAAGCTGAATCAGAATTAAATCCCTTCAAGTTTGTGATGTTTGCAATTGGGTCAGGCTAGCAATAATTTTGCAATGCTAGAGTCTGGATTCTGCATAGAAATCTGGATCTTTCAAGGATTCTGGACTCAGCTACAAGTTGAAAAGTTCTGGAATAAGGTGCTGCATGGACATCTGGATGGGTTCTGGAATCGGTGTGTTCTGGAAGCAGTGTGTCTTTTGTGTAGTGAAACTTCTATATTTATACATTACAAATGCCAACCCCCAGTTTATGGTGTGGGCAGAACTTCAAAACACACCCCATGTCTGTGAGTGGCTACTGGCGTATGCTTTGTCCTGGTTAGCAGTCTAAACAGAGCTGTCATCTTATGACAGGATTTAGGAACACCCACCTGGATTTTTACCCAAAACATACTTTTGCACAAATGTACATTTCTACCATTATGTACCCTCATAAAATTGTACACATATACTTTATACTCGATTATCTACATTTACATTCACTTCCCATCTTTGTGAGAGCTGTATTGGTCATTCTAATGCTTTTTATCAATTTTACCCATAACACTTTGGATTAATCATTTCTAATTTGATACATCTCTGGGCGCTGATCAGGGGATCATGTACATACAATTTTAAGCTTGCAACATTAATAGTTTTGCCACAATAAGTGTTTTAGTATCTTTGGTTCCTTATGTAGTACAAACTCCTACCACATCTTCAACTGTCTAGCATGAGTTAAGATTTATAAGTTTGTATTTTTCACTTGTCTACTTATTTTGGCTGTCATGTTAAATGTCATAAAGTTCTGAGGCAAAAACAAGTAATTTCCATTCAAAATCCAATCCAGGTTTTTTTTCTTACTTTCAAAGTGACCAAATGGCCAGTCCTTTGAAGTTCACTGAAAAACCTCCTCCACATCCTGCCAATCCTTACAGAGGTCCATGCTCCACCTGTCCTTTGTTCTTGGGTCAGCTAGGAGACAAATGTCTGAGGCTTTCTTTGTTTTCTTTATGCGGGAACCATTAACAGCCATTAGCCTTCCTGTTCTAAAGGAAGTGTCAAGCAGATGTCCGTTTTCCCAGGCCAGGCTATCGGATCAGAATTACATAGTGGATTGGTCCCAGACTGGGCCCTTTGACATTCAAGTTTTTTTCATTTCCCATATAAAATATTAGCACAGTTTATAAAGGATTTAAACATTTTAAAAGAATCAGCCCTTCACCAACAGAGGCGATTTTTGCCATTTTAATCAGAAAATAGAAACACTTTTAAACTGGGTTTTGACAGCTAATTCCTTTAGGCAGCTGTCAGGCAGTGATGCCTGGATTCCTCTGACTGCCTGCAGAATCCATGATTTCAGCACTCTTTCCTTTCAATAATTCACTGGGGCAAATGACTGAATTTAGCGCCAAAACAGCACTTGAAGATTGCCATTGATGAGGAAACTGTATTTAATGTCATTTTTGGATTTGAGCCCTTTTGTGGCCTTTTTTCAAGTGACAGCGGCAGATGACAGTAGTGATTCCTGTTTTTACACCAACTTTGCCTGTGCGTATGGCAGGGTGTGCAGCTCTTTGGTGGTTTATGCACCATGCACAATTTTTCAGATTTGGCGCGCACAGGGTTATTTCCTCAATTTTTGACAGTTTTCTTTCCCCATTGGCAAAGGGGTGCAGTTTGGCGCCTTGGCGTGGATAAAAATACTCCACAATGCCTACCTTGCAAAAGACCTTTTCAAAGAAGAAAAAGGGATGCACTCGGGATGCTGACAGGAGGTTAAGGTTACTTGGCTTCAGCACAAAGGGAGCAATGGGTCTTCAAATGTCTCTAGGGGCCTTGCGGGAAGAAGAGGGGGACAAAACCACAACATACTTTGTAACGTAGGTGTTTTGATGCTCGACCGAGTCATCTAGGACTCTTGGCAGGCTTCTGTGACAGGGTTCAGGACGGGAGTCAGCTGTGGGTAGCAAGCGGCAAGATGGTTCAGCGAGCGGAGCTGGACGAACTGCTGCAGGATGGTCTACACAGCGGCTCGGGTCAGGAATCATTGTCTCAGTGCTGGCTGGTGGTTCTGAAGCACTGGTCGAGACCTCTCAGATGTCTTTAAGCGGCTACGGCTTGACAATGGTCAGCGCTGTAGTCCGTTGCAGCTCGAGGAAGTCGACTGGTCTGAAAATGTCCTTTAAGGCGAAGGTCAGTAGATGCTCATCGAGGCACTTCTCACAGTTTCTTCAATGGACTCCTGTCATCCAATAAGGCGCATGGCCCAAAGATGAGGAGTGTGTTGCAGGCAGCTGCCTTGTCCTTTGTTTTAGGTTCAGAGATCTTGCGCTTCTTACATAGGAAGCTTGCTGCAGAGCCTAGCATGGCATGCTGTATGATGACTGGGTACCAGTTCTGGAGTGTCCGGCGGGTCTTCTGAGGTCTTTATCTCCCCCTGATCCTTGAGAGATAGTTGGGTGAAGGATCTTGCAGAGGTCCTGGCCTTCCGTCACTGGGGGAATGTGTAAGACAGACTCTACCTTCAGGCAGGGTCCAATGATGAGTTCTTCTTGCTTCTGCTTGCAAAGTCTTCAGATGATCTGCCAAAAAAGGTGATTTGCCCTCTTTTAAAGCCAAGTGGGCGACACTGAAGTGTGCAGGCTTAGCCTACCTTAATGAACCAATCCTGGGGTCCCTACCAATCAATCTCCTGTATGAATGAGATTAATGAGATTATAATCAGAGTGCTTTGCAACATGAAAGGTAAAGTGGTGAAAACCTGTGATACGAAGTCACAACGATCGTCCTGTCTGTTGTTGATCAAAGAGCGTCTCTGGTTAATGTATCTCTATGTGGTTCCTGATTAAAGCGACAGGTCTCCTTGAAGCTGTGGCGAGACCAGACTCTCAAGCTCCTGCAAACCACATTTTCGTACCTTATGAATGTGGTCCCCTAACGGGTTAGCCTATTGTAAACACGCAGTCGCAGACATGACAGTTCACTTTCAATGATGCTAAGGGCAGGAGCTGGCTTCAAGTTGACAGTTGCATATGAAAGGTTGTTGGGGTTTCCTTTCTCCTTTGTTGACCTCTGCAGCCAGGCCCCATGTGGGCCTGTTTGAAGTTGCCCCCCCACCCCATTTCTTGGAGATGACATTGTGTATCCCAACTACATATGACGGGCATACTGTAGCTTTAGGCCTATCCACCCAGAGTACAAGGGTCTATGCATTTGTCATGGTGTGGGCATAGGAAAATGTCTGTGGATTAGCCCCTCACATTTTCCTGATGTTGGGCTACGATCATTCATTAAAATGTTCAAAAAAGCCCAGGCGAGCTCACACCCACCGTGCGAGTGGTCGAATTCCTCCCAGTAAGTGCCTTGCTTCCAGTGAGCCTTTCCACCTCCTGTAGTTGTGTATATGTATTCCTGTGTAATTGTATTCATGACCATGTGAATCCATGCCAGACCCCATGCTGGAGAAGGAACAAGTTACCTGTAACTCCTGATCTCCTGCATGGGTCTGGCATGCATTCAGATGCGAACACTCCCTCCTTCCCCTCTGTGGCCTTTCTTGGTTCATAATACCTCTTCACATGCTCTACCAAATCTGAAGATGGCCAACGGGGGTGGAGCTTAGGAGAACGAGCATCATTGGCTAGGGGCAGTATGACCCAAAGGACAGTGATTGGTTATAGAGGAGACAAGCAGTTTCAAGCCTAAAGTGTAATTGCTTTCATTTTATACCGAGAATTCCCAGTCTGACGACCGTGAATATTCATGAGCATCGGAATCCATGCCAGACCCATACTGGAGAACAGGAGTTGCAGGTAAGTATTCTGTTCCATCCTCTGAACAGAGACATTGTGCCATTCTTGCTCATCTACCCACTTTGCCCTTTCACAAAAGTCTGCATCCTGTGTTTTCTCTTGCAGGGTTGGGTTTTTCCAAGCGTCTTCTCATTATTGCTTTGCTTTTTAATGTTGAATTAAGTCTATATTCCTATACAACATTGAATGGGCATTCTTTTATTTTGTACCACTGTACTTATGTTATTTGGGTTGCAACTACTATCACCTCACATCCCCCCTGAAGAGTATGACCTTCCCTCAGACGGCGCTACCACAAAAGGCAAAGGCTGTATTCTTGGGAATCGGCCAAAATGACCGAATGTGTAATTTGGCTGAATTTCGGCCATTCAAAAATTCAGAACGGCTGAAAAGTTCAACCAGATCATGCATTTTGTGCTAGGGGCTGTGGGGGTGTCCCCCGCACCCTTGCTCACTATATTATGAGCAGGGGTTGGGTGGTGTCCCCCGCAGGCATACTGGACAAAAAAAAAAAAGGAAAGGACCCTGCGGCACCGATTCCCGATCACGGAACTGAAAGGGAACAGGCGTTGAAAGGACACAGCGAGTCGGAAGCAAGGTAAGTAGGGGGTGGGAGTGGCGGTTGTTGGGGGTGGGGGTATGTGTGTAGGTGTGTGCGCCAAGTCAGAAATGTTCAGGGGAGAAAATGCTCAAGGTCATTTTTGAAAAATAATCTTCAGTCTTTTCTCCCTTGAACATTTCTACCTCAGTCTTTAAACCCTGATCCGAGTAGTAGTAATTTCTTCACATGACTACATCATGAAGCGGTGCGACAGAGGAGATTAGATGCTTGGGAGACAGCAGAGCCATCCTGCAAAGATATCCAGAAGACGAAATGCCCAAAGATGAAAACCGAGCTTCAGGGCAGAGCTTTCCAGTAAACGTCAGCCACCATAGAGAGGGATGTAAATTGGTGCATGGGACAGGGAATGCCGGTGCCGAAGAAAGTGGCAAAGTGAACGCTTGGGGTAAATCTGCATGCTGAAACAGGGAGATGCAAGCCATTAAGAAAATAAGCATGAGGACTGCAGATTAACACTGGAAATTGAAATTACATTTCATAGATTTAAAGAATTCGACTATCCACATAGTGGGCGTACCCTCGCCGGGACTTTTTTTTACATTTTAAATAAATGGATGATGGTAGACTGATATCAGAAAAAGGTGTAGGGTTAATCCACACACATTTTTCTATGCTCGCACAGCAACAACAACATGGACCTGTGCACTGCAGGCAGGACACCGCCTACAACTACCATCCACCCCTGTCAAATTTAGCTGGTAGGACAGCATACCCTCCTCTGCTGTCACATTCCAAGTAAGGGGGGGAGACCAACTTCCTCCTGCCATGGTCAGCCTCATTAACTGACAAAAGCTCCATGGAACCGCCCTGCTCTTTTGTTGGGCCCTTCAGCTGGTGGTAGCGATTAACATATCAAACAGGGGGCCTGGCTGACTGCCTGGCTGAAGAGGATAACAAAGGAGACAGGAAGCCCCACTCCCTTTCATACGTAACTCTGTCAACCTGACACAGCTACGGCCCTCTTTATCAATCAGTGAACTGACATGTCTGGGTCTTTTGTTGCAGTAGGCCACGCCTGCTAGTGGGACCTCATTCAGAAGATACCAGAATCTGTTTTTTTGCGGAGGCCAGAGAGTCTGCTCTCTGTAAAGATTGGAGGAGGGTGGGGGGTATCTGTACTCCTGCTCTCTATATGGCAGAGTCGAAGCACAGAGCACCCCGGCCAAGATTCTCTAAGTGGTAAAACATGGAGAGTAATCAAGGCTTAGCTCTCGGGAGGTGATGCAGTCTGGTTCTTAAGTACAGTGTAGTCCCCGAGCACCCACAAAGGAATGTCCACACACTATGTTGGTGAAAACATAGTCTTTATTTAAATAAGGTTCAAAGTTATATACACAATCACAATAACACACTTTGTACTCTGGCAATACTATAATGGCAAATATATACAGGTCTACGTGGTACCACACTTAACTATCGATTCCTTTAAAATGCATCTACGGATAACAGCCCCAACTAGCCTACGAATCAGATTATAAAATGAATCAACGATAGACCACAGAAAGACAGCGAGTTAAATCAAGCAATTGCAGAACAATCTATCCCACTACCATGAGATAGTTCTGTGCGAGGATCCCCCCACCTGGGCAGCCTGTAAATAAAGCTTATTTGACAAGCCCAGTCCAATTATGCTCAATATAGTCTTGATTCCTTCTAAAGGTTCCACGACTCGAAAGTACCTAGTTTCGTAGAGTTCTTCGAGGAGTCGTCCACGGGCCCTTCTTGAGTGCACTCCTTTTAAGGCCGGAGCCACGGGTTGTCGAGATTCGGTGAAGAAACAGGTGAACACTGTCGTTGAGGCAGCAGTTTCGGTTCTGTGCTGCTCATGGACTATCTGTTGAAAATGTCCTGCAAGCTGAGGCGTGCAGTGCACCACGACGACGATAGTTTGTTGCCGAAGAAAGCTAATGAAGAACTTTGGTCCAGCAAGGGCGTCTGGTCGTTGAGGTCTCTGTGGTCTTTGGGTGGCGAGAAACCCACCGGTGGATTCTCCTCGGTCTTCGGCGGCCTTGACTTTCTCCGGCAGGACGAAAACGGTCGACGATGATGAGTAAGGAAGTCCTTGTTTCTAATTCTAATGTTCTTAGGCAATGGAGCTTTGCGGCTGCGGTCGACTAGCATCGTCGTCAACGATGATGGGCTTCAATGTCTTGGCGCTTCGCTTCGTGATTCTGCGGTGGTCCGCATCTCCGGTCATCAGCCTTTCGAGGGTCTGACATCCAGAGAGCTTTGGAAAAGATCAGCAGGTGCACGATGGTCCCTCTAAACTCTGGAAGAGATCTCCTAGCCAGCTCCTCTCTTGGATCAGTTCCTTGACAGTCACGCAGCTTTCAGATTAGCGAAGGACAGCAGCAGCAGTTCTTCTTCTTCCACCGGGCCGCAAGGTTAAGCATCAAGTATCGACTTCAGCTTCTGAACGATTTCCATCAGTGAGGGGTCCCCAGATATACTGTTGGTCTCCCATTCACTTCGCTGGGTCACACTCGGGCAACCAATCATCCAGAAGGGCATTCATGCAGTCAGGCAGCCAATCGGGCTCACAGTGCAGTTAGGCCATTCTTCTCCATCCAGACACTCGCAATACGGAATGTGCATTCGGAAAGGCACCCAGCCATTCAGCACTCCACACTGCATTACTAGACACCCACATCATGAAATGTGTATTCGTCACACATTCCATTCACCGAGGTCCCACCCCGAGGACGTCCTGCAACATACAGTCACTGGGAAGGCTCCAGACAGTCTGGCCTGGACTTCCCCCACAATACCATATATGGAACGTCCACCCAACAACCAGTCAGGGGAAAGGACAGGGCTTCCCAGGACTTTGGGAAAACAAGGTAACAGGCAATAGAAAGCAAGAGGCCACAGGGGCCATCTTGTCTCCTATCGGGAATCAACTGATTCCAATGGCAGGGCCTGGGTATCCCATAATGGAGGATACTCAGAGCACCTGTCAAATTCAGCATGGAGCTGCCACCAGCCCATACCCTGCTCTGTGGGCCACACACAGGTGCTCACAAACATACACTAGGGGTACAGGGTTGAACCCCCTACCCATGGGTACCATAAGGGTATTGCAAGGGTCTGTTTACCATGACCAAAAAGCGGAAGAGCTGAACTACCAGGAGTCTCGCATGGAATCCTGTGAAGAAAATAAAACGGAACATACACGAAAAAGGACTACAAGACAAGGACAGGAAGACCCTGTCCCTCCTCATTTCCAGCATCAGTCTTTGAGCATCTTCCAGGGAGACTTGCTGCTTTAATCAAGGAGCCACACAGGGAGATCCATTAACCAGAGACTCTTTGATCACAACAAACAGGAAGATGGGTGGGGCCTAGTATCACAAGGTAGTGAGCCCAGCGCTATTTATGTTGAGAGAAGGGGGCCGCCATATTGGTTCTGGGATACCTCTTGTTCCTCTTGTTCCTTTTTCACCCCTTTACCTTTTCCTGTTTCACGCACATATATAGAAAATGGTTGGTAGAGACCCCAGGATTAGTTCCCTATGGCTGGCTAAGCTTACAGCAATCACTGTGGCCCACTAGGCTTTAGAGAGTGCTGGAGCCTCTCTTTAAGCAGAATTGAAGACTTCACAAGAACCATAAAGAAGAACTCCTACTTGGACCCTGGCTCAAGGTACAGTCTGCCTTACAGGTTCCGCCAGTGAAGGAAGTCCAGGAACATCCAAAAAGGGAACCAGAATCCCTGCCCTTAACTTCTCCCAGGGAACGGAGGGAGAAAGGAACGCAAAGGAACCTCCAGCCGCTTCCGAAATGGTACCCAGTTAGCACACAGCATGCCCTGCTAGGCTCTGCAGCAAGCTCTCTGGACAGGGAGTGCCAGAAAATCTCTCAACCCGGAACCAAGGACAAGGCAGCTGCCTGTAACACACTCCCTAGCTTTGGACCGTCCGCCTTAAAAGACAACGCAAGCCCATTGAAGAAACTGGGAGATGTGCAGCGACAAGTCTTTACTGCTCTCCGCCTTAAAGGACCTTCTCAAGCCAGTCGAGTTCCTCGATCCGCAACCGACTGCAACGCTGACCACTGTCAAGCCTGGAGCTACCGCCATCAAGCCGTAGTTGCTGAAAGAAACCCGAGACGTCTCAACCAGTGCTTCAGAACCGCCGTTTAGCACAGAGACCACGATTCCGGTCCCCAGTTGCCATGAAGGCCAACCTGTAGACGTTGGTCCAGCTTCGCTCGCCGAATCATCTTGCCGCCTGATAACCTGCCGCAGACTCCCGTTTCGAACTCTGTCACAGAAGCCTGCAAAGCACCCTGAAGCTGACTCGACCCTCTCAAGCACCAAGAACTACAGCAAAAGGTACATTGTGATTCTGTTCCCGATGTCCTTCCCAGAAGGCCCCTAGGGACATTTTAAGACCCTTTCCTCCTTTTTGCTCATGCCAAGAAACCTTAAAATATTATTGTGGTAATTAACCATACCAACTATCCTCCTGTCAGTGTTCAGAGTGCATCCCTTTTCCTTATTGAAACCTACTTGTTCTCTGCATTCCTTTACAGCACGGGTGCACAACTTACGGCCCACGGGCTAGTTGCGGCCCACCATGCTATTTTGTCCAGACAAAACACTGACCCTCATTGGTTAAGTGCACACGCACCACATCGCTCCTATGAGCCACGTAGTGCGTGTGTGCTGCACCAATGGAGTGCCAACACTATGGCTGGCGTGGTCAGTAAGGCTTGATGCCGGAAAGGCATTTCAGCCTTGCCACGCCAGCCGTAGTGCCAGAAGCTTTGCCAGCATTTCAGCTAGCCTGCCTTCCAGCACGTCTGGTAAGTACATATTGGGGGGTGGGGGGGGGGTGGGTGCTGTATATTTGTGTGTGTGTCTCGGGTCTGTCCTGACTGTTTTTTGTTTTTGTGTGTATGTTGAGATGGGGGGGGGTGTTGTCTGGTCTGTATGGGTGTTTGTATTTGTAGGTCCGTGCAGTGTATGTTGAGATGGGGCGGTGGGGGGTGTCTGGTCTGTATGGGGGTTTGTATTTGTATGTTTGTGCAGTGTATGTTGAGATGGGGCGGTGGGGGGTGTCTGGTCTGTATGGGGGTTTGTATTTGTATGTTTGTGCAGTGTATGTTGAGATGGGGGTGGGGGTGAGATGTGTCGGAGTCTGTCCTGCCTGTTTGTTTGTGTGTGTATGTTGGGATGCGGGGGTGGGGGGGGTGTCGGGTCTGTATGGGTGTTTGTATTTGTATTTGTATGTCTGTGCAGTATATGTTGAGATGGGGGGGTTGTTGGGTCTGTATAGGTGTTTGTATTTGTAGGTCTGTGCAGTGTATGTTAAGATGGGAGGGTTGGGGGGTTTGGTCTGTCAGTGTGTTTTTGTGTGTATGGGCAGTGTATGCTGAGATGGGGGTGGGTGGGTGTCGGGTCTGAATGGGTGTTTGTTTCTGTATGTATGAGCAGTATATGTTGATATCAGGGGTCGGGGATTGTTGCCTCTGTATGGGTGTTTGTATTTGTATGTCTGTGCAGTGTGTGTTGAGATGGGGTGGGGGGTGTCTGGTCTGTATGGGTATTTGTATGTCTGTGCAGTGAATGTTGAGATGGGGGTGTCGGTCTGTATGGGTATTTGTTTCTGTATGTATGTGCAGTGTATGTTGAGATCAGGGGGTGGGGGGTGTTGGGTCTGTATGGGTGTTTGTATTTGTATGTGCAGTGTATGTTGGGATGTGGGGTTGGGGGGTGTTGGTCTGTCAGTGTGGTGTTTTTGTGTATGGGCAGTGTATGCTGAGATGGGGGTGGGAGAAGTTTGGTCTGTATGGGTGCATAGTGTATTGGTGTATGCTTGTGAGTTTGTGTGCTGAGTTGGGGCTCCCGGTCTGTATGGGTACATGGTGTATGCTTGTTAGTCTGTATGCAGGGTTGAGGGGTTGGGGTCTGTATGGGTATGTATGCAAGGTGCATGCTTGGTGCCATGGGGCATAGTGTTTGGTTGGGGGGGCCATGGGGCATAGTTTGGGCACTCCAAGAGTGAAGCCAATAATAAAGCTAATACAGGCACAGTTAGGAGATGTACATCCTTTGCTTTTTGAGGAAACCTGACTCGACGAACGCCATACTCCTCTTGGGCAACCCAAACAGCAAAGTATAGCAGTCCAATCCAATCAAGGGTCAATCAAATATATATACTTAATTAAACAGGCGATATGCAATAACTAAATAGAAATAAATTATAACATGGAAAATGTGTAGTACAAAATATAAATTTTAAATACAAATAAAAATCGTTACACCTCAAACGTATTCTTTTCCCATGTGTTAAATACAAATTGGGGGTTGAAAAAGCCTCCAGCCACGCCGCGCCTACCGCCCCACCCACATTTACTTTTTGGCCCACTATAGCCATCATGTAAGGTACTTTCGGCCCTCTGTCAAAATCAGTTGTGCACCTCTGCTTTATAGGGTGGGTTGTATTTAGTAGCGTTATTAAATTGTCTGTTTTGCTAATTATAAAGTAGATTTTTTTACAACTTTGAATGGCCACTCTTTTTATCATTGGGTAATAATTATTGTATTTTCGCTGTGTTTTCAAATAACCAACGATCCACGACCTTTAGAGTAGATAAGCCTGCTGTTCCGTCCATGTTAGCAAAATTGGACAAGGAGGTTTATAATTTTAACTAGCCTTTCCCGGCGTAACATACGCCTTGCTAGCATATCTTAAAGTTCAATATCTGTCGGTAATTCATAGGGTCACTTCTATCCCCTTCTTGAATAACGGAATTACCACTGATCGCTTCCAGGAAGGGGTTATATGGCCCTGTGACTTATTAATGGTCATTGAAAATGCTAAACAAATAGTTACTGTCTTCTTTTGAATTTGAAAGGCATATTTGTATCAGATGAAGATAGTTCCATTGATTATGCTGGCCTCTGTGATGTGTCTTTGTAGACTTGTAATAGTCAACCTTGTTCCATTGTAGAGTTCCTGTGATGGCATAAACAGCATAATTACAGCACCTACTTTTAGTTGTATCTCGTGAGGAGGTATTCGTCCTACAGCGTTTTGCTCTTTAGAGACTGAAACATTGTGCTGGTAATTAACTGTTCATTGTCACTGGAACCGCCGTGCCCTGTGTGAAGAGAAGTGGGGGTGGAAAGAAGTAACTTGAAATTATTCCAAATTTTTGCGATAGAAGGTGACTGTGTAGAACCATGCTCATTCTTCTTTGTTAAAATGATAGCTGTTGTTGAATTGAAGGGGCACAGAGAGGTGCACTTTGCCATTTGGACAGCCGAGGGCAACCTCGGCTGTCCAAATGGCAAACACTGGTAAATCGCATCATCTGAGTACGGAAACATACCTAAGCGTTTTTTGTATGTATTTTCAAATACAAATATATCAAAAACAAAGAAAAAAAAGCTAATTACAGCTTGACAGTGGCACTCCACTCCAAGTGTAAAATATCAACCGGACTAAAAAGGATCTCAATCATTGGTCCTTTAATCTTCAAAAAGGTGGACAGGTAGACAGAGAGAAACAAACAATAACGCGTTTCACCCTTACGGGCTTCGTCGGATTGTGAACATGGAAAAGGGATTTTTCGCTTTAAGCGTATTGTGCAGGTAAGTCTTTTTTTCCTTTCGTAACTGAATTTGTTTCTGGTTCCCATGGGCGCCATGTTGGGTGTATCCTTCATGGTTGATGTTATTCTTTTTGCCACCCACATCGGAAACATATAGAATTGAATTCAGAATATCCTGCAAGCATTTATTTCAATTGCTTTGTAAGCAGATGAAGCCTTATAAAATGCAGTCATTAGTGATATATGTTGCACAATTGTGGTAACATTTGTACATATGAACTTAAATTTCATTGTTCAATATGTCTTGCATATATTCTTTGTATAACACGCATAGTACAATGATAAAATAGCTGAAGATAGTATTTATGTGCAATTTAGCATAAAGTGCCATGTGCTTTCGCAAAGGGCGTTGCGCAACAAATACAGTAACATATGATGATGATAACAAAGTGCATAGTGCTTTGGACAGTGTTATTAACGTCATTTCAATTTCTGCTTGCAATTGAAAACAAATTAAAGTGCTTGCAATTTAATATATGCTAAAATCAACGGCATATTGTTGAAATTGATACCATAAAGTGCTTGTGTGCATATTTGATTATATATTTTGATCTCTGCCAATACATAAATGAAAATTGGCAAAGATGATAATATATTCATTCTCAAAAGGAAAATATGGCAGATTATACTGACATACTGTTGAATGCAATGATTAAAAGTATATAATACCTATATGTCTATACAATATTGCCTGAATGGTAAAATTTCCAAGAGCTATGTTTGTCTAAATGATAACTGTATAGGAAATATAAATGAAAAGGAAAAGCCACGGACAAACTGCCGGATGTTATAGAAACCCTAAATGTCTAACACCGTGAAATGTGAATAAAAACCTCTTTTATAATTAAAAATGTGTAAATTGGGAGAACAAGGTATGATGTTTTGTTGACCTGTTGCAAGACAAGTACATTCATTTTACAGCACTTCTGTTATTTTCATTCGACATAATATTGCACTCCATTTGATTATTATGATTTCAAATCTTCTCTAGCCCCCAACAAATGTATAGAGTGCCTCATCTTTGTTATGACCTCCAGGACTTATGGTGTGATAATCCACAATATATTTACACTCACTTTGTCTCAATTATCGTTCTTGATTTCCACCCCTTGGATGTTGAGGAATGGTGTCTATTCCAAAATATTTGAAAGATGATATGTCCCCATTGTGTTTTTCTTCAAAATGTTTTGCAAAGGGATATGATGGATCTTTTTTCTTGATAGCTTGGAGATGATGTAGCACATGAAGTTTCACTTCTTAGTGCTCCCAATATACCAAAGATTGCAACTACACATAAAGCAAGTGATGTATTTTGTGATTTCTACTTTTTTCCGAGTTCGTGGATGTATATAATGTTTCAAAGATAACCAACCCATGCTTGCAAGCTTTACCTTTTGTACATTTGTAAAAGCCTGTTTGGTTACTGATTGTCCATTGCGTTGTAGATGGTATACTATAGGGGATACAAAGAGACTTGGTGATAATTCCGATTGTAGAGATTTAGCTTAGAGACCAATGTTTGGCAAGAATCTTCTGAATTTCTTTGGCCCCATTGTTGTAAATTGTAATAAACCATATATTTTCAGATTTGGCTGCCATTGTTCTCTGTTTACTTTTCTCTTTGTTTATTCGTAAAATCTCTTATTGGGTCTGTTTAACACATTGATTATAAGCATTATTGATTGTTGACTTTTTTTTTTTAGCTTCTTGCAGCAAAGTTGGCCGCTGTTGTAATTGCATTTTTTTCAAAAGTTGCGGCCTCGCTGCAATTCCTTTTCATTCTCAAAAATTCACTGTATGGTATGCTGTTTTTTAAACATCTGGGATGTGCACTATCCGCATGAAGCAATTAGTTGGTACTGGTTGGTTTGTGATAGGTTTCCGTTGTGATGACTTCGTCAACCACTTTGATCTTGATATCCAGAAATACCACTTCTGTTGAATCATGTTGCTGGGTGAATTTGAGATGAATGTTTTGTGCATTCAAGACATTGAAGAAGTCCATCCATTCAGTTGAACTGCCTTCCCATAATATAAACAAATCATCAATATAACGACGCCATAAAGCCACTCTATTGGTGTGAATATGCATAGTTTCATCGGAAAACAGTTTTTCTTCCCAGCTTCCCATGAAGAGGTTTGCATATGTGGGCCCTACTGTCATGCCCATGGCATATATAAGAGAGAGAGGGAGAGAGATAGATATTGTATGCTTGTTTAATCAAATGTTTGCCTGGACCACTGGTACCCCGGAATTAGATTGATCACAATAGAGCATCTTGAGGCCAAGCACTGATACGCAAATAACTATTGTATGTTGGAGCTTGGAGTCAAAAGTTCCTCCTAACGTTCTATACCAGCCAAACCCCATAAAAATGTTCTGAGTTCTGCTCTCTACTGCTTTACTAATCTCTGAGTAGATGTCGGAGTCCCAAAAACAAATTGAAACTAGACTCCCAGTGTACTTTTGAGTGCTGGAACTTGGAGTTTGAAATTCCCTAAATTCCCATGTGAAATTGCGCACATTCAGAAAGTTTTCATACTGCTACATGAGTTAAAGCAGGCAGCACTCCTTTGATGAATGAAGCACACTTATGCAGAACTGGAACTGTTCTTGTCTAAATAGCTGTTGCACTAAATTCAGAGGTCCCCAAATCTAATTGAGAAAGTGCATTTACAAAGAATGGTGCACCGTGAAATGCAAGTGCTAGTAGCAAGCTACTGAGAATAACTAGTTCAACTACATTGCTGTGCCCCCTCGCATCCTTATTTCGCAACATGAAAGATGTGTTTAGGTGTTTTTCAAAGTGCTACATGATGAATAAAAGGGACACTCTTGATTGAATGTCTCCCAATTCGGTCATGTTTTGTCCTAATTGTGATGGTTAGTAATAAGGGCGTGGACAGATTCCATTCTTGGCAACTCCTGTGGCACACAACCTTTTCATCCTGCTGTTATTGGACCATCAATCTGCAGCTGTTTCAAGAGACTTACAGTACTTTACCTGGTATATGGATTTCTATGTTTAAGAACTGTTGAGCCATGCCATCCAGGCCTAGAAGCTGTGATGCCACCGAATTTTCCTTGTTGAGAAGTGGTATACGTTTTTGGAGCATGGCATCGTTTTTGCTTGTTAGAAGTTAAGCTCCGAGTACTTACGAATTCTCCTGTTAGCAATATACTATCTCTGCTCGTGTTGCTTTTCCTTTTTACTGTTGCCAGACCTTAACTGAGCAGTGTTGCTTGGTCTGGACAGGTGCACATGGACTTGAAAGTGAATATAATGTTTGTAGCGAAGCCCGATTGTGAACAGAGCAGTCATTGTTGAGAGAGGGTAAACGAGAAAAGGTAATAGTGAGCGTTCCGTTTTAGCAAAGTAGCTGGATTCTGATGGACCTCTTGAGCAACATGTAGTTTAGAAATAGCAGGAGTGCATGCCAGAAGGACAACATTATGATCAAGTCGCTGCCATACGAAATTGGTTACCCACAGAAGACTGGTGGCTTTTTGCTGAAGCTGCGGTGGCAAGGAACGAGTCGAGGCGAGCTCCTGCTGCTATCTTAGCTTAAGAGGGAAATCCTGCTTCGCCTTTGGCTTGTTTAGGTATATTTCCCAATGCAAAGCTTATCGGCGTCTGGCAAGAAGACCGCCCCAGCCCCTAAAAGAGGTACACGGAGAGATGTTGCCGATCGTCTCTCGGCCGAAGCTGCCTCTTGCGGCCTTATCGCCGGAGCTCATCGCGGTCCCAGCATCTTTGTGGAAACGCAATTAGCAGTACATCTGGGCCCCTTCAGAAAGACACATCGATGTCTGTTCTTGCAGTGCCTGGAGACAGATCAGATGCCGCTGCCGCTTACTGGAAGGAAACGCGGGGCAAATTAACAGAAATATGCGGGCGATGTGTAATGCACTTCCAAGCGTCCACTTGGGAGTTCTGAGTGCTAAGTGGGGGCTCGTAATTTAAGGGGCGTCTGTCAATTCAATTAGTGGGTTCATTTCTTAGCGCACTCATTCAAGCTGCATCCTCAACGGGAGGAGGCCAATCCTCAGCCCGCTGGTTCTCACTACTTGAGCACATCCGACTGTCCAAATTAACGGGAAACAGTCTGCTGAAATGGTGCACATTTATCCAACAATCCATATCCGCGTTGCAGAAGAGATTTAGCTAAGTAAGCAAATAACATGGGTTGGGATTACTGTATATGCCACTTTTTAATGTCTTTATTAGGTTTCCACTTTTCAGCAAACTAATGTAGCCTTTAGAGACCGTGGCTGATGTCAATATTGCGCGATAATGACCCTCCCCTAAATTATGGGCCAAGATGAAGCTGAGGTGCATACGTTTGGGGAAGGGTCGTTTTCCTAAGTGATGATCCTCGCGAGGTCTATACAGCTTTCGCACCAAGTGCTAATAGCAATAGATGTTTTGCAGTTGTGGTGGTGAAGTACTTTAATACTAAAGTACACGAACCGTGTTAATAAATGAACTAGCTTTTATGAGGTAAGCATTTTAACTGTTCATTTGGCTGCACCTAAACAGTTTTAGCATGTCCCTGGATGAATTGCAATGTTAAAATGAACGTTTTTACTTTACAGTATTGAAAGTATTGTTCTGCGTTTTAGCTTTCACTTTGTGTTGAATTAGATTGGAGCGTCTTGTTGAACTAGATCTTGCTGGGAAGTTGCATTGCTGTTTCTTGAATACAGCGAAATGCAGTGCTGAATTTGTAAAAAAAAAAAAAAAATGAAGTGCAGGGGCCCATATTTTTTCTAGTGTGCTTGTGACACATTCAGGGTGGGCAGCGTGGGACGAATATGCTCAGACATGGGTCCCAAACCCACTGGGCCAAGAGACCCAAGCTACGCCTCACTGATGATGCCCAGTGAAGCCAAAATATGTCTGGGGCTTCTTATGTTTCTGTGCAAAGTGGACGTGGCCTAGCAGTTCAGGCTGGACTGCTCCCATTGGTGGCAGTGCCAGACTGAACTGCATATGGCTGGTCCCCTCTTGCAATGTTGCAGACGGGCTAAAAAGCGATGGTGTGGAGGGTTGCCCAGAGCATTGCCAGTGGTTACAATTTATTCAAAACCTTCCATCACTTTTTGGTTATCGTTTGTTCCCCTTTGTGAGAGAGGGTATGCCCAGACGTGGTTCCCTTGTTTGCTGTGCCATAGGGAACCAAGCTGCATCTCGCTGATGAGGCCCAAAAGGCAATAACTGCTGAACCCATATGCATGCATTAGTAATGGCCGAACCCCAAACCCTCTCCCATAATGATAGGCTCACAACTTGTATCAAGTGTAGGCAATAAAAGGCCGTAGGATTTTATTGTACAGACATGGGTTATGGTAATAACAATATCACATATCATGATGTTATCATACTTTTGGGCACCGGGTCTTGAGGTTACCCCCTCGGACCCGTGCCACCTTCTTGTGTCCCACGAATTGTGGGCACCGTACAGTGCCTTGTACTTCTTTTTGTTCTTCTCCCCTTTTTGTAGGGTGGGCGGGTTCTGTGGTAAAGAAGCAAGAAGATTTGGAAGACACTGAGTAAACAGTGAACCTCCTGTTTGCTTGGGTCCCCGTTCAGGGTCCACAAACAGATTGTGTTTACTCTGAGCATGCTGCTCTCATTTATAGGACCCAGGGAGGCCCTGGGTCTTTGTTGTGTATGTGGTGGGGGCTGCTCTTGTCGCAGCCCCCGGCCGGATAGCCGACTGTCTGACCCCCTGGTGGGGGCAGATCTTTTGAACCTGGGCCCTGCCTGACGGTTGTTTTCCCTATGGCGCTTAGCACCTTGCTGTTTGGAGAAAGGTGAGATGACTGTTCGCACCTTACCCTTCCGTGGCTTTTGTGCTGCCGAGACTGCGTGTCTCTGTAGCTGGGGGGAGGAGAGGAGCTGGCATGGGGAGGTTGGGGCTGCCCCTCTCCCAGCTGCCGATGGTAACAGCAGTTACCCTGCCTCGCTTGTGGGATGCCCATGCAGCATTGCCCATAACTGCTGAACCCATATGCATGCATTAGTAAAGGCCGAACCCCAAACCCTCTCCCATAATGACAGGCTCACAACTTGTATCAAGTGTTGGCAATAAAAGGCCGTAGGATTTTATTGTACAGATATTGGTTATGACAATAACAATATCACATCATGATGGTATCATACTTTTGGGCACTGGGTCTTGAGGTTACCCCCTCGGACCCGGGCCGCCACACACGGGCAGGTTGCCGACTGACCGTGTTCCCCCAAGAGTATGCCCTAGAGACAGCCCCTGTGAGCAAGTGTTGTATTGATTTCCCGAAAGAAATGCTCCATGCCCTGGCTAGACAGATGGGTGCCGTCGTGGAGAAAAAAGGTCTGGGTTGCCTAGTGTAATGGCTGGGTGTTTTATGAAACCCAGTCCTCTTGTCATACAGAATCTCTCTATCGTCCTGTTCAGTTTTCTTCTGGATATGTCTATAGATTTGTAGCAGTTGGCCCCTAGCCATTTCTTTCTTGGTAAGATGGCTGAGAAGTATATTTCAGTACCCCTCCAGTTGTGCAAAATGCCTGCTAGGGAGGAGCAGATTTCTTCACATAGGATGTGTCTAGCCGTGTTGACTAGGTCGTTGTCCCCTAGATGAATGATCAGGAATTCTGGGGGGTCCCTGTATGCCACCAATTCTGCTAGTGTTTCGTGGACGTCGGCCCAACGTAGGCCTCTGTATCCCCACCATAAAGTAATGGTGTTTCTGAAAGGTGGCCCTTCTTTAGTCTCTTCTGCCCATCTGCCTGTCCTGAAAACGAATGAGTGGCTGACTATCCGTGCTGACCGGAGTGTGGTCCTCGATTCGCCTGTTGTTTCTGTGGTGGTGGGAGGGAGGGAAAAGAAAGAACATTTTAGGGCGGATGGCTATATCAATTGTGGTCTGATATATCTTTTATAACAGTCTGACTTCCATCCCCCTATGTTTTTTAGTAGTTGCGGTGCTAAACCTCCTTGCCATGCTGCAGTGGTGGCACCTATCCTGAAGGAATGAGTGCTGAAAGGTTTGGGATCCCACCCTGCTCTGCTGATTGCTTTCATCAGCACTCCTTTAAATTGGTAGCAGCTTAGGGACGATGCATCCTTGTGGATTAAACCCCCCCCCCCCCCCACTTTGGGTCGTTGTGCGTAATAGAGGTTGGTGATGCAAACCGGGCAGTTTGTTGCTTCATCGATGCAACAAATATTGATGGTTCTTTTTGCACCCGTTTTCGACTGTTGCATTTCTATGTTAACACTCTCCTGTCTGACCCTGATTTCCATGACGCCCAGGCCGTTTGTGGCCTTGGTGCTGGAAGCGATGAGTTCTCCTACCCGGAAAGCCCCAAAGTAGGCTAGGAAAAAGGCTGTTTTAAATAACATTATCTCGTATGGGTGCCAACATATGGCTTCCAAATGGCTTGCTATCTGCACAAGTTTGCTGAAATCAAGGGGTCGGTGGGTGTCCACTTGCGGACCCTCTGTTCTGCCCCATCCCTTCATTGCATAAGAGATGAGGGCGTGCTGGGTGGGGTCTGAATCGCACCGTATTTTTGTAAAGTATGAAATTGCCACCAGGTGTCTTTTAGCCCAATCCCTTTTGAAACCTTGTTCCCAAGCCCATTTTAAAAATACTTCTATATCTTTAATCGTTATTAGTTTTACGTGGTTTACACCTGTGGCCTTAAATACTGTTTGCAAACACTTACTGTACTGTGTTGCAGTGGTGCTTGCCACTGCCCTCTCTGCCATCTCCGTTAGGAAGCCTGTGAGGTTGTTGGCACCCGTTGTTGATGTGCCTGATTCTTGTTGGGCATCCTGGCCTGGGCTCTCTGACGCTGGCGTTGATGCCAATGTGTTGCTGGCACCCGTTTTAGAGGTGCCTGGTTTTCGTTGGGCATCCCCGCCTGTGCTCTCTGGCGTTGGGGTTGATGCCGTTATTCTTGTCTTCCCATTATTGCCCATCATTCTGCTGGTATTGGCGTCATCTGTTCTTGGGCGTGCGGCGCTAGCTCTCGGAATCTTGTCCACAGGAAACGAGATAAGGCATCAGCAATGTTATTATTTGTCCCTGAAATGTGCTTCGCTTTGAGTACGTTTACTTGTAGTGTGACTGTTGTAATGGCTCGTAATACTTTTATTACTAAAGGGCATTTCGTAGACCTTCTGTTTATGGAGCCAACTACAGCCATGTTATCGCACCAGATCAAAAGTTCCGTATTCGCTAGTCGCCTGCCCCAGATGTGTACTGTTAGCCAGATGGGGAATATTTCTAGTAGGGCGATGTTTCTTGTCCATCCTGCTGCTTTCCATGAATTGGGCCAGTGTCTTGCCACCCATTCGGAGTCTAGTATGGCTCCAAACCCCTTGCTCCCAGCTGCGTCGGTGTATAGGTCCCTGTTTGACCGGGTATTTAAAGGCGTTCGCCAAAGTAAAGACCCGTTGAAATCTCTGAGGAATTTTCCCCATGTTTCCAGGTCTTGTTTCTTCTCTCTGCCTAGCCGGATATGCAAGTGTGGTTTGGTGAGTGATTTGATTTTGAACTCCAGGCTTCTGGAAAATATCCTCCGTTGAGGTATTATTTTGGATGTGAAATTGAGGCTGCCTGCTAAGGATGGTATTTCCTTTACAGTCCCCTTTTCTCTCAGTATCAGGTTTTGTATTTTAGCCAGGAGTTCTGATATTTTTGTTTTGGGGATTCTGCAGAGCCCCTTTGCTGAGTTTATTTCGATGCCCAGAAAAATTATGTTTGTGTCTGGTTTGGTGGTTTTTTCCCTCGCAAGGGGAATTCCCCACTGTGCGGCCATGTGCTCCAGTTTTGCTAAAGCCCGTCCGCATTCCTCTGAGTTTGGTGGCCCTATGACCATGAAATCATCTAGGTAATGCACTGTTTTTGTCCCTGGCCTCTGCTTTAGGACAGCCCATTGGAAAAAGGAACTGAATTGCTCAAATAGTGCACAGGATACTGCGCACCCCATGGGGAGGCATCTATCCACATAGAATTTGTTGTTAAAAGTGAAACCTAACCACTGCTGTGACTCTGGGTGGACTGGCAAGAGTCTGAAAGCAGATTTGATGTCCAGCTTGGCCATCAAGGCGTTTCTGCCGCACTCTTGTATGAGCCTTACCGCCTCTTGGAAATGCGTGTAAGTTACAGTGGATTCTGTGTGTGGGATGCCGTCGTTTAAAGACTGGCCTTTAGGGTAGGAGAGGTGATGGATTAGCCTCATTTTTCCCGGTTCTTTTTTGGGGACCAGGCCTAGTGGAGATATTAAATAGTCCTTTAAAGGGCATGGTGTCCCAGGGACCTGCTACCCTGCCCAGTTGCAGTTCTTTCTTGATTTTGGTTTCTACTATCTGGGGGTTGTCCCTGGGTGACTTTAGGTTCATCGGGAGGTATTGTGACCCAGTGCCCTTAAATGGGATGGAAAAACCTTTGGTGAAACCCTGCCATAGTATCCTGCTGGTTTCCTTGTCTGGGTAGCTGTTTAGGGCGTCCCTAAAATTGCTCGGATTGATGGGCGTTCGTCCTGGTTCTAGAATTGGGATATCATTGTTTCTTGGCTGGTAGTCTGGTGCAGTTTCTTGCTGCATGGTCGCCGTTGCAGTTTGTGCAGGCGTGCTTGTACCAGCATTCTTTGCCCCATGTACACTGGTATTTCCCAAAATTTCTGCATGGGATGTTGGATTTGACAGCCTGCTGTTTGCTCCGTCTGTGGGCATTATTTTTAGCTGCCCAAGGCTGGTTCCTCCGAAAGTGCTGCTCCCCTTTTTTGGATTCATCATTGTCATGGGATTTGCTTACTTGCGAAGTTTTGCTATTTTTGGAAGAAGAATGCATGGTATCTTCTTCCTGGGGAGGTTCGGTGTTGAGGATGTATAAATCGTTCTGGACTTCATCCCACTCAATGGCCGGCCTTTCTGACATGCTCCTCCTAAATCTGATGTCGTATGCAAGCCATGTCTTCCCCCTCTGTGTTACTTTTACTTCCCTTATTTTATCAACGTATGCTCATATCTTCCTACCATCCATGGGGAATTTTTTGTCTTCATATATTGTTGCTAAGATGGCAAAGGCCTGGAACCCGTTGTCCCAGTTTCGTTCGACATGGGCGTTTCTGTCAACAGCTTTTTCTTCTATTTTTTTGGGGTCTCTGAAAGCGTCTTTCCCTTTGCGCTGGGCTTCTATTAGGGAAAAGATTTCTATCAAATTCTTTGGCCCATATGGCTTCTTTGATTGTGGTATCAATGTTCCATTCCAGTCATCTTTTGTATCAATTTAATATCTCTGTTTGGAAAGATTTAATTTTTTGGTCTAATTGTGCATTGCAGATTGTTACAATGTCAGTTATATTGCTGCCGGGTGTCCCTGTCGCGCCCGTGTTGTCTGTGCCTGGGGTTGTGTTATGATCTCTGCTTCCAAAAGGTCGGGGTTTTCCCAACTCCCTTGGAAGCAGATCCATAACCCAGGTTCCGAGTGCCAACCAGTCCCAATTGGGACCTTTTGGACCCAGTCCTGGCGCCAGTGGCACCAGGCTCATAAATATGCCCAGTCCCAGCGCTGGAAGCGCCAGGCTCATAATGCTTGGGTGGACTTACCTGCAGCAGACCATGCTGCTTACTTGCCTGCCAGTTGAGTCTCTGATCCTCTTCTGTTTGGAACTACTTTTCCTGTTGGGTGGGGCAGGAGCCACTCCCTAGATTCAGAACACTGGAACTCTTCTGGAAAGCAGGAACTCTTTTTTTACCTAGGCGTGGCTGTGGAAGGAGACACCTAAGCACTACAGGAGGCTATTTAAACCACACCCGATGGATGAATCTTGCTTTGCGTTATTCTGCATCCTCTGCAGCAGAACGCTCATCGGGTCTTCTGCATCTGATCCTGGGCCTAAGGAAAAAGGCTTACCATTCTGAATCCAGTCTTCAGCAACACCTATAAAGACAAGAAAGAACAGGTTAGCATTACGGTCTTCAGTGACAGCTCTTCACTTACCTGGTCCATCGGCTGTCACCAACGCCTCGCGCTGCATTCCGGCATCTGAAAGACAAAGGCTTACCTACTCTTCGTGCGCTCCGGAGGTCTTCACACTGCATTCCGGCATCTGAAAGACAAAGGCTTACCTACTCTTCGTGCGCTCCGGAGGTCTTCACACTGCATTCCGGCATCTGAAAGACAAAAGCTTACCAACTCTTCGCACGCTCCGGAGGCCTTCGGCGCTGCATCCCGCATCTGAAAGACAAAACAAGGTGCGTTTAAAGACATTGGGGAACTTTAATACTCACGTGCCATTACTCCTTTCCACATCTAACCCAGTGGGTATTCCGGCACCCTGCAGCCGCCCCGAACTTGTACCTGCAAAATAAAAAGACAGTTCGAGCGCATGGTGAAGCAGGCAACAAGCGCTTACTTAGGTGCTTCCAGGCGCTTCTATTCATCACACGGGCTCCATCTTCAACTCACTTCAGCCCGCCATCCGCCATCGCCGGAACCCTGCAAAACAAGAGACATCATTACTAAAGACTTTAAAGACATTAGAATTACTCGAAACTTACCGTTCGTGCAGTAAACGACGGACAGCAGTCCTCTGAAGTCAAGAGGCCTGCTCCCCTTATCCAGTGAAGAAACTGGTTACAGCACCCTGCCCCGAGGCAGATGGAGAGCACGGCGTTCACTTACCTAAGGTGAGAGCGTTAACCTTTGGGGTTCTACAGGAGAAGAGAAAGGGAAGAAGAGAGAGACATTCAATAACCCAGTTCATTAATCCCACATTTTCTATCTGCAGACATCTTACCCTTCGAGCCAGACATACAGTGCACAGAGGTCCAGCCCAAAGAGCCAGCCGTGTGTTACACATCACCTTTGAAGATACGGTATACGCCCAGTCAAGACCGACGCCTCTACGGGAATCAGGTGAGCGTTACAGGTTGCCCATGCTTTTAGGGCACCTGCTGAATCTGTTGCTGGAGTTGTGGAGGCTGTTGTATTTATAGCTGTGGGCGCTTTTGGCAACTGCTGTACTTGTTGTGGCGGGATTGCTGTAGGTAGTGTTACGGGTGGGTTGACAACCGTTATTGTAGGTTCTATTGGGATGGTAGGGTTTGAGGCCCCAGGTTCCCTTGTGGGCGGTGTCTGTTTCCCCCCTTATTTCTACCATTAGTTGCTGTCATTCCGCTACATTCTCGCATAGTTTTGACAAAGTTTTGGTACCTTTTCTGGTGCCTTCGGATACTTTTCTCTTTTTTAATGGTGCAGAAACCTCCTCCTGGCTGGGTGGGCTGGTAATTCCTTCCCTGGGTAGGCCGTACATGTTTTCTCTAACCCATGTCCATCCATATTGCTCTGCCGCTTCAATGGCTGCTAGCAATTGTGGTGATTTGGGCTTCTGCACCGGTGTTGGGGGTGCCCGTGCTTTCCGTTTGGGCCCCATGGTCTTCTATGCCTGCTATAGGAAAAGGAAAAAGGTTTTATCAAGGAGTTAAACTGTTGTTATCGGCGAGTTCTTTGTGCCTGTTCTATTTGTTGCCCGTGCTGGGTAACTGTTGACTGGTGCCTTCTTGACTGGGTTCAGAAAATTGGGCAGCCCCCAGGCTTGATTCACTGGATTTAAATAATTGGTTTAGCTGTGAGGTCGCCCTGCAATGTTAAAGAAATTATTTTAAATCTGCAGCATTTGGGCCCGCCGAGCTTGAAACTGTGTTCGCCAGCTCTGCGTGGCTGTCAAGAAGAGACGAGCTCCCGGATCGCCGTGCTACCAAGCAGGCTTGTGACTCTGCCCGAGTTTAAAACTGGCTTGTGTTATCTTGCCCCGCCTGCCTTATAACACGGGGGTTCCGGTCCACTGTAATAAAATGTATCTCTTCCGGACACAAATGTCTATTTTTCCTCCCTCGTAGCTCACCTGTAAGTTGTTGAATCGGTCGCTGTCCGCGCCGTGCTGTTAGAGTGCCCCTCTCTCTCCTTCGTTCGCACTGGTTTTGGGGATGATTCCGCAGCACGCGTCTTTGTTTGTTTTGTTTTGGACACGCTCGCCGCTCGGTGTCCGTGCTGGCCGTTCGGTTGCCGCTTCTTCCTTCGTTAAGGCTGCATTGCAATTGCTTTGAACAGTACAATGTTCAGGAAGGAAAAAAGACACTGCGATGTACAGCGAACTTCAAGAATTGCTAAAGAAGCAAGAACATTTGGAAGATACTGAGTAAACAGTGAACCTCCTGTTTGCTTGGGTCCCCGTTCAGGGTCCACAAACAGATTGTGTTTACTCTGAGCATGCTGCTCTCATTTATAGGACCCAGGGAGGCCCTGGGTCTTTGTTGTGTATGTGGTGGGGGCTGCTGTTGTCTCATCTCCCGGCCGAATAGCCGACTGTCTGATCCCTTGGTGGGGGCAGATCTTTTGAACCTGGGCCCTGCCTGACGGTTGTTTTCCCTATGGCGCTTAGCACCTTGCTGTTTGGAGGAAGGGTGAGATGACTGTTCGCACCTTACCCTTCTGTGGCTTTTGTGCTGCCGAGACTGCGTGTCTCTGTAGCTGGGGGGAGAAGGAGAGGAGCAGGAACGGGGGGGGGGTTGGGGCTGCCCCTCTCCCAGCTGCCGATGGTAACAGCAGTTACCCTGCCTCGCTTGTGGGATGCCCATGCAGCATTGCCCAAAAACATGTCTGCTGTTGCTTTGGTTTCTGTGCAGAGGGGACGTGGAATAGCAGTTGGTGCTGGACTGCTCCCATTCGTTGCAGTGTCTGACTGATTTGCATATGCCGTGCCCTCTCTTGCAATGGCACAGACCTGCTAAAACACAGTGGTGTGGAGGGGTGCCCAGAGCATTGCCAGGCGTTAAGATTTATTCAAAACCTTCCATCCTTCACTTTTTTTTGTTATTGTTTCATAAAACATATAATCAGCGTTATCATTGTGCTGTGCTTCTTTAGATGGCAAGTGGAACTTAAACCATTGAAAACAAACAAAGCATGCTTTTCTTCCAAGGGTGAATTGCAAAAATAATTACTGAACAAATGAACTTTCCTGTCAAACACTCCAGCAAGATCTTCTTGTGTAGGCTGGCACTAAGGACAGGCACTGTCATCCGGTACATTGAGCCAGCCTAGAATGCTGAACCACGTGGCCAGTGTACACTGTTTGTTGTGTGGTTACTATTGACTGACAAATAAAATGATAGTTTTCAAAACACCACATCATAATCAAATTGAGTTTATGACGATAGGTGCTGGGGCTCAAAAATAAGTGCCAGGCTGGGTCCTGGAAAACACCCCCACAAATAAAGCACTGGAATGCTTTGTTGCCCTTGCTGTTCGAGAAATCTGAATGTTTGCATTGCAGTCAATACCAGAGTGCATTCAGAACATTCTGATTGGCTGAGAGGAGAAACATAATTACTTTCATGTGCTAATTCATAGTAATGACTGCATAATCATAATCCAAATATCTATGTAGATCTCTCTAGCTCCCCAATCTAGTGAGATACCTCCATGTGTTAAAATGCCTGCTGCAGAGATTTGTGTGTAATCGGTAGCTTACCACCAGTGTGTACCCCAATCGTTTTTTTGATCACTGTACTCCTCATTTCCCTTCAACTGATGTCTTTTCTAGGATTTTAAGAACAAATCTAGTTCATTATATAACCATACCCGAGGACGTTAACTATCTTGACTATGCACGTTTTTATCATTGATTTTTATAATTTTTTCAAAAAGCTTTTTTGAATGATATATTTTAGCCATTTGTACCCTTCCTGCGGACCATGCGCAGTAGTTACTGTGCCTGTTACATGGCCTGTGGTTATGCCCTGTGGTCGGTGCTTCCCTGGCTTCATGATGCTAGCTGCTGTGCCCGATGGGCATGTCCTGTGGCCTTGCTTCTGACAGTGACCCTACCTGCAGCACCTTTGGATCATGGCCTATAACTATGCCCAGCAGTTACTGTGACAGGCACATGGCCTTAGGCACAAAGAAACAAGGCCCTTCAGCATTTTGTATCCTGTTTCAGGGTATATGGTGTGGCCATGCCCAGTTTACACTGTGCCCCATGCACAATAATCCCACCTGCTGCGTTGCTCTATACACCTTCATAAAATGTTTAAAGCTCAAAGTTGGCGAACCCGGGTCAGATTTGGAGAACCCAAGATGGCTTCCAGACTCATTTATAGGCTGGCTTTCACCAATAACATCCGCAGTTTGATTTAGATTTGCAAACCTGTCAGAAGCAACAGGCTTAACGGATATTCACCAAACCAAAGCTTTAAAGTTGTCCTAGCCATCCGTCACTAATCCAAGTTTGTTTCCATTTCATCCAACAGTTTTCGAGTTATACTTCACCAAATAATCTCTAATGGACTTTAAAAGAAATGTAATGTTTTGGGACCTTCCTATCTCACTCTCTTCGCCTGCGATGGAGCCTCCCAACATTTTCCCGGAAAATTACGTTTGACTGCGTACTTTAAAACATATTTTTGTTATTGTTAAGTTTAGTCTGAGGATCAGAGGTTAAAGGGAGACAAGCAGCAGGGTTTAGGGCAGCCTAAGGGGCATATGGCGTAAGGCAGATGGCAGTCCTGGACATCATTTTGGGGGCATCACTGATACTAGTTGGTACTCCTGGCATCTCCCATGGTTCCCCTCCCTTTGCAACCTGTCTATTATGCAAAGGCCACGCTGTGATTGGAAAAGCAGGGTTGAAGTTGAGGGTAAATGAGGGTTGATGCGTCCACCCACTTTTTTTCATAAGGCGGACAACCTACCCTCTGGACTTTTAGAGGCAAACTATAAAATAATGAACATTGGTCCTCATTACAGGTCCGGTGGTAACCATGTCTGTGCTACTGGCAGGTTGCCGCTGGACCTGTAATAAATTACTGGCGCCACCGGGCCATTCCAAGTCCGGCGGCCGGGAAGTCAGGCGCTGGTAATTTCGTTAATCCGCATTCCCATAGAGTCCCGTAGAACTCTATGGGAGTGATGAACATGGACGGACCGGCACCATTGTTAACGGTGCCAATGCTTCTGTGACGGCTTCGCCTGCTGTGACTGGCAGGGTCAGACCTGTCTTGGCACAATGGCTCTTGTAGGAAAACCCATAGTTTGCTGGTCTGGAAACAACGATGCCGGTAAGCTTACAAGCACCCTTATTTCCGGAACGGGAAATTTAGAATGGACCCATTGTCCATCTTGAATTTATGCCGACCTTGGGACTTGAACCGCGTCGGCATGTTCACAGGCTGGGCACTTCACCACTACACCATATAACCTGATGAAAAGTAACAAACAACTAAAGGTGAAATGTGACATTTCGGGACTGCATGTTCCAGGAAAAACATTGGTATTGATTCTTTGAGTTTAAAACATGCACACCTTTTAACGTTTTCAAAACACTTTTAAAAGAAAATATCTTCACTTGTTTTTTTGTGTGTTGATTTTATGAAAGGCAAATGGCATTAGTCCCGTGCAATTTGTATGGTTATGCAAAGCCAATTGAAGGACATTTGCATATTTCATATTCATATGTTAATTTCTGGTGACGTCGCATCCCATTGCGTATGTTTTTTTTAGGACTTCAGGAAAAGAGCCATGTGTGCATTCTGCAGTTCCCACCCCTTGTCGTCCCCCTAAGCACTCATAAGTTTCCTAATGACAGCTGAGGGACAACTGATGGGAACCCTTCTCCCTGCACTCAGTGCATCAACATGCTGTTCCCAATATGGTGTGAGTGGGAAGAGGAGAGGGCAGGGGAGAAGCAACTAATGCGTATAATAGCGCTGCATATGGACAGAGCTGGGACGCTGACCACGGGCCACAGCTGATCAGGCAGGTACAATTCAGATTGGTGGGCTAGAACTTCGGGAAGAGGGTGGAGACTGGCTGGAGCAAAAGCAGTCAAGTGATACTTTGCGAGCCCAAAGCATACTTGCTATCTAACTGATCAGTCCTAACGCAAGGTTCACAGGAGCACCTGTCATTTTGTGGAAACCTAATAATTATTTTTCACCAGTAAGTAGCCCAAAACAACAGACAATACATCCCAACTGGTAGTACCCAAGATACCTATATAACACACTCGCCACAAATATGGGGAATTGGGAGTAATACTCCCTCATTGTACTATCATGATTTATTTATTTTGAGTTTTCTAGCACGCCACCTGCATACAAATAAGTCACTTCATTGTTTGACAAACCAGGCAAAGGGGAGAGACCATAAAAGCTAATCCTGGGGATGCATTAATGTTGTAGTTGACGTGCCAGAGGTTGATGAGGGTTTACAGGAAGGTGGTCGAGACATAAACTCCAATTGGAGGGGTTCTTTCTAAAATAGAAAGTTTTGAGATTTGTTTCCTTTATCTTCAGTGGAGGGAGCTCAGCGTTTTGGGCGACCCTGTAGCTTTTAGCTAGACCAAGGGAGCGAGAGCCTTGTTTCATTGGGAGATACTAGCAAGACCATTGCCAAACAATTATGGGAAACTAATTTTGGAATCCACAGCAAGACTGCAGTAAGCTGATTTATGCTCCGTATTTCTACAACCAATAATGCTGTAAGAAGGCGTGTGCGCACAACACACGTTACAGCACATTTTCTCGCTACGTCTGTGACTCATCTTCGTTGTCTCTGAATGAGATTTCTCATTGAGAGAATCTAAGTTTAAAATTGTCTTTTGGTTCAATCAGCACTAACGTTATCTATTTAGTGATATATACGTCTCTGAACCACTCATTACCTACAGTTTTTGACCAGTGTGGACTCTCTCAGCTTAAGAAATTGTGTTTGTGAGACTTTTTGTGCCAGGCATAGTGTGGTGTGCCTTCCTCTTAGGTAAAATAATGCAGCAATGCCAGCCCACACAATAACGTCCAGAATGTTGAGCTTATTCGTGCAACCCTTTCTCTATATTTCAGCAGAGGATTTTTTTTCTCTTGCCAAAAAGAGCTAGTGCTATCTTGAGCAAGGCTTAACCTCAAAATTCCCAATTAAAACGAACTATATTTCTGCAACTAAAGTGATGTCTGAGCTGGCAGGGTGGGAGCACTGTTGAGTGAAATATAGCTCCTGCATGCCAGAAATGAAGAGGCCAGAGTCATTTGTGAATGCTCACCGAAATAAAAGGCCAGCACAGAAATGATGTCCGACATAAGGCCGATTGAACCTAAATCATAAAGAAAAGAAAGTGCGACGAAATCCGAAAGTGCTAAGATATGCGCAATGCGTTTCAGGAAGGAAAAGAAAAACATGTGAAACAGCAGTGCGTACAATATCTTCAATGGAATACTAGATTGTGCTCCTAGCAGCTAGAGTGAAACTGAGCCCTTTGCATGTAAAAAGACATTTTCGTTTTTTCTCTCATACAAAGTGACAGTATTCTAAATGAAACGCTCACTCAGACTTTCAAAATTTTAACATGGTTTCTCCATATAGCATTCCCATGTTAGGTTGTCTTCTCGTGGGTAGATCATTATTTATGTTTTGGTTAGGTTTAGTTTGAGGTTGTTGTTTGCCATCCAGGTGTTTATATCACTGAGGGATTTATTGAGGGCATTGTCAGGGTAGTTCTCTTGTAGATGAGTTGGGTGTCTAGTACATAGTTGTAGGCTGTCAGTCCATTGGCTAGAATGAGCTTCCTTAGAGGGATCAGATAAATGCTGAAGAGGAGTGGGGAGAGTCATGATCCTTGCGGTACACCACAGGTGATTTTTGCTGTGTTCTATGTAAGTGCTGGTAGGTGGGTTCTTTCAGTACAATTGGTCAGGAAAGATTTCAGCTATTGTAGTGCAAATCTTTGAATACCAAATTCTTCCAGTCTCTTGCTTAGAGATGTGTGTTTGATCTTATCTAAGGCCGCTGATATGTCCAGTAGTATGAGGGCAGACGGAGTTATGAGTGTTTATTTTTAGGTCTTCCCATATGGAGAGGAGTGCAGATTCAGTTCCTCTCATGGGTCTGAAACAAGTCTGAGTTGGTCCAGTATTCCGTTGTTTTCTATATGATCGAGTACTTCTTTGTACATGCACTTCGTCAAGATTTTCGCTGGGTATGGTAGTTTTGATATGAGTGTGTAGCAGGGGGTCTGTTCGTACAGTATTTAGTTTGTGGTGAGAGGTAAATCCCAGACACCAACGAATGTAAATGTTCTGCTCCTGCTTAATACATCACAATGTCAGCCCTAGTTGCCGTATTGCATATTTCAAAAAAGAAACCCTTTTCTGTTAATTGGTAGCTGTTAACATTTTTAGCTTCAAAACTCACAATTGAAAGCTGACTAACAGTACAATTCACAAAGCTTGTGCGGCTTGCAATGGGTCTCATCCTTCTTTTTACGTACAAGCAGGGTACCAGATAATAATTTGTAGGTAGCAGATTTCACTCCCTATTTTATAAAGTTTGGGGTTAAAAGATTATCAATTCCCAGTAATGAAAAGGAATATTTTTTTATTATGCAGGCCAACTAAACGTCAGAGGTCTATTTTATGGAACATGCTACCCCATGGTATCTGTTCCTCCCTATTTTCCTATCAGGAACCCTTCCTACAAGTGCCGCAGTGCAGCCAAACTGGAGCAACTCACGCTTCTATCTGAAAATTAAATGCAAAACTGAGAGGAAGGGAGTTTCAAGTGGAGGCTGACTGAATTGCCTTGGTGTTAAGTTTGAATTTAGGAGAGGCTTATTAGGCTTTTGTGGCTCCTAAACAAAGTCTATTTAGAGGTGATGTTTCTTTTCCACTGAAATATTTTCGCGCTGGTCTCGATAGGAATTTATGCAAAGAACAGGCAATATTTCAAGCATTTGTGCTCTGGAACCAAGCAACCAAGGGCTCTTCCTCCTCTTGAGACATGGCCATGGTTACACAATCCAAAGATTGGTCATACTGTGGCAGTCTGGAATATCTGAAGCCAGCGGACCTGGCAGATGGGAAGGCCGGCATAAAGGGCTTTGGCATAGTCCAATATTGCTTGAGTTGTGGCTCCTGTTATGAAGGCTTTGTTCTCCTGAGACAAGAGAGGCAGGATTAATCAGCGATTTCTGAGAAGAAAAAAGCAGTTGATGGAAACTGCATTAATTTGTTGCCTAAGTGCTTTGTCTTTATCAAAGATAAATCCTGCATATGTTCTACTTTGGAGGCAAGGGCTGGAAACCAAACTTGCCTGTAGGGAAAAGACGAGTAAAGAGTCCTTCTGCTTTGCCCCGGAATAATGGAACATCATCCTAGTGGCAATACGGGCTGCTGCAAAGCTTGTGCAGTGCAGGAAGGAACTGAGAATCCTGATATTTGGGGGATTCCTAGGTGTTGAATAAATCTGTCCCCCCAGTTCTACTACCACTTCAGACCCATTGTGAACTACCCTGCGGTTTTTTCAACCTTCGTACAACCTTCGCTCCACTGCTAGTTTTCTACTATATAAAAAACAAATTTAAATACAAATACAAGGGGAGGGAATAGAACTAAAGGTCGGATAGACTGCAGAGCAAATGTGGAAGACAAACATTCAACATAATGTGGGATAGAAAATAACCCTCTGGAATGTTATGGAATAGGTTAACTGGATCAAACAAACAGCTGTGTGGGGAAGCGTCATAGATAACAATGATGGTACAAAAGTTGAGCGAAACCTAAAGGCAGCCAAAGTTTAAAAGAAATCAGCAAACAATTTAACGTTTAGGTAGAATAAATAACTGTAGGCTTGGTGGACCATTGGATAAATTAAAACGGTCAAAGATGTAAAAATATTCATGCTAATGAACAACGAAATGGCCAGTTACATTAAATAAACAACCTCATTTAATGCAGTTTACCTGAAACTACAAATGTGAGGAATTCGACCATCCACACGGTGGGTGTGCACTCGCCTGGGCTTTTTTTATGTTTCATTAAATGCAATGTTGGTAGACCAACCTCAAAGAAAATGTGTGGGGTAAATCCAAAGACATTTTCCCATGCTCAAACCACAGAAAGTCTTGTGTACTCTGGGTGGACACCGCTTAAAGGCACAGTCCTGCAGCTGGTGGTAGAGATTAACCTACCAATTAGAGGGAAATTCAAACAGACCCAACAACCTTTCATATGAATCAATAAGTGAGCTGTCATGTCTGGGACTGTGTGTTTATAGTAGGCCACCCCGGTAGAGCACCCCATTCATATGGTACGAGAATGTGGTTTGAAGGAGCCAGAGTGTCTGGTCTCACTGCATCTTCCAGGGAGACCTTGCACTTTAATCGGACCCACAGAGAAATCCATTAACCAGAGAGACTCTTTGATCAACAGCAGACAGGACAGGAAGGTGGGTTTTCACTCCTTTACCTTTCCTGTTGCAAAGCACTCTGTTTATGACCTCGTGCATACAGGAGATTGTTTGTAGGGGCCCAGGATTGGTTCATTAAGTTAGGTTGGCCTACACCAATCACTGTGGCCCACTTGGCTTTAGAAGAGTGCAGAGCCCCTCTTTTGGGAGATCACCTGAAGACTTTACAAGAAGTAGGAACATAGAACTCATCCTTGGACCCTGGCTGAAAGTACAGTCTGCCTTACAGCTTCCGCCAGTGAATGAAGGCCAGGACATCCCTCCCCTTAACTTCTCCCAAGGAACAGAGGGAGATAAAAAAAACTCAGTGGACCCTCCAGCCGTTCCAGAACCGGTACCCTGCCAGCACACTGGAAGTTGATCCGTCACAATAAACAACATGTTAAAGTCAGTATTGTTCAGTTACAATGACTGAGAGTTTGCTAGCCAACATTGCCTCGAACATATGGTACGTTGCAAGTGCTATTGCAACATGAAGGTACAGTCCACCTTTGTATGGCATGGAACATGAGTTCTTTGCATAGCAACACACACTTAAACAGCACCAGGTTGCATAGTGAGGGGATTTAACATTGTTGTCTTGTGGTAAATATAGTTGGTAGTCACCCCAAATGTTAAGTTCTATAGGGGCAGAGCAGAGGCTGGAAATGGCATAGTTACACCCCGCAGTCAAGCAGGTAGTTAAGGTTGCGAATAGAGGTATAAACTCTGTATCTGGTTCAAAACTTAACACAAAGGTTGTTGTACATTCTGCAGTAAGCATATAGAATATTATGCCTCTTTAAGTAGCCTGATTTGTTTCTGTCTGTACAGTCATAGGCCTAGTTTCTCACTCTTTAAATAAACCTTAATTTATACACTTCCATATGAGTTTTAAAAACATTAACGAATAAGCCTTCTCTGCTCACATAGTCCCTTTTTTAAATGAAAACATTTGTTCAGTTCTTCAAAAACCATATATTTGCAATTGTTAAATTTTAAAATGTCCATTCAAGCATGAACTTCAAATAAAAGTTATTAACACAGTTCTATTTTTTTTTATTATAACATGGCACTGTACTGAAACACACACGTTTTGTGGATGAAGGAAAAAAGTCCTCCTTTTTCAAGTCTTCATCTCAAGTGCAATGGCAAATCAGTACTTGTTAAAAAAAAATAAGCCTTTTTTTTAGAATTCATATCCAAAAGTTTGTCCGTCAGAAAATGGAATTCATTCAATTTTTTTTCTCCAACAAAAGCCTGTCCAAATCCGAAAAAATGCTGAGCTAAAAAACAGTGCTTCTTTGTTCCTTCAGCTTCTAAAATCAATTAGCTCCTTCAACAATAGCTGAATACTATACAGTGTGCAGTTCACACCGCAAGTAAAAAAAATAAGTGTTCCATTCCGGTCTCCCAGGTTAAAAAGTAATCAATCTGCCGCTAACACCATCCAGTAGATAAATTGATTAAAAACACAACGGTCTTAAAAAGCCGTTCTCCAGCATGGGGTCTGGCATGGATTCACATGCTCATGAATATTCCCCGTCGTCAGGCTGGGAATCCTCGGTAAAGAAAAAACCAGTATCAGTTTCGTTTCTGATCTGTCTTTCGCAGTAATAACCAATCACTGGTCTCTGCGTCATACTGACCACAGCCAATGACTGCCCTCTACCTAAGCACCGCCTCTGGCAGCCATCTTCAGATTTTTACCGCACGTTCATGTGTTGGGATCCTCGTGCTATTGCTCTCGAGCGTTAGTGCTTTTTTTCGCGCTTTTTCACAAAAAACTTCGATTCTTTCAGTCAAAAGAGCCTCAAGCTCCACCGATCCTACATCCGATCAACGGGGACCCGTGTCGGATTCATCTGTGCCCCTCAAGGGTGAAGATTTCGTCGAGCTACACTTCGGAGGACTCCAGAAGCTTCTCAGGCCCGGTCTCGGAGATGGCCCAGGAGAAGGGAAGCTCGACGCCCGGAAAGCTGTTCAGGGTCTGCCCTGGATGCCAGCTGCAGAACGTCTTCAAGGAGGACGAACACTCTTTCTGCCTTTACTGCCTTCATGAGGACAAGACGCACGTAGAGAAGGACTGTGCGTTTTGCGGCAACATGTCGGAACGGACCATGAAGGACCGCCATCAACGTCTCGCCAACTGGCTGGAGGGTAAGAGCCCGTCTGGCGAGAAGAAGAAGAAATCCGAGCGGTCTTCTAAGACCTTTGAGGGCGCCCCGGCGACGGGGGCCCAACATAAGGCCAAGCACCGCGAGTCCGCTGGCACCGGGAGCGCCGAACGGTCGGGCTCTACGGGCGCCAGGCAGGGCGCACCCTCCCCGGCACCATCAACCACGAGCCAACGCTCTGGGTCGGGTAAGAGGAAGGCCGAGCACCCGGCGAAGCTCCTGGAGAGGCCCCGGTCGAGCTCTAAGGCAGAGGAGGAGCGTGGCAGTGCCCCCTCCCTCAAGGATAAGGAGGTGAGCGCACCTAAGGTGGTGAAGGCCTTGATCCATCCGACCAAGCCCTCTATCGAAACGGTCGCGGCGGCCCTGGCTCAGCCTGTGGTGGCTGCACCAGTGGAGGCGACCTCAGGGCCCAGAATCTCCCTGCCTCCTCGGAGGGAGTCTTCCTTTGTGCCCATCAATAGGACCCCCGTGAAACCCTCCGTGGGGAAGAAGAAGGGGGGGCAGGGCGTCGTCGTAGATTCGGCCTCAACCTCAGAAGAGGAGCTGATCGAGGTCTTAAGCCACGGCCTAGGCGTGGAAGAAGGCCAGCCCGTCGGAATGGACCCCGACGCAGGTGACGACGACGACGACATCGTCGAGGATACCGACGGGGCCCCTGCTCGCCCGTCGGATTCCCCTCTGCCAGCGCCGCAAGACAACTCGGCGGCCATTTTGTTGGCCATACAGTCCTTATGCTCCGAGATAAGGACGAGGATACCGTTACCGACGGAGGAACCTCTCCCGTCGGGGGATCCAGAACCGGGACCTTCTGGTGTTCCCCCTACCAAGAAAAGAAGGATCCATCCACCACCTCCTTTTCAACCGTCGCGCCCCGTCCAGCCCTCCTCCCCGTCCACCCGAGGGGATGATACGGGGACTGACAAGGCAGCGACGGGTACGGACGACGAGGCATACGACGAGGATTTTTCGTCGTCGCCTCCCACCAGGGCTTCTCCGCCCGACGAGATCGGATCTTTCCACTCCATGATCTCCAGGGCTTCCGAGCTTTTCCAACTCTGCCCTGAGGAGAAGAAAAAGGAAGGCTTCCTTTATCAGCGGCGCGAGGCCAAGAGGAAGACGGTCCTCGCAGTGCCTCTGTTGGACGACATTTGGGATGAGGGCCTTTCCCTCCTCAAGAACCCTTCCACGACGCCAGCTAGAAGAGACCGGTACGAGAAAAAGTACCGGGTCCCGGACACGGCCCCCCTATGCCTCCGGGCGCAGCCTACCCCGGACTCCGTCGTCTCCGCGGCAGCCAGGAAGAAAGCGGGGGGGGGGGTGCGGCCTCCACATCGACTTCCCCGCCGGACGGCGAGGGAAAGAAATTGGATGCTATGGGACGTAGAGTCATCTCGTCGGCAGCGACGACGATTAAAGCGGCCAACGCCTTGGCTATCGTGGCCCGCTACGACAGGGAGCTCTGGTACAAGATAGCTCCCCTGCTGGATTTTCTGCCGGACGACAAGAGGGCGGAGGCCCTTGAGATCCTGCAGGAAGGTGAGGTGGCGTCGGACCACGCCATCACCGTGGCGAGGGACATCGCCGACACTGGGTTCCGCCAGCTGGGCAACGGCGTTTGCCTTCGACGTCGTGGATGGCTCAAAGCTACGGACTTTCGGCAGGACGTCCAGACCAGGGTCCTGGACATGCCCTTCGACGGGAACAACCTGTTTGGGAAGACAGTGGACGATTCCCTTCAGGCCATCAAGGCGGATACTGAGACGGCCCGGGCCCTTGGAGTCCTGCAGCAACGACGAACGCCCTTTCGGAGCGGCGGAGGCAAGGGCGCCTCCAAAGGTTCCGGCGGCGGTTTCGCTTCCTACCGTCAAGCGGCCCGCTCGTCGTCGCAAGAGGCCTACAGAGGACGAGGCAAGTCTAGCGGACCCCGCCGTCGTCGCCAAGAAGGTCAAGGCGGCAAGGCCGCGTCCAAGCAGGATTGAACCGGCCGTGGGGTCGGGCCCCCACCGAAGCACCCCGGTGGGAGGCCGGCTGGCGGGCTTCGTCAGCGTGTGGGAGTCCATCTCCACCGACCGTTGGGTGCTGGACGCCCTGGCCCGGGGCCACGCGCTCGAGTTTCAAAGAAGGTGCCCGCGCGTCCCCCCCGTGGCCAGGAAAGAACTTCACGTCCCTCAACTTCTCCTGGAGGTAAAGGCGATGCTCAGAAAGGGCGCCATCGAACTCGTCCCAAAGAGGCTTCGGGGCTCCGGAGTCTACTCGCGATACTTCCTCGTGGAGAAGAAGACGGGAGGATGGCGCCCCATCCTAGACCTGCGACGTCTGAACAAGTTCATCAAGGCGCAGAAGTTCCGGATGGTCACCCTCCAGCACGTCCTAGGTCAGCTGGAGGAAGGAGACTTCCTATCGTCGTTGGATTTGGAGGATGCCTACTTCCACATTCCCATCCTAAAGGGGCACCGAAAATTCCTTAGATTCGTGGTCCAAGGGCGTCATTACCAGTTCAAAGCCCTTCCCTTCGGACTACGGTCGGCACCCAGGGTATTCACCAAGTGCCTCGCACCGGTGGCGGCGCAGCTGCGCCGCGAGGGGATTCACGTCTACCCCTACCTGGACGACTGGCTCATCCACGCCAAGACGAGGGAGCTCGCCGTGGTCCACACGGCAAGGACCGTCCAACTCCTCACGGACCTGGGATTCTCCGTGAACTACGCCAAATCCCACCTGGTGCCGGCGCAAGTCGCACTGTTTCTGGGAGCGAGGCTCGACACAGTGTCCCTTCTGGCCTCCCCGTCGGAGGAGAGGACCAGGACCATCTTGGGCAAGGTACAACGGATGTTGGTGGCCGACGCGGCCAAAGTGAGGTCCATCAAGTCCCTCCTCGGGATGATGTCTTCCTGCATCTACCTCATTCCCATGTGCAGGCTCCGGATGCGCCCGTTGCAAGAATTCCTGGATGCGCGCTGGATCCAGACGACGGGCAGCTTCGAGGAAAGGATCAAGCTCGACGAGAGTTTCCGACGAGCGATACGGTGGTGGGGCACCCGCGCGCATCTGACGGCGGGCATGGACTTCCAGACCCCAGCCCACCAGGAGACTGTGACCACGGATGCCTCCCTGGAAGGGTGGGGAGCGCACACCGAAAATCTGCACGCAAGGGGACTCTGGCTCCCGACGGAGAAGTCCCTGCATATCAACGTCCTGGAGCTCCGTGCAGTATTTTGGGCCCTCAGGTCCTTCCTTCCGTCCCTCAAGGGCAAGGTGGTGAGGATCTTCACCGACAACACCACCACCATGTTTTACATCAGGAAACAGGCCGGAACCAGGTCCCCAGCGCTGTCCAAGGAGGCGCAGGACCTGTGGCATTGGGCCGTCGCCCAAGGGATTTTTCTGGTGCCGTTTCATCTGGCAGGGATAAAAAACACCATCGCTGACTCACTCAGCAGGGAGCTGCGCTCGTGCCACGAGTGGGAACTACGGCAGGATCTGGTGGATCGCCTCTTCCGACGGTGGGGCACACCCCAGATCGACCTGTTCGCGACGGCGACGAACACCAAGTGCCGGAGGTTCGCCAGCAGGTTTCCCCAGACGAGGAGCATGGGCGATGCTTTCTCGTTCCCCTGGGAGGGCCTGTTCCTCTACGCGTTCCCTCCCTTGCCTCTGCTAATCCGGCTCGTCAACCAGCTCAAGAGGTCACGGTGCAGGATGATCCTCGTCGCACCTGCGTGGCCGAGGCAGATATGGTTCCCGGACCTTCTGGACTTGTCAGCGTCCCCGCCGATCAAGCTGCCGGCGGACGCGGATCTACTCTCCAGGGAAGGAGGCGCCATCCTCCACCACGACCCGAAGTCGCTGAACTTGCAGGCCTGGCTCCTGCAGCGCTAGAGTTTGGAGGATACGACATACCGGCCGATTGCAGAGAGGTTCTTGCAAAGGCCAGGGCGTCCTCGACTCTTAAATGCTACGGACACAAATGGAAGAGGTTCTCTGTCTGGTGCCACGCACAGAAGATTAACCCTCTACGGATTACGGCTCCCCAAGTACTGCCGTACCTGCTGACGCTGGCCAAAGCTGGTCTGGCACACGCGTCCATCAAGATTCATCTTGCTGCGATCTCCCGATACACCAGAACCACGGGGCGGACGTCCTTGTGGTCTCATCGTCTGGTGAAAGAGTTCATGAAGGGACTGTTCAGATCGTTCCCGCCGGTGAAGGCTCCGGCCCCGGCGTGGGAGCTCAACGTGGTGCTGACCAAGCTCATGGGACCTCCGTTCGAGCCTCTGCACTCGGCCCCGTTGAAGTTTCTATCGTGGAAAACAGCTTTTCTTGTGGCCATCACCTCCGCACGACGAGTGGGAGAGATCCAGGCCCTTTCCTGCAAGGCCCCGTACTTGACTTTCCACGACACGAGGGTAGTGCTCAGGACGCACCCCTCCTTCATGCCCAAGGTACCGTCGGACTTCCATCTCAACGAACCCTTGGTGTTACCTGTGTTCTTCCCGTCGCCTTCATCGCCGGCTGAGAGGACTTTGCACTCGCTGGATGTAGCTAGAGCGCTGAAGTTCTACGTGGACCGCACGAAGGGTTTTCGGAAGACGTCACAACTCTTTGTGAACTTTGGACCTGTCAATCAGGGGAAGACTCTCTCGAAGGCTTCCATCTCCAGATGGCTCTCCGGCTGTATCATGTGCTGTCACCGGTTGGCAAACCGACCGCTGCCTGGCCGTCCGAGAGCCCATTCCACCAGAGCGATCGCAGCTACCACGGCGTTCCTATCTGGTGTGCCCCTGCTGGACATATGCAGGGCTGCTACGTGGAGGTCGACGCACACCTTCACGAAATTCTACTGCGTCGACCGGGATTCCAGGGAGGAGTCCAGGGTCGGCCAAGCAGTGCTGCGCAACCTGTTCGCCTGAGGTGAGCCTGGTGAGGAGGTAAGATGCTTAATGTTGAGTTGATGTGATGCTTAATGTTGAGCCTTTGCCACCTCCCGTGGTTGTGCATGTGTGTACTGCTATGTATTCTTTATTCATGAGCATGTGAATCCATGCCAGACCCCATGCTCGAGAAGGAACAAGTTACTTACCTGTAACTGTTGTTCTCCAGCATGGGTCTGGCATGGATTCACATGCGAACCCTCCCGCCTACCCCTCTGCGGCTCTTCACTTGGTCATACTGCCACTTCACGTGCTTCCAAATCTGAAGATGGCTGCCAGAGGCGGTGCTTAGATAGAGGGCAGTCATTGGCTGTGGTCAGTATGACGCAGAGACCAGTGATTGGTTATTACTGCGAAAGACAGATCAGAAACGAAACTGATACTGGTTTTTTCTTTACCGAGGATTCCCAGCCTGACGACGGGGAATATTCATGAGCATGTGAATCCATGCCAGACCCATGCTGGAGAACAACAGTTACAGGTAAGTAACTTGTTCCTAAGTTGTTAAAATTAAAATGTACTATTCACACATCCTGTGAACCATGAAAGAATATTTCATCCAGGAGCCAGAAATATTCACCAAACAGTATCTAACATATGATTCCATGAAATTCCCAACTAACTGTCTGAAGAAAAGGTTAGTTAAAAGTTATAGAAAATTGTACTCGTACTTACTATGAAAAGATGAATATTCAATGTTGGTTTACAAACATAATCAAGTCAAAAGCCAGCCATTTGCAGGCTAAGTATCCAAACCAAGCTAATTGCCGACTGAGACATACATTATTTTAATGCAAGCAGTTCCAATGATCACATGTCAAATATATCCAAACTCAAAATGTTCCCACAATCTCATCAGCAGTAAGTTTCGCTTTCAAAATATCTCACCGGGCAACACACAGACTGCGTGTCTCGGAGGATCCTGATGAGCAACCAGGTGTTCATCGCTGGCAAATTTTTGGGAAAATGAGTAAGTAAAGACCCGATCTTTTCTTCAGTAAGCACCATGGCGGACACGCCACGATCGGCTCACTGATTCAGTCCCTCACACAAGATCACTCTGACCCTAAGGATTCATAGTCATGAATTGTTCACCGCCCTGGCCGAGGCATGTCTCCAGGAATCGTCGACCTTTTTGTACACGCCCAGAGTTGATCATCCATGCTGCATGCCATGGAATTAGTCACTGACAGGGGCTGACTAGATGAGCGCAGATACGGTGTCTCACAAACCACTGAGCATGCATATTCGTGCCTTGGAGACAATCACTGTCTGATGGTTTTTTCACAATATAGACCACACAAATACGGTCCTCTAGCATAAGTGATCACTCGATGTACGTGGTTAAACACTGTGGAGAGCACTAGGTGACACTATGCCTATGTGTTCTTTCTCATATCTAGAGTTGGAAGCAGATTAGAGAACTATGATTCACTCACATCGGATACAACCTTTATATCCGGCCGGACTCATAACAAGGCTTGAGCAGTGGCTGAATGATTAGGTAAGAGACCTTTCAGGAAGGAAACATAGTTGATGTTTGCAACATTTGATACCAACATTGACATGGATTCCACCCTCTTTTTCCGTCTTTTGATCATATAGAGAGAGACAGTATCCTTTGAAACCACCTTCATTTTCTGTATGGAGCTTGACTAAGAAAGCAGCCCCCACTAGTGCACAGAGGGACTTTTTTGAGAATACTTACCGCAGCAAATGCTACAGACGGCAAGCCGTTGGCCAGTGATCCAATATGGACACTGGGTGTTTTGGCTCTCATGAGCATCTAATAAGAATTTTAAGTTTGAAATAATTCATTACTGAGATCACATATCGTTCTAATGCACACCTCAAACTGTCATTGTTCTTTGACAGATACCCCACGGACATGGAGAACACTTCATCCTCCATCCTGAAGAAGGCCATTCTCACTAGAAGCTTCAAGGAATAGCTTTATTTGGCTGAAACATTATAGTTTCGACCTCCCTGTTGTAATGTTTAGTATTTAATGTCACATTGTGGTTTTTGGTACTCCAGATATGCATCACGCTTTGGAGAGCACACGCTTTTATGTAAATGTTTTGTCACGAATGATAGGAAATGTGCATTGTATGAGTTAAATCCGTTTGTATAAATTGGATGGTACAAAGTGGTACTACACTCTGTAAATTTGATAACATGTCTGTTTTTGGGTGATAATATGGAATATGAGGAAATTGTTTTGTTAAATAACCGAGGGTCAAAAGGTTTGTTTGACCCAATAGTAAGAAATGTGTGTTGTATGTTTTGTGAGTGTGTAATAAAACATCAGAGGACCTTACATATGATCTCACACCCTGATTATTTGTGAAATATTATCAGCAGGTGCAGCAAAGATCGTCATGTGCTGTTTGCCATTATATATCTGAATTGTAAGTCTGTGACAGAGTTAACACTCAGCCGGTAGCCATTTTGTGGATTATGGCACATTGGAAAAATACTTCATTTGAAGGCCTGCAGCAATTCTCTCATTCTCCATTTTATTTTTCGAAACAAACTAATTCAATCTACTAAATTATAAACCTGCTTTGCTTTACATTGGTCTCTACACACAGAATCGGTTTTGTATTAACATTGCACACATTGTGTATTTTTGTTCCATTTACGGCTTTTACTATTTCCGGCTTTTCTCGCTGCACAAAAAGTATGTATTATGTTTTTTTTCAGTGTTCACTTGGGTGAAATATGAACGCAACTTCGTCCTGCAAGGAAAAGTGATAACAAAGTTTATTCTATCTTTATGGAAACTGATTGTAGTAGCGGAATCGCCTTTCTGCCTATCACTGCTATTCGAATAGACACATTTTAGCATTTTCTGTACACAGCTATCTCCGTGCTTCAAAAACATGGAACGAATTTTAGCTATGAAATGAAAATTACTGTGGATTTAAAAATGTTGCTTTAGGACGATAAAAACACTCTTCACTTCGATATTTACATTCTTAGAGAAGCAAAAAGCAGTGTGTGTGTGTTTTTGTTAGCAGCTTAGGTACCCACAGATAAAACATAGAATGAGAACCATTTGCACATTGTACGTTAGTTCAGTATCCAATTAAATCAGTTTGTTGCCATGCACTGCAGATATGTATGTAAAGGAGCTATATATAATGCTGCCACTTTACTTAAATGGCTTTGAAGGGGCTATAGTGTCAGGGTCGTAATGTACGCAGGTTCTTTCATATAGTTGCTGTCTTAAAAGTTTCAGTTTTGATCAAATGTGACCAGACTATTTATTTGTTGGAGACTTATTACAGAACACCATCGATCTCCTTGGTGTCTTTACGCCTGCGGGTCTTGTGGAGACAGGGGCCATGCAGTCAATGTTTTAGAAGATGAGGCAGAGTTGAATTTGGTCCATGTGTGTATTAGGAGCCAGTGGAAGATCCTTAGTTGAGAGGGTATGAGTTATTAACCTAGGCTGAAACGGGGGTGCCTGGAAATCGAGTGCATTGCAATATCAAGACACAAGTTGATAAGGGCGCCAATATGCATGGATCAGGTTTCTTTGGGCCTAGGGAGGAGGAGTGTTTTAAGGAGTTCTGTTGGAAGGAGGGAGGAGGCCCTGACCACTTTACTTGAGTGATGAGGCTCATGTGGACATAACCGAGGAAGCCTAAAATGTGCATCCTCTAGACAGGAACTACCTCTCCAAAGAAGGTTTGGGTGGGCATAGAGTGGTGATTCTACTGCAGTGAGGTTTTGGACCACTTAATGCTCATCCAGCATCAATAGTTATCAAGCCCTTGGAGAGAGGGGACCTGGCCTTATTTCTCTTTTTACTTGAAAGTAGACCTTTGTTTTATCGAAGTAGGACTGACCCATTAGGGGTTTTAGGTAAATGGTGAAGAGTAGCAAATAGCTCTGAGGTTTGCCTACAGTGACTATTCTGAAGAGGGGTGATTAGCACTCTTGGCTCTCTGCTCCTGATTTGCAAAGAAAGAGGCTATGTGGGGGCATTTGCAGGCCCACCTGAAATTGCTTTCAGATTTTGAAGCACAATGTGTTGGTGCACCGCGTCAAATGCGTTTGACCGATGGAGCAGTATGCGAATTGAGAGGCTGCCATTATCAGCTAATTCTAACTGGTTGTTGCACCCTGCAACCAGATCAGATTAATCCTATACGGGGGGGGGGCGCGAAAGCTTGATTTGGCAGCACTCTAGGTGCAAGTGTGTTTCCAGATTTGCATTATTTGCACTGTGACCTCTATCTCCATGGTTTTGGCCAGCCAGGCCATGCCGGCTTTTGTGGCCATAGCTCCCTGATACTTCAGGATCAAGTTACCCCTCTTTCGAAGGGGGTGATAAAGGAATGATCAGGTTTTTTTGGGAAAACGCATTAGGTGAGTGTTTGGTTTAAGAGTGCTATCGTAGAGCAGCAGGCCAGGGCTTCTGTCTGTGTGGCGGCAATGGTATAAGTGGTCCTGCCAATCTAGATGTATTACATTTTGAACTAAATTAGTAGTAGCCTTAGTAGTAGCCAATCCTCCTTGTGCCAAGTAAAATATCTTCTAAAGCCATGATGAGTTAGTCAGAGAAGTGTTACTTTGTCCTGTCTCCCTAGTTTGCAGCTACATCGATTAAATACAATGTCAAAAATATTTTCCTTTTCTGGATACCAATATTGATTATTTGGTACTATGTCAACTGAAAGTTTACATTTGTAAAACTCCTTGCCTTTTTGTATAGTGAAATAGCTTTGTTGTGTAAAATCACTGCAGTCCTTCCCATCGTAACCTGGGTACGACGTCCATTCCTGGCCATTTTTCTTTCCGCTGCATTGTTTGCCGCAAATGTTTTACTGCAAAAACCCATTGAAAAATATGGGGGGGTGAGTAGAGAGATGAGCTTTCAGGGTGTTTCAGGGGGACTAGATTCTAAATAGGTGGGAAGAGGGTTTGGGGGGGTAACCCCCAACAACAACAAAAACGAGTTTTTGCGGCAAATAAATCGGCGGCGCAAAATGGCGCAAAATAAAAACGGGCGATGGAATGACATGGAACCGTAAACTGGTGGAAGGAAAAAATAACTACATTTGTGGGATTTGTAGTCGGGTGATTCTCAAATTCTACTAGCTAAACATGGCCACCAGGAATAGTGTAGCTGCCTATGTTATTTCATGGTTCATACTAATTTGTTCAGTTAGTTCCATGTAGGTGAAATCCAGAAATGAATATGGGGAGGTTTTGAACCAAGCCTTCTCACACACATCTGTTATTTTATTTCACAAAGTGTCTTCAATGCTGTTCTGTTTTCAAGTGGATTGTTAACATTCTTGGCAGTTGCTACTACCAGTGCTCAGACTGTAACTACTGCAAAGTAGACTCATTGGTCATCTGTAGGAGCACCATGCCCCACTCTATGCCAGAGAGAAATTAGGAGGGTTATTGACAAATCTGTATTCTGGGGGCTGGGTGGTAGGAAGTGGAGAGGGTTCTCTTCAAGCTACCTGCCCAGTGGTGAGGATGCTCACAGCCTTACATTGATTACCACCATTCCATTTATGAGCCGTTGCCCCCCTGTGGCCACTTCAGAGACCACTCACGGTGCCAGTTTTGTGTGAGGCACTCATACTGTTGCAGAGGTTTGCACCTTTACAAGGCCAGAAGCTTGTTCTGCTTCATGTACAAAACCCAAATATAAGGTACAGTGAGGGGACAAAATTTGCACTTGCCCCTACCTACTTATAATTGAGTCTTGGTGTGTAAGAAATTGGGTGCTGTTTGTATGTGCAGTTTTGGGGGTGGAGGGGCGGTGAGTGACATTTTATGGCTGACTAGTAGCTTGCGACTTAACATTTTTATCCCCAGTCTCATTTGTCCAGTGGCAACCATCTTCGTCATGGTATAGCTGATGGATGTTAGATGTCTCCTATGTCTGGGGACTGCCATCTTGTACCAGCTATACTCGTATGTCCCGTCCTCTCTTCTCGATCCTTGTGGGCGTCCCCCAACATGGGGACAGTACTATAACCTGTGGTAGCGAAAAAGTGAGCTTTCCCTTTAAATTTATTATAGCGCGCTGCGCCGCCTTGGGCCTTGGAAAGCCCAGCCGAGGCCCCGCCCTCTGGCGGCTCACCTCAGCCCCATTTTCCACATGGACAGTGTTGGACCTGGCACCCAGCAGAGATTTTATTTAGCTTTCAGTTTGCTCTTCCTCTTTGTTTTCTCAATCTTTTTTAACTTACCATTCGTTTGCTTTGCCTTCCTCGGCACATGTTGGGTGCAGGATGATTAAGAAATGTGCATCATGCGACCACTCGTTCCCGGCCTCGGACCCCCTGCATTCTGTCTGGAGTGTTTGGGGCCTGGCCACTGCTGTGACGCATGTTCGGCTTGATGCGCTCTCGATTACAGGGCATTGAAGAATCTGTTGTCGTGGTTGTTAGTTGTTAGGAAAGATTTCATTTCATTTTTTTTTTCTTTTAAAGCACTCACACAGCCCGCGGGCATCGAGGCGCTGTTACAGAAATTGTCTTAGTTGCGCATTTAGAATGCGTTAAAATACCCTGAGGTTTCTAAGCGCGGACCCGGGGATCGAACCCGCGTTGCTTCGTGTCTGTCTTGCTTCTAAGGCGAACTCGTTGCCGCTGAGCTATCCTCCTGGGACACTCATGTGTAATTTTCCCTCCATTTGTTGACCCCCAAATATTTTGCGTTAGTTTGGCTATCTTATCCTGAATTTCTTACCAGTGGAGCCCAGCCCTCAGCTGTGCTCCGTTGGGCTTTTGCTCACTTGTTATGGGGAAACTGACACGTCCTTCAGACTGTCAGTACTGGGAAACTATTTCCCTTAGTCTTTGACTATGTTGCCGTTTCTTGGTAACCTTTTAACAGTGCACAATGTACCTTCCAGTACTGTGCGCTGGGGTTCTTTTTTTTTTTTTTGCCCTAGACTCCCTTGAAGGATTTTTTGGGTGATTGTATGAGTGTGCCTGGGACAAACTGGTGGCAGCACTTACTTTTTATAAGTGGTTTACGTCTGTGTTGCATTAGGAAACATACTGTATATATGTTGTTTAGTATAAGGATTCTGTGTGGTAACTTTTTGATAACTAAAGTTTACTTGTGTATTGGTCCAGCCTACAATAAATGTGAAGATGTTTTTCATATACGCTTGTCTGAGGGTAATTTGTGGTTAGTTACTGTGTGTACTCATTGTGGCCTTCCGATCACGCTCATCCCTCCTGAGACTTAGCCTTGACTGCCTGCCAAATTACCTAGATTGGTCTGGCTTGTCCAGAAGGTCCCCTGTTTCACTAAACTGAGGGTGGCCTAAACTTCTGCCCACCAGGTCATAGTTTAGAAATCCATTTTAACAAATTGGTGTACCGCTGTGGGATAAGATCAGAGGTACCCAGTGTTGCGCACTGGTAAGGTACCCAGGTTATACTTGCATGAGTGACAGTGTTCTTAGGTTAAAATTAACTGTAAGCCACCTGCCTTTACTTATAATATGGAAGCAATTGCGGACATTGCTTTGAGTGCCTCTAAATCTGAGACACTAAAGTTTTGTACTGAAAGGGGCCGGTCAGCCACTGGTACTAAATCAGAAATGATCCAGAGGATCACAGATTGGCGAGAAATGCGAATTCAGGCTTTGCCCTCCTATGATAGTGCAGCAGGTACTGGGGCCATCCCAAGTACCAGTAATGTATTGACTAGTGCTATTGTCGAGAGAAATGATGATGATGATGATGATGACGACAATGATGATGATGATGATGTCTCCCCTGTTTTGCTAGCCGGCTCGGAGGCTGAGGTCATGCTGGAATTTAAGAAGCAAGAGCTGCTGTTCAAGCAGGAGGAGCTTGAATTTTGCATGGCTAAGTTGGATCTGGAGAGGTCAGAGAAGCAGAAGGACAGGGACCCCAAATTAGAGCTTGCTAGATTGCACAGCATCAATGGTTACACAAGAGGGTCTGGCCCCTTCTCTCATCCAAGATTTATTTCGGAAATATCTGTTTAATGTATATGATGACAAGAATGAAATTATGGACTGGTTGACTGTATTTGAGTATGTGTGTGAGGTACAAGAAGTAGTGGATGCTGATAAGATTACATGGTTTCTCATTCGACAGGCCCATTCTGCCAGCAGTGCTATTATGGATATGTCAAAGGCTGACAGTAAAACATTTGCGAAATTGAAGCAAACCTGGGTCTTAAAGTTTGGGAAGACTCCTGCCCAATACTTGAAAAGATTCACACAGTACAAAAAGAAAGAAGGTAATGCTTGGATTTCTTATGTTGCCGATTCCTTTAAAAACTTGACTGGCTGGGTGGAAGTATACAAGATGGACCACCTTTTGAGGTTATGATGTATTTAATCATGCTTGAAAATAGTTTTGCTTCTTGTTCCCTTGAGCTTTAATACCACTTGGCTGACTCTAAGGAGATAGATACTAAGAAATTAGCCATTGCAGCAAATGTATGGGTGTCACACAGAGTGTCCCATAAGCTCAAGCCTGCTTTTGGTAAGCAGGAGGAGTGGGAAAAGCACAAAGATAAGGAGGGTTAAGATCTGAAAAACTTCCTCTCAGAAGTGCCACACAAAGTTGAAAAGGGGTAAGTCACTTGAGAACAGTCAGAGTTGTGAGTAACCCTCACAAGCATAGCTTAGGTTACAGTAAGCCTCCCTATCTACACATACCCAGTGGATCTTGTGTGGATTGTGGAGCAAGTGACCATCTGAAGGGGGTCCCCAGGTGGAAGGCGAAAACATTGGGTGTCCACTCTGGGAGTCTGGCTTTCCCCTCCTTTGAGGAGGAAGAAATTATCACAGGGGCATCCTTTACCTCAGATTCTATCCCACTGAGAAAGGAATCTGAGGAGATCTTAGTTTCCCTGGGTTCCTGGGAGCCAAGAGTTTCAGAGGCTTATGCTAGGATACCCGACAACACCAAGCACTACTTTAAATATTGTGTGCTGATCAATGGAGTAGACAGTCCTGCCCTTAGGGATAGTGGAGCCAGCAGAACTGTGGTGGATGCCACACACTGGTCAACCAGGAGGAAACTTGCCAGACCTCCCCTGATGCCCACCAACTTAGCTGATGGCCCCCCCCCCTCTCAAGTTCCCAGTAATGCCTGTAAATCTAACCATTACTGGTAGTGAGGATTCCTGTGAGTATACAGAGGCAAGTCCCTGTAAAGGTCCTGCTGGGACATGATCTCAGAGACTTAGGTCTTGTGGGGGAGACAGCAGAGAGACCCTGCAAAAGGTCACAAACAAGAGCTGCCCTGGCCAAGTCCAAGGCTGAGGTAAAGCCAAAGGGGAAACCCAAGGCTAAGGGAGTCCGAAAATCAAAATGAGGGAATGAAAACATTCCCCCTAACTCACCTACCACGGAGGTGGAGGTAGTTGGCCAAGCACCTGAACCTGACGAGGAAGAGGTGCTGCCTGAAACACTCAACCCCCATGACCTTCTTAAACTCCAAAGTTTATTGGTGGAAGGCGGTCCTGCTAGGGAAGAGTTCAGTAAGGGCCAACATGAGTGCCCATCTTGAGAAGGCCTAAGGAGACAGGCCTGCTCACTGCTTGAGGGTGAACCTCCTAGGAAGTATAGGATTTATTGGGAAGGTGGACTCCCTTACAGAGAGCCCACAGAGTATACTGAAGGAGACCATAGGAGGTTGGTGGTCCTCCTTCAAGTTGGACTCTTCCTCCTGCAACTGGCACATGAAGTTCCCCTTGCTAGTCACCTTGGGATCGAGAGAACCAAGCAAAGGTTATCCATTTATTTCTACTGGCCCAAGATGGAGGTGCAACTAGAATGCCATAGCAGGAGATGAGAAAGGCAAGGAACACCTTATTTCATTAGTCACCAGCTTAAGGACAGAGAGCTCAGTTGTTCCAATATGGAGAAAGAATGTTTCTGTCATGTGGGCCCTAAGAAAGCTGAGGCCCTACCTCTATGGGACCCACTTCACTGTGCAAACTGACCCTAAGCCCTCAAAGTGGCTGATGAACATGAAGGGGGAGAATCCAAAGTTGCCCAGGTGGTCTATAAGCCTGCAAGGGTATGACTTCACCATTGAGCACATGCTAGGTGTCCATCATAGCAATGCTGATGGGTTGTCCAGAATGGTTAAACTACCTGAACATGAGGCCCATCCAGAAGTGGATTAATTCCCCCTGTCCTTAGTCTGGGAGGGGCGAGTGTTAGAAAGATTTCATTTATGTGTATCCATTTGTGGACCCCCTAAACTTTTTGCTTTTGTTGGGCTATCCTATCCTGACGTTTACCAGTCGAGCCAAGCCTTCAGCTGTGCTCCCCTGAGCTTTTGCTCACTTGTTATGGGGAAACTGACACCTCCTCCAGACTGTCGGTACTGGAAAACTGTTTCCCTTATTCTTTAACTATGTTGCCATTTCTTGGTAACTTTTCAACAGTGCACAATGTACTTTCCAGTACCGTGCGCTGGGGTCCTTTTTGTTTTATAGCCCTAGACACCCTCAAAGGATTTTTTGGTGATTGTACGAGTGTGCCTGGGATGAACTGTTGGCAGCAGTTACTTTTTTATAAGTGGTTTACTTCTTTTTTACTGAACCACCCCCTCAACCTCCTCCCTCCTGTGTCCCCTCCTTGTATTGCCGTGCGTAGAAACACTTGTGAACAGGCGCGTTATAAATGCCATACCATATCTATCCCCTTGCCAGAAGGATGTCCTTCAGGTGGCCGAAAGGTCTGGGAGAAGCACAGGGCCAACACACAGATAAACAAGAAGTTGGACAGTAGGTTCAGGCTAACGGACGGGGAGCCAATCCTCCTGGCTTCCCACCTTCAGCCACATTCTTCAGTGGTGGCTGCGGCCTCCTTGCATTCTAAACCATCATCTTCGTCGTCTTCCTCCACGGGAGCCACCTCCAATTGTCTTTTCAAGGAGGACAAAGTCCTCAAGCCTTTGGGAAAGCATGGTTATTCCATCTCAGGACTGCATCTGCGGCAAGTCAACGCAGACACTCTTTGCTGCGGCTAACCAGAAGCTGTGGCGGGAGATCAGGGAATTTCTGCCCGACCTCCCTTTGGACAAGCAAGCCTCCTTGAAGGCTGGTCTGGCAGATGCCTGGGCCATTGTGCAGCACCTCATGGAGTTTTTGGTCCCCCACATCGACCCAGCCAGCAGAGGGCTGTGCCTTGGTGTCGAGATGAGAAGGACGGAGTGAATGCAAGCCACTAAGTTTTCATCTGACGTGCAGGAGTGGATCCTGGATCTGCCCTTCGAGGGCGTGGACCTCGTCCACAATCTATGAACTTGGCAGCCTGGCTCCTGAAGACTTCTTCCACAAAGGTGTATGTATCTCCTAAAGGAGATACAACACCAGATACTGCTATTTCAACAGGTGGAAGAGATTTGTGATATGGTGCCGGTCACAAACCTTAAACTCTATTAAATGTTCCCCAGCTAACATTCTACATTGCATGCTTTACCTACTAGACTCAGGCCTAGTATTCAACTGCATTAAAGTACACCTGGCTGCTCTGTCTGCTTACCGCACTTCACAAAACAAGGTGTCCTGGTGGAAGGTTCCTGTCATTAAAGCATTAATGGAAGTGGTAAAGTGCCTATACGCTCACATTTCTAATCCTCCACCGGGTTGGGATCTTAATATCGTGCTCTCCGAACTCATGGATCTGCCCTTTGAGCCTATGCACAAATCCAGCCTAAAACATTTCACTTACAAAACTGCATTCCTAGTAGCCATCACCTCCTATAAGACGAGTCAGTGAGCTACAAGCTTTGTCCATACAAGACCCTTTCTTCATAATCCACAAAGACAAGGTTGTCTTCAGAACACATCGTAAGTTTTCACCTAAGTTCATTTCAAAGTTCCATGTTAATCTATATAAATTCCTACTTTCTTTCAAAATCCATCCAACTCATGGAGAGAAGCCTCCATACACTTGATGTACGGAGGGCGGTCTTGTACTACGCAAACAAAACTAAACGCCTAAGAAAAACAGATCAACTCCTTGTTTCCATAGAACCTGGGAGAGAGGACAATCACATATTAGCTAACTTAGCTTCATTACAAATATTCCTCTAGATTCCATTTGCAAAGCTAAAGGGAAGGGATACATTACTCACTGTAATCATATTTCTGATGCTTGTATCTGCTTAGATTCACATGCGCCCACCCTTCCTCCCCTACTGGAGTCGAAGGCGCATAGATGTTTTCTGGTTTATCACTGTTTCTGCTTTATCACATCTGTACACGTGCTACACTTCATGCAACCTCATGTCAGAAACAAACAATCTGAGGGAGCTCGATGCGTGAAGGACCACGGGTACAGTACACGTCACACTACGGATAGTATTACTAACACACACTGTCGACGTCCATTTTCGACTTTCAAACACAAATCTTGTAATACTCTGCGACTACCACTAGATGTCGGACTACACAGAGCATGTGAATCTAATCAGATACAAGCATCATACAAGCATCATAAATATATCTATACGTGATCAAGCGCTCAGTGTAGCACGAAATGCGTTGTGTCGTAGGACTCACCCCACGGCATCCTGCCGCTGTTTTTTTTTATGTTGCTGTCCTTTTTCTTTTTGAATTATCTGAATAAATTATCATTTACGATGTGAGTTATACATTTTTTCGGATTGCTTTGAAGATGTCTGTTGTCCCGCTGGGAGTGCGGTTCTTTCTTTTCAGCGTTGTGGCCCTGTCTAGGGGAGGTAGAGGAGCCCAACCGAACACGGGTGCCTGAGTGGCCCCCTCCTCACCCGCAGTTTTGGCGGCCGCCGAAGCAGAGCAGCAGTCAGGCAACATCAGTAAACCCTTGCAACCCTACAAACAGCGATAGCGAAAGATAGGAACAACCGGCCATTCCCCCAAGCATTCTCCAGAAATTGTGCAAGGATGAGGGCCCAGCAGCCTTCTTTGTCAACTTTGAGAGGGTCGCTGAGACAGCTGGATGGCAGCAAGACTGGTGGACCCGCTAAATTGCTCCGTTACTAACTGGGGAGGCCCAGCAATCCTTCCAAGCCATAAATCCTGATGGGCAAACCCTTTACGAAGGCCTTAAGAGGGGAATCCTGGAACGTATGGGACAAGAAAATGAGCATTTCCAAATGCCCTTATGGCATCAATGGCTAAGACAAGGAGAAACCCCGAGACAAATGTCATACCTAGTGAATAAGAACTTGGAGGGAAGTGAAGGAGATGCTTATTCTGGAACAGTTTGTCGACTCCTGCCATATCTTCAGAAGGTCATATGGCAGTTACATGAGCCCACCTTGGAGGAGGCCATACAAACGGCGAATGCCCATCAACAAGCCATGTCCTTCTGAGGTGTGGGGGCGGGTCCTAAGAAACTGACGGAAAGCCGGCCAGCCCTTTGCCCGAAAGAGGATAACCCTTTTTTTGCGGAAACCGGCCCCGCTCTTCCCAAGCTTACTCGAGGCCTGGCCTAAAGTGCTGATAGCCATAGATATCAGTTCTAAAGGAACGGTTACCACAGAGGAGCAGTAGCCTGTTGCCTTCCCTGTCAGGCCAGAACCCATCCGATGCTATGCCTGCGGAAGAATTGTCCGCATAGCCCACTTCTCTGCTGAGAAGCCATGGGAGGAACAGTATTCCCCAAATTGACCTTTTACAATTGACCTTTTGCACAATTGACCTAATTATAGTGGCCCTAATTGACCTTCTGCACAATAGACCTTTATATTATTTTAGTTCTTTTATATATGTATTGGGTTGGTTTTCAATTATGAATAATATAAGGGGATTGGGTGGGGTTGCGGGGGGGGGGGGTTCCCCCTGCATATATGTCCTAATTGACCTTCTAAATTAGGTCAATTTTCACCGAGGTCAATTGTGAAAAGGTCAATTAGTATACAACCGGGAGGAGCACATGGAGATTGGATTTCTTAGTGGGAGTTTCAGCCAGGTGGCTGCTGGAGAAGAGGTCCCACTAGTACCTTTTGGATGAACCAGATCCTGAATATGAATCTGACAAATTCCAGGAAGAAGAGTAGGATCCACCCAAGACAGACGCCTGGGCTATCTGTACTACCGGGGAGAGTGCCCCACAGTTCCACATACCTGTGCACATCGGTGTATTCCCAGGAAAATCCCTTGTTGTTTCAGAGAGCAAGAAGACAGCAATTTGTGCCGATTTCGTTTCTGCGGAAGAGCTGGAACCGGACTATCTTGCTGAATAATTTGTGTCAATGGGGATGCAGACTTATACCCCCAAGCCAAAGTTCAGATCCATATTTTACGGCAGTCCCTTATGATTCCAATTATTGTTATGCCGGGACTCTCAGAGCAGGTCTTGCTTGGGACAGACTTCCTGCTTTTTGTGGAGTATCTCCGTATTGGAAGGAAGACCCCTTTCTTTCAGAAAACTAAAGCGTCCCTTACAGCCCTAGACCTTAAACTGTAAGGTAGATTAACAGCAGGGGCAGGAGATCACAGAAACCAACTACAAAGCAAGGATGGAGGTATTTGACAGGGCCAGTGTTGTGGCCCTGTCAAGAGAGGGAGCCCAACACAGGTGCCTGAGTGCAGGTAGGCCCATTCCCCATGCCTCCTTACCTGTGGTGATGGCGGCCTCAAGGTTGCCGAAGCAGAGCACCAGCCAAGAGAGAAGTGCTCTGCAACGTCAGAGATCGTGGAGGGCATCCCTGTCAAGGGGTGCCATGAACACCACAACACCGGCCAGCCAAGGACGCAGCCCAGCATATACATGCGACAGGGAGAGCGATGACTGGGCCAACACTGGTCTCTGTGAGAGGAGTGGGAAATTAACTCACAAACCCACCAGGGATCTTTTCTAAGTGAGAAAGACCCTATAAATCGGGTCCCCACTGAACCACCATGGAACTTTGAGAGGGAAAGAAAGCCTGCAGCAAGGCTTGGGGGTAAAAAGTTGGACTCAGGGAGCCAGTATAGGCTCCATGTGAGAAATGCAGCAGGGGACATGTTGCAAAGTGGCGGGGCTTACCAGACCTGTTAAGCTCTCCAATGGCCTTCCCCTTTCAGATACCCTGGAGCCAGTTAAGTGATTGGACAGGCGGAGTATCCAATTCTTGTAGGGTGTGGGGTATTTAAGGAGGGGTGTGAGTCTGTGTGTAGGTTAGTTGGGTGAGTTGGTTGAGGACAGGAGGTGATGGAGGACATACGAGAGACAGGAGGCAAACGCGATTGGAGTGTGGAGGTTATTGTTAAGGAGCGAGGGTCTGTGGAGTGTTTTTGTAAGAAAGGGGGAGTGTGTGTGTGTGTGTGTGTAGTCGAGGTAGAGTAGGAGTAGGCCTAGTGTAATGGCGTAGTAATAGTGGCGGAGGTAATAGTGGTAGTTTGGAGTGTGGATATTAGGGAGTAGTGGTAGCAAGAGGGGTATTTAGGGCACCATATCCCTGGGTGTCCCCGAATGTCTGACCAAGGGCAAGCGAGAAGGAGTGAGCAGGGCATGATAGCCCTGAGAGTGCAGAGAGAGGAAGGTAGAGAAAGGTAGGGGTAGTAAAACTGAGATTGGAATCGGAGGGACAATAAGGAATGGGGAAGGTAGTAAGACCGAAGGGTGGAGGTGGAAAGGCCGGTGTGAGAGACTGGAGGGTCAGTAAAGGAGGGGGAGGAGGCTGAGATAAAAGGGATCAGGGACCGGTAAGAGAGTATATGCACGGAGTGAACGTGACTGTGGGCAATTGAAGGCATCGCTCATTACTCCCTGAGAATACTAAGAGGGAATAGGCAAGGGAGAGTTCTTTGACAGCATATATGATCTAGAAGGAAACCTGGTCCATTTCGAATCCAGATTCAACTGGGGTATACTGGTGTTAGTTATAGGTTCTGGGGTTTGTTTGACACTTGTTTGAAAATGTAAGTATTTAGCAGTTTTCTGATTTTCCAGTCTTATGTTAGATGGAAGATGGTTCCGGAAAGGTGGTACGACACAACCCAATCGACCAGTATCTAGTTCTATTTAATCTGTATCCCGTTGTTGAGCCTTCTAGCAGGGTTTTATTTCAATTCTCTTGGATGATTGTACCTTTTGATGGAGCTATTGAGACAAAAGGGTACCTTTCCTATGTGTTCTCAATGTATTCTGCAAAGGGGTTTAAATGACATTATTTTGTTTATTGGGAGCCAATGCAGGTTTTCAACTTCAGGATGATCCTTGCTGGTTTCTGGACCAGAAGTGTGTTAAGATTTTTGGGAGATTCCAGTGCTGGCTATTGCAGGAATAGGGTCCTAGTCTGCTCTGCTACCTTTACTGTAGTTGCTTCTTCATTGTGGTTCATGGTGTGGAGCTATATGATACTTTTTAGAATCTGCTGGCGGAGGTGCCAGGCTTGCTAAATGAGAGCTTATTGTCAAAGATGATGCCCAGATTTATTCCTGAAGCAGTAGTGCGGGGCATAGTGGTAGGGCAGTCAAAAGGGAGGTTCTTTTGTCTCATTCAAACAGAGGTGATTATAAATCGACCTGTCTTGTATTTCTCCGGTAAATAATATACATCCTAATTTGGGTTTGGTGGGGGAGAGTTTGTGTGCTCCCCAATTCCAAGGGAGGAAAGGCCAAAATAAGGTTTTGGCCACAGTACTATGGAGGAGCCTGGGGTTAAGTGCTTGTATTTGGTTTACTGAGATCCCAGAAATGGTTTTGTGGGGTGTCGAGATGAATTGAAAATTCTTTGATTGATTGGAGCAAGCAGTTTTGAAAGAATGAGGTTATGCAAGTGTCTTTCCTCCAACTTCCATGAGGTGTTGAAGACACTGTATGAAAAAAGTGCTTTGCTGACTGTGTCGTATTCTGCATGTATGTCATGCAGGCTTAAGCATTCCAGTTGGGTGACATTGGTTCTGAGGAGCTCTGGCCTGATGTTTAATATGGTGGATTCTGGATGTGTTTGCCCTTGCTCCTAATATTACACCTCTAAAGATACAGATGGTGAAAGTGGGTGTCAGCTTTACTAATGCACCCTTAAGAAGTTGCATTTTTGCACGCTGCTGAAAGTTACATACAGGTAAGACTATTCAACTCTAACTCCAACTATACTACGTTTCCTAGGTATGATAGCGCTCTTTAAACAGTCACTTTCCACAGAGACCAATTCTTCTGAGCCATTTATCTCCATATGTTTAGACGTCAAATACAGAACTCTCAAGCCCGAATTTCTGGGTCAAGTAGGCACTTTACACTGCTGCCTTGTAAAAGTAAGGAACTTGAACATTAAGTAAACGTTCCTTAAGTATAGTAATCAAAGATGTGGTGTTTGAATAAAATGTTTGCCTTATCATAGGTTTTTCTTTTCACCAGGTTATAGTTTTGATATTCTCTCTTGCTCTCCCTCTCACACTCTCTTGCTCTCACTCTCTCTTGCTCTCACTCTCTCTTGCTCTCCCTCTCACTCTCTCTTGCTCTCCCTCTCTCTCTCTCTCTCTCTCTTTCCCTCCCCCCCACCAGGATTTGTCTTTTGATGGGAAGAGTGTTTCTTCCATTGTAATTGCTTCAGAAAGTTTATTGAAACTTCATCACAGTAAAGATTGATTGCCATTTTCCCTTAGCAGTCTAGGCCTGGATCATATCAACTGTCAAAGGGATAGAATACAAATGGCATTCTAGACAGAAAAAAACTGTCCCAGCAGAACAAGAAGAATTGGCAAAGCGGACAGTTTTCACTCCAAAAAAGGCATTGTCATTAAAATGACTGTGTACTTATTTCTTTAATCAGCTTTTGCCATTGTGTGGTTACAGTGATGAATCAAGAGTATTCATCCCTTCTACCCATGAGGAGCCACTCCCTGTGAGGGTAGGGCAGTGAGCACGCTCCTCAAGACACTCCCTGGGGGTCTTGGCAAGTGGAACCACAATGGGAGTAACTCCCTATACCAGCAGCAATATCAGCTTATATGGAATTTTCTTATATACCAAGTCAAACGTCTTCTTTTCTATTGACTTAGATCAACTAGGAAATCTGAAGTCAACCAGAATGCCCATTTGCATTCTGATATATATGTAACTGAGAAAAGGCAATTGAGAGAGAGAAGAGAGGGCTCTATGCAGGCGAAGCCCTCTGACTTCGTAATGCCTTGGAGGGGTGGAGCAGTGAGGAACCATGGAGTCAAAGAGACCGCCCATTGCGGTGGTATGACCATGGGTGATCCGTTGTGGGCCTGGGGCCGGACGAATGATGCCAAAACAAACAGGAACAGGAGCAATGAAATCTCTTGCTGGACGAGCGATGCTGAACACCCTGAGTTGACTAGATGCTCAGAATGACTCTGTTTTGGAGTCAGGAAAACGACTCAAAAGCAGAGAGCATGCACTCAGTCTTGACACCCGACCCCAGAAATCGAAACCCCGAGACTGAAGGTACCGGCATAGAGTGAAAGAGGGGGAGGCAACAGAGAATACAGACTAAATATGAAATGAAATTTAAGAATGAAAATGAAATGCTGAGAAACCAAGAGTGTGTTCTGGGAGGAAACAAGGGAGTTGCCGAGTGTCACATTTGTCAAACACTGGAACATTCTAGGAAAGGGCAGTGAAAGCCATTTGATATTAAGTTCAAGTACAAAGGCCTGCATTAGAAGAGCAAAAGAGAGGGCTAAACCAGTGCAAAGACCCAAGTGGTGAAAACATTGTGAAAAGGAGGAGCAAGAGAAACCAAATCCGAACAGTGACCGACCTCCGTACAAGGACAGCATAGAGCTGAAAAGAAGAGGAATAATTATAAAAGACTATCTTCAGAAGAAAAGTAAGACGGACAGTAAGGTCCTAGGGCAAATACCAGGAAATATTAACAGGAATTGTGTACTATGAGATACATGAGCTCATGATATAACTTGTGAGAGTTCGGACTATTACTTATTGACTGATTTTGAAAACCCAATGATGACAAACATTATTTGTGGAGAAAACCCTGCAGGAAAGGCCTTACACCCAGTAGGCCAAAGGGGGATGTGCCAGAAAACAAACTGGCAATCTTTAGTTATTACTTTTAGAGATAGGGTTAGTTGGAACTAAGGTCTTGCACTGTGGACATTTCATTTTTGACTCCTTCTGAGAGACGAGCACCCTATTTTTGCTAGGCAGGGACTATTCCCAATAGTAGTAGGGCAAGATATGCATTTTCCTTTTATTATTTAAATAAAAAGCTTAATCATGTCTGCCATGTGTCCAAATCCTCCTCCTGGTTCACCTCCTGGTTCACCACAGTACCATCATTGACCAGATATTCAAAAGATTGACCAGATATTCAAAAGATTTGCATATTCAAAAGATATTAACATCATATGGCATATGTTAGATATTACATATAGCTGCATTGGCATCATTTCCCATGTTCTAATGTCATTCACAGGTAGTGTAATCAAACATCCATTTACTCACACCATTGTACTACCACCATTTGATTTAGCTTGTGCAACAGCTGGTAGAAAGTATGAGGAAATTGGCATTTGATGTCCCAGCCCATCCACCGCTTAAATAAAAGCCAAAATGGTTGGCCTTGCCAATGCTTGTCCCTGAAGCCATTCCTTCAGATGAAGCTTTGTGCTAATGCTGTGTGTATGGATCCCTAAATGATTGTGAAGTCTGTTTCACAGCTTCAAAGCGCATGCATGCATGTCAGCAGTATGGCATGGATTAAAAAATTAGCTCGAAAATAAACAATGCAACCCCCCTTACCCACCTATTCCACTACCTTCAATCCTTTAAAAAGAGAATGTGTGCGTTTTACAGCAGTGGTCAACTTGCCACAAGCATACCTATGTCTTTAGGTTTGTGTAGATGTAACAACTGCATACCATTAAGATAAATGGTATATCTAATAATGATCTTCCAGCAAATAATGCTTTGTGTTAGATATGTCACAGTGGAGACACCCCATTGGTTTAGGCTAGTAAATTCTCCACTTCAACATGGCTAATATATTTGCTATGCCAAACACCATCCCTATGCTGTTTATCCCTCCTGATAGATATCTACTTTGTATGTGCACTTTCTTGCCAATAGGTTTGCCAAGTTAGGGGCATGGTGTTACTACACTTATGATGCAAAAATGAAAAAATGAAATGAAATACTAAGTCCAAAGCGTCGATTTCCCTGCCAGTTGCACTGAAACCCAACAAAATGTCAGCTCGACTCTGTGAGGCATTGGCATCGGGCAAGGTTGTCTAGAAGCCCTGGCTTTTTTGATTTGTATTAATTAATCCAGTGATGCAGGTAGTTCTGTCTCAGAAAGGGTGTCCTGCCTACCGTGTCCCCCTCTGCTAGATTTCATGTCAAAAACATAGTGTACACCTGTGCCCTGCTGGATCTGCCTCCTCTCCAGTGGCACAGAGCAGGTTCAGTGTTCACAGGGGCCCTGTTGACAGCTGCAGTGGCAGCCACGTCTCTACAGCACAGAGGCTGCATTTAAGACATGCAGTCCTGTTCACAAAACCACACAGCTATGAGTTACTGTCCTGGTGGCAGTTGTAAACTTAAATGTATGCCCAAGCCGAGTTTCAACTATGGTGGCTAGTATCTTTCATAATTATCCAAGCCTCATCACCTAATATTGTACATTTGTCATCAGTGTGACATCAGCTGTGGAAGAGTTATAGGTATTCTGCTCAGACAGCCTGAAACTGCCAAGTGACATCGTAGGAGACTCAAAGGCAATGCCTCTCCTATTCATCCTTTGTGAGGTCGGGTAACACTTCTCTCTGGTGAAACAATAATAAAAGGGCTCTTACATCCCAAAAGGACTAGCCGTACACAAGGGTAATGCATAACAAAAGAGCCTTTGATGCTATTGGCAAGGGAAGGAGTGGAGTGTGTGAAGACAACGGGAGCTCAGACCAGCTGGAGGAAGATTCCACCATCTTGGTTTCCCTCTATATCGCTTCCTTCCTGTCTCCTCCACTTCCTTTAATACAAACCACTTTAGGTATGATGTCAGACAAAGTCCACTTGTTCCAAGAACAGGGATTAATAACCCTAAAGCATGCTTGCTTTGAGCCAATCACCTGTGGCTTTTATCCTTGAAAATAATGGGTCTCTCACCCCTTCTCTGATTCATCGCTGGACTTCTGCTCTTGAAGAAATCGTTTGGACCCTGTTGGTAGAGCAGTCCATTCCAGAGTCCTCCAGTTGTGAGGTGAAAACAGGTAGTCCAAGGCAGAGACGAGCTCTGCTCCCTAGCCCCCAGGGCACATTGGGGGGGGACTTGCCACTGGAGCATGATCTGCCTCTCTGCTAGCCTGTGGTAGGTCAAGAGAAGAAGGCAAACTAATTGGTAGCATTTGAACAATACAACTTTATTCATATAATAAGAAAATGGCCCATCAATCCCTGTTCTAAGGGTTTTTCCTACTTAACGTAAAACTAACTAGGGTACTCCTTGTCATTAGTGTAGTCCAAAGCAATAGTATGTCCTCTGTCCAAAACTAATTTATCCTGACCCTTCCACTAAAAAATAAAACAAAAAGGGGTCCAGGAGAATGCCTCCCTTTTCCTGGACAGGCCTGCACAGCCTTAGTAAGCTCTCTTTAAATCACGCTATGTGATTTCTTGTATCGGTTCTTTTAGTTCTTCCCGAGGACTTTTCTTCCGGGTTGTCACATTTTCTTCCTGTACCAAAGTCACTTGTTTTATCCAATGAGGGTTCTCACCCTTCACCTTTTTAGCAACTTGCACCGTCTCATTCTGACTCCCTGTATTCAGACTTTCTTGTTCTGATCCGAACTAACTGTTCTTCTGTGGATTCTTTATCGACTCGTTCCTTTTATTTGCTTTCGATATACTGGAACAAATAGACTGAGTCCACAAACACTCTTCACTGCTTTTTCTACTGGGACAGTAGCCTGAGCCCCCAAGTAGTCTTCACTTATTCTTGTACTGGGACGAGTATGATTTACCCGTTTGTTAATTCCGACATCCCTCCCGGTTCTCCCACCGTCCCTGTTGCATTCTCTCCAGGGGTTTGGCATGACTGGGCCTGTTCTCAGGACAGGAATTCTTCTAATTGGGTTACCTTTGCAGTCTTCTCCGACCTTCTTGCTCTCTGGACGCTCGTTCAATGCTCTTTCTGCGTAGGCCCGTCGTGGAGGTCTCAGCGTTGTTCACGAATGGCATTGTGCACCCTTCTTGCGTCACGCCACCACTCAGGACAGGTTGTCTGTGTTGAGGTTTTCTTCCTTCTCCTGGTTCCCGCTCCCTCTGTACTTCCTCCATAGATAGTGTAGTTGCCTTCACAGGGCACAGGACTACCTTGCTTCATTCTGCTGTCACTACTATGCAGGTTTGAAAATGCTGGGCTTCTGATTCCCGGCTCTGGCTCTGTGATAAGTCCTTCCTCTCTTTTTAAGCTGCTTAGTTGGATACTCCCCAGATGAGGATCTTAATCCTCTTTCACTGTTCATGAAGTATTGTTCATCACTCTACTATTCTTAGTCTTCACAGTATTGTCCATTTTCAATGGTGAAGTGATCACCATTACTCCTCTATTCTTCTTCACAGTACGGTTGATTTTCATTTAAGTGTTAAGAGTAGCGTCACATTAGCGAACAGTGGTTTGTTCAAGTTGATTTCCTGAGGCTGTGGTGGTGTGAGACACTCATATGATAAAGGTTTAGGGAGTTCCTTGATTGAACAGGAGTCCTTGTCTCCAAGAGGGGAGCCTCTCTGTGAGGTCCTGCTTACCGCCACCCCTAGGGGGAATATTGCATAGTAGGCTCACCTTCCTAGCTTCACAAGAAGGGCTCCACACTGGGGAGAAGTGATGAAATCTCGCAATTCGTCATACAGCCACATTGGTACCACAGGCCCTCACTGTGCTGAAAGACTGCTGCTGGTGTGTGCCAGCCTCCCCTGTGTTTTGGTGCCCAATAACAATGACTACTTTTGCCCCCGAAACCCTGGAGTGGTACTCAAGGACCTGAGAGCAAAGACAGCCATGATTCCTGCAACTTTGTCATCGAACTGCTGCTATCTGTCATTCGAGCCTGTTCAACTCTATTTATCAGGAACCTCTAGGAGCTGCCTTTGGCAATTGCCAACTTTCGAACTGCTGCCCTGCACGTTCAAACCAGCACAGCACTAGCTGAAGGGCGTTTGTTGCCTGGGCTCGAACAAAGAAGCATTGCTGCACCTGCACTGCTCGAGCTGCCATTCAAACCGCCATCCTTTTTATTGCTGATCTACTCGACGGTTGTACCTACCATGGTGTACTTCTCAAACCGCAACCTTAAAGCACAGCATCAAACCGACTCGTCTTGCACATCCTTGCATTAGTCCATCTGTCCATCCGGCGACATGTCGACCATCGAACTAAACCTGGTGATCTGAGTTGCTTCAAACCGCAGCAACCTTCAGTTCGACTATGACATGAGCCCGAATCGATCCGCCAACACAGCACTAAGATGCCTGTTTCAACGCTGTTGAACCTCCAAGGCACAGCAAAGATATTATTGCCTGATAACTGCCCCCCTGGTCCATTCATGGACTCTAGTCTCTGGTTAGGTCACTTTAATCCCTTTTGCATCCAAGAATATTTTCTTTTTGAAGAACACGGTGGCTTTTATTGCCTTTCTCCCTGATCTCATTACACAGAGTGCTGCATCTTGATCTCTTTGCCTATTCTGGGTTCTTTCTACAAGGGTGGGTTTCTGTAGTGTTTACTATTGATTTATTATTGCATAGGGTGTGTTCAATTAAGTATACATTTTTAGAGAACATTGATTGGATATTCCTTTATTTTGTACTGTTCTACTTTGCTGTTTGGGTTGCTACTGTTTCACATTCACAACCCTTTTGAGAGTATAGCCTTCCCTCTGCCCATGTTACCACAAAAGGTGAATATATCTCTGAACTGTGCATGTTCTACCTTTTGTGATTGGGTTCCCTCTTAGTTTGTAGACGTGAGATGGCTGAGTAGGCACTTTAGCCTCTACTCCTCTTTGTACCGGGCAGAAGTCAATTAGTCACAGATTTCCTAATTTATATAATCAAGAATAACTGTTTCTGAGGATCATGCAGGATGGATACTCTCTTCCCCGGACAGCAGATCGAATTACCTTGTGCTGCATTTCCAGAAAAGTTCTTCAGAGTTTAAGATGCTTTTCTACTGAAACATTTGGAAATTGTAGCTTAGAATTGAAGGAATATTATGCCCCTGTGATTTTATACCTAGAAGTGTGAAAAGGAATTACCAGGATTCCCTAATTGTTTTTTTTTTAAATAAAGTAGATTCAATTTGATTTTTGCGGCACTGCACTTAGTGAAATATGTGCTTGTTTGTTGACCTCCAGGATCTATATTTACAATTTGATTGAAAATAAAAACATCAAAACTATCCAAAATGTGCAATCGAAAGCTGACATTCATAGGAATACCTAAAAGTCAGTGTCTTGCTTTTGCCCCAAAGTTGGCTTGTTGGAAATGTCTCTGCGTGGTGAAAGATCTGTATCACCAGGTTAGGTGGTCCATTATTGTGTTGATCATTGATGCTCATTCACCAATGCCGACTTTTATATTTTCTACTTGTCTGCTTATTCTTCATAATTAGGTATTCCCAGTCACTCATTCCAAGTAGTCTGAAATAATACTGTGTCTTTATGTTCCATTCTCTGGGCCCATACGAGGTTCCCCATCCTATGCCTTACATTTAGGACCTGCCATACCATTTTGAAATCCTTGTGGCCGGCATAGAAGTTTACTTGTAAACCCAGAAATGTTGCAGATGGCCTTAATAATCTGAAGAGGCCGATAGATGGTTCAAGGGATTTAATTAATGGCACTTTCAAATTGACTCTGCAATTCTTTTGAGACTGCAGCTAGACTTGACTAACTGGTCCCTCAATCTCCAGTGGGCTCACTCCACACTCCTTCCACCCTAACCCAGGATTCCTCAGCACCCATGGTTAGTGCAAATTCTAGATATAAGTAACCCTTACTGACTAGTCTAGGCCTCTCATTTTAGAGAGGAATAAAGAAAAAGCCGCTGGGGCTTACTAAAAGTGCCCCGCGCTATGAACCCCAACAAGAATGGTCTTTGTAATTTTCTGAATGCTGCGCCAGGCACTCTCAGCCCCCCTCTCATTCCCTTTCTCTGATCTTGCCTCCCTACTCTCCGCTCTTCTCCTACTCTCTCTTCGGTCTCCCCTTTCGTCTCTTCAACATTCTCCTCCCTCTATCTAACCCCTACTCCCTGTGTTCTTCAGACTCCCTCTTCTCTATCCTCCATCTTACTCGTACTCTACTTTCCTCTTTCTCCTCGCACCTCTCATCTTCTGTCCCTCCAGCCTTCTCACACGCCCATGTCTACCACTATCTCCTCCTCCAATGACTTCCTCCTACGTCCAAACCTCCCCTCTACAACTTCTTCCCCTCGTTCTTTCCCCCTCCTCTGTCTTTCCTTCAACCTCTACACCTCCCACTACACTACCTCATTTCACCCTCTACATTCATGCTCACATACATCCTCACTATCGGATCTAATCTCTTTCCACTCGGTACCACTCTCTAACATGCAATACCTCACCTGCACCTTTACACAACGCCCTGTTTTTACCTGCTTGCGGGTCACATGAAGATCAAAGCAAGATCAATCAGGAAGAAATCTCCTCATCCGAACAACACCAGGGACAAAAATCAACCATTGATGGACTAGGTGATCAGGTGACAAGCACGTGTGTCATCACTTCTAAGTTTGTGGCTTCATTTTCTATCTGCAACATCCCTTCCTGCGGCCATCCTGGATCAGTGATATTACCTCCTGCGACCTTCTTGAATCAGTGACATCACTTTCAGTTGCATATTATATTGATGATATCACTTCCTGCGGCCCTTTCCAGCTGTAGGGGAACACCAATCGGGAAAAATTGCCTCATCCCAGCAACACCAGGGACAAAATCGGAGAGATCGAACAGTGATGGACTAGTCGATCAGGTGATGAGGGCGTGTGTTATCACTTCTGAACTCTCTAGGGGAGTAACAGTGACGGGTGTAGACCAGCCTTTGACCCTTTGCCTCTTTGCATATGAGCCTTTGCTGTTTTCTGCACATGTGAGTACCCCTAGCTTGCTAATTACTGTGTTGTCTCTCTGCTCTGCAGTACTCTCCTATTAAGCATTAGCTCTTACTTCTCCTGCTGCTCTTCCTACTCACCTCTCCCTGTACTTTCTCCAGTCACGCTACAACTTTCTCCTTTCCTATCATAAAACTCACATCTTGAAACTCCCACCACTCCATCTATCTTGCACCTCTTAGTTCCATCAAGCTAAGCATACCTCCCCTAACACCTATCCACTTCGCCTCTCTTTCTCTGAGATCCAACTTACTCATCCTTGCCGCATTACTGAACATTACACTCTTGTAATGCTCTGTCTTTTTGCAACAGAACATCCTTTAGCACTGACTGAATGCATGCCAGCTTTCCTTGCTATAACTGAAACCTTGATTTCTCCTGATACTGCCACTCTGGCAGTCCTACAGGACTCCATACTAGCCTTCACTCTCCTCATCTAACTGGCCGAGATGGAGGCGTCGGGCACCTACTCTCTAGCAGACTCAATGCCTCACAAATATCCAATGCCACATCCTCCCCTACCTCTTTTGAAGTCACCATCTCTGCTATTGCTCTGCCTCACTCGGTTCACATCATCTCCCTCGATCACCCCATTAGACCTTTCTTTGATGAACTTGGGCAACTCCTTGGTTGCCTTTCCACTAATCAACTCATTCTTTTAGGGGAATTCTTAGTGACCCTGCTCTCCACTCTATCCATAACCTACCTACGCATACCGGCATTAACTCTTTGGATCTCGAATTCATCTCAACCTCTCTCTCGGCCACTAATACTACTCTCGTACCATCGCTATCTGAATACTCCATTGTTTCTATCCCATCTCCTTTCCACCCTCTGACCTCTCCTTCCCACTTGCCTCACCTATAGCTAAAAGGAAATTTTAACATTCTGCCATTCCTCCCTTTCTCTCTGACCTCCAGGTTCTACTCCCCTCCTTCACACATATGATGCCTCTTCCACTAACACTGCCTTCTCCAGCTCCCAATACTTAATATATGACTCATTCTCCTATCACTTCACCCCTAGGTCTCTGCATCCTCAACCATAGGTCACCCCATTCATACGCTGTCTCCGCACAGACATGCGTCGGCTGCTGTGCAAATGGAGATGGACCTGCAACTCTACCTCTCTGCCCTGAACTCTCTCAAATCCTCTCTTGATGGTGACAATGGAATTCTGTGTCACCATCATTGACTCTAATGACAACCATCCTTGCTGGTTATATGTCACCCTAAAATCATCCCTCACTTCTTCTTAACCCATGACTATCAACTTCACTCACAGCTAATGACCTAGCTGTATACTTCACTGCGAAAATGTCCAAAATTAGAGACTATTTCCTGATCTTCTCCAGCATGGGGTCTGGCATGGATTCACATGCTCATGAATATTCCCCGTCGTCAGGCTGGGAATCCTTGGTAAAAGAAAAAATGTTCACTTACAAACTGTCTTTCTCCTTTAAACCAATCACTGTCCTCTGGGTCATACTGCCCATATCCAATGACAGTCCTCTCCCTAAGCCCTTCCTCTGGCAGCCATCTTCAGATTCTTACTCCACGCTTTGTGTTTTCCATGGAAAAAGGTTCTTGTGTGCTCTTTTCTCCAACTGCCAACAGCGGGGCTCCGTTGTCAGTGAAATTCGGCGCCCCAGGGCAAAGATTGTCGAAGTTTCCAGAAGCTCATCGGTCCGACTTTGCGCCCTCCGTCCATGATGGAGGAGAAGGAAGGAAGGTCCTCTTCAAGCCCTGCACCAAGTACCGGCAACGGAACGTATTTGTGGAAGACTAGTGCCTCTACTGCCTGCACCCGTACCATAAGGAGGCAGAGTGCGGGATATGCTTTGGGTTCTCCAAAAAAATGACAAAAGACAGGCACAGTAGACCGGTAGCGTGGCTGAACGGCAAGGCCTCTGCCCTGTGTTCCAAGCAGGGTCATGGCTCGCCCTGGACCAGGGCAGAGTAGCGGTCTTCTAAGTCCTTTGAGGGTGCCTCATCTGTGGGGCCCAAGACAAGGCAAAGAACCGCAAGTCTGAGTCCACCGGCTTCGCCATAGAAGCAGGTCCCAATGTGGACAGGGCGCAATCAACATCACCCTATGCCTCCATTGCCAGCCGGTAATTCAGATCCTCCTCGAAAAGGAAATCATCCAAAACCGGCTAAACTGCGGACAAAACCAGTTAAGCTGCAGGCAAAGAAGAAGGCCGTACTGCCCAAGAAGGCCCAATCGACACAGGAGAAGACTTTGTCGACGATAGAGTTGGTAGCTGCTTCTCTCACGACGTCTAAGGGGGCTGGCCCTGTAAAGGTAGACCCTGCAGCGCAGAAGGTATTCCTGCTCCCGAGGCGCAAAACCGCTGCAGTGACTTTGGCAAAGTTTGCTGGCACACTGTAAAAGTGAACAGCATCTCAGAACCTGGTTCCAGCCCCTAAGGGGGGAAAAAAGGGGCGAGGTACAAGGAGGCCCTTGATCAGTCCTCCCAGCCCGTGGCCCAAGCCATGGATGTCTCATCCACGGACGACAAGGACCTGGAGTTCCTACACATGGTCCACGAGGATATGGAAGAGGACGACGACACAGAGCGGGGCCTAGTGTTCCAATCATGCCAGCTCAGCTGTGGGATGTGTCTCTGGACATCCTGTCGACCCTCCACACTTTGGTGTCGGTGATCCAGAAGAGGATGCCACTGGGCCCAGCAAAGAGGACGACTCGTCATCCAACGCCCCCATATTAGCCTCCTCACCCGCATAGGCCACCTTTCCCCCAGCAGACATGGGGACAGACATATCCACGACAACAACAATGAGGATATCGTAGCAGGCGGTGGGTCTCCACAGCCTAAGGCGTCACCACCGGATGAGGTGGTGTCGTTCCATTCCATGATTGCCAGAGCCTCCAAGCTACTCCAGCTGGTGCCTGAAGAAACCAGGAAGGAGGGTTTCTTGTACCAGAGACGCGAGGCCAGGAGGAAGACAATCATGGCAGTGCCCCTTCTGGATGACGTGTGGAAGGAGGGCCTGGCCCTCAAGAAGAACCCTTGCATGGCTCTGGCCAAAAGGGATAGGCTGGAGAAGAAGTACCGGGTGCTGCAATCCAAACCCAAGTGCTTGAGATCGTAATCATTGCCGGATTCAGTGGTATCAACGGCCGCAAGTAAACGGTCAGCTAGCCCGTCCTCATCTTTAGTCCCTCCGGACAGCGAGGGGAGGAAGATGGATGCCATTGGAAGGAAAGGGATTTACACTACAGCGTTCACCATCAAGGCGGACAGCTCACTGGTGATCATAGCCAGGTACGACAGTGAGCTGTGGTACAAGCTGGGGCCGATTTTGGAGTCCCCCCGCCCCTCCAAGCGACGAGATAACCTATTTGGGAAAGTCGATGAGTCGCTACCTGCCATTAAGGCGGATATGGAGACGGCACATTCCCTGGGCACCCACGAGCAGCACCGCTTTTCCTTTAGTTCTTCCAGAGGAAAGTCGAGCAGGTCGTCCAAAGTTTTCTCCTCATCGTACCATTGGCCTTCCAGATCCATGACTCAGGAAGCCTACAGAGGCCGTTCCCAGGCCTACAGTGGCAGAGGACATCGTTGCAAGCCTGGATGTCAGGGCTCACACCCGTGCACCCCGGTGGGAGGCCGGCTGGCGAAGTTCGTCGGCGATTGGGAAAAGATCACCACTGACGGATGGGTGTTGGACGTTCTTGCCCAGGGACATAAGCTGGAGTTTCAGCGCAGGTGTCTACAGATCCCTCTGGTTGCCCATCAGAAGCAGCACATCCCGCAGCTCCTGTAGTGGTGTATGAGCCATGCTGAAAAAAGGGGCGATAGAGCTAGTTCCCCAACGACAGGAGACTTGCAGATTGTTCGGGCTCTGAATACATGGGCTGCTCTATTTCAGACCATTCCCTGTTAATGGTTTGCTGGGAATTTGATCACTCAGTGAAAGTGTCTCAGACCCATGCTGAAGGAGAGATATCCGGGAGATTGTTGGTATGGCTGACTCGAACGGAACGTCCTGGACAGCTGATCACATTAATACGTAGCCCAATGGCAATCACAGAAGGCGATAAATGAAGTCTTCAGCTCGTTTTACAGTTGCCTGTATAGTCATGACACCCCAGGTTAGTCGGGAAATGTTGAAGTCTGCCATGCCGCTGATCCGATTGCCACACCTCTCAACGGAACAGGCGGCCGCATTGGATGCACCCTTAACGGTGGAAGAATTGCGCAAAGTGATCACTTAGTTGAAGACCGGGAAAGCTGTGGGTGGCGATGGATTCCCCGCTGAATTTTACAAAGTATATGGTGAGGATCTTGCTCCTGTGCTATTAAAAGTGTACATGGAGGCCTATGAAAATGGGGTCTTACCGCCCAGCATGCAGGAAAGCTTGGAGGTCCCATCCCAAAACTTGGAAAGCCGACCAACCGCTGTGAATCGTATCGACCACTGGCCATGTTGAACGGGGACATTAAGCTATTGACAGCTTTGTTGGCTCGATGCTTACGCAGGGTGATTAGTACTTTAATTCATGAAGACCAGACAGGCTTTGTGGCTGGACGAAGCACAGCCGTGAACCTATGCTGCATACAACATATAATCGATCAGTTGAACTCTGAAGAGATGCCATATGTAGTGGAGGTGTTGGATGCTGTAAAGGCTTTCGACTCAGTCTATTAGGAATGGATGCACGATGCATTACTTGCATTTGGGATTGGGGAGGGCTTAATATGCTCAGTGACATTGTTATACACTAGACTGGTGACTAGGGTTAAAACTGGAGGCATATATCAGAAGTGTGGGCTATCCAGAGGGGTATTTGGCAGGGGCATAAATTCTAGCCCTGGAACCTATAGCCCTATATCTGAGACAGGAATACTCTGTCGCTGATATAATGGTTGTGGGATCCCAGCACCTTATATCGATGTATGCAGATGCGTTGTACTGGATCTATGTGAACTGAATCATAACTTAACCGTCATTTTGGAAGTATTAGATAAGTTTGCTAATTTATCAGGTATTTATTTTAATAGGCAGAAGTTGTGCCTTTTCCGTTTGGAAGAACTGCGGAAATTGACACCAGAGACTTGCCGGCACTAGGTTTGAAGTGGGAATCCCTTTAGGTTCCTGGGTATTCTTATAACACATGACCCACAAAGTATGCACACTGTGAATACGGTCAGGTCGGTGAGGGGGTGAAGAAGTCAAATGTCCTTTTGGAGTATGCTGCAACTTTCACAGATGGGACGAATAGTCCTGGTTAAAATGATAGCACTCCCGCGGTTACTCTATGCCTTCGCAAATGTACACTATTATGTAGTGGCAAGCTTTTTTGTAGCCCTGAACACCTTGATCAGGGGCTTCCTGTAGGGACACGGGCAACACAAGATTTTGCTACACACATTGACCAAGAGGTGCCAAGGTGGGGGTGTGCAATTGCCACGCTTGGAACTGTATTATTTAGCTGCACAACTTTGATTCATAGATAACTGGTTGTTGGATGGGCTCATGATGGAATCTAGGCTGCTATCACCCATGAATCGTCCGGTGTGGCTCAGAGATGTATGATGGGCCCGAACCTGCTGCCTTGCCGGACAGATGCTATTAATTAGACTGTGTAGACTGATCTGGAACGGAACACTGAAGGTACCAAAGGTGCAACATTGCTACTCACCACATGCCCCCATGACGATGGATACGTGCTTGAACGTCAATGAGCTTTGGATGGCTAGAAAATGGGAGGAGCTGGGATTGGCCACATGGAGTGACATGTATAGAGGGGGGCGCCTTCCAAGACTTAAGTGATTTAGAACATATGGAGGGTCTGCCCAAGGTCCAATTTTTGAGATATCTAAGGCTGGCGAGGGTAGCCAAGTCTAATTGGGATTCACGGCCAGGGGAGCCTGAACCTGATCCATTTATTTCTACAATGTATGAGCTTGATGATGGGGGATGTCCGGTTTCCCGATTGCATGAATATTCGCTGGATAGAGTCGGTACCCGAGATATGCACCTGAAGGTATGCTGGGAGAGGGATTTAGTATGTGAATTGACTGAAGAACAATGGGATACAGTGTTGCTGGTTGTTAGATGAGTCTCAAGAAATGCAGCGTTTCCGTTCAGTACAGCTCAATGTACTCCATCACATTTACATGACCCCTAGCCGAATAGCCAGATTTTACCCAGCAGTGTTACTGACTTGCCCCTGCTGTAAAGCTGACACACCAGACCTTCTACACATGCTTTGGCAATGCTCCTGGACATGCATCTTCTGGCATGAGGTATTGCAGTGCTCCTCTACACGCGTCTTCTGGCATGAGATAGAACATACATGTTGGAAAGCTGGAGTTACGTGCTATAAATTGACTCCAGACAAGTGCCCTCTGGGGATATATACCAGACCTTACAAATACAGACCTGTGTTTGAGCTGATGGACCTTGGTTGTATTCTGGCAAAGAGGCGTATAGCAATGTCCTGGAAACTGATTAGGGGCCCTCAATATAGTGAATGGCACAGTGAGTTTGGTTTACGGAGAAAGGCCGAAACAGCAGTTTGATGCATGTCTGTAAGTACGAGTGCTTGTGAACCTTCAGCAAACTTGGAAGCATGGAACGCTACATTAAAATATTATTACAAATGAAAATGAAATTAAATATATAAAATGTGATATCCATGTAATGAAAAACAAATTATATGATAAAATAAAATGAATTGAAAATACCGCACAGGATGTTGCAAACAAAAGCGAAAACCGCATCATGACAAGAAAGACATTTTTTTCATATGATAAACATCATTAGTGTTTACATTAAAGATAATTCTATCCACACTAAGACTTTTCGCAAACCTACTGAGGTTAATTCAGTGCTACATGCCAGCAGCAATCTTCAACTGTCATAAACCAACCACGTATCTTACACTGACCAGTAAAGGATACAGGTATAACCAACAAGGATACAATTGGTAGGCTTCTTCCAGATCCTCGAGGAGAAAACGGCTTAAGGTAGTGAAGTCAAACTAGACCTTCCAAATGATGCCACTCTATGACTACGCTACCCAGGCAGAGGGAGGAATCACTGGATAGGGCTTGGGAAGTCAGCCTAGGAAAAAATAAGTTATCATGAAGATGTGTCCCAACATTAATTCCCACGAATAGTTCACCAAATAGGACAACACTAACCTGTAGATGTTGAACTGAAAAGGCTCCGACAAAAGGTCTCTGAAGGTCTCTGAAGAAATTCAAAATAGAACCAATGAAAAAGGAGGGAAGGTTAGTCTAAAGTAATATGCACAATCACCTTCTAAATAAACAGTTGTCGACAGAACTTCCTTGCCCTTGTAGAACAGGAGATATTGCTCAGCAAAACATTCCAACACAAAATTAATCAGGATAAGTTTGAAATCCTCCTGTTGTTTCATCACAGGCGACAGGATTCAATCAGAGCGTAGCACAGCATTAACAGGTGTAAGAAATCATCCAGGAGATCTGCACGTTAATCCTCTAAACGTGGCTGCAAAAGTTTGTTGGAACTGTATGTGGATAATTACACGCAGCAAGGAAAGCCGCACGTTTGAATTCTTACACGCGGCTGAAAAATGCCAGGAAACCGCGTGTGGTAGATTTACATGCGGTAAGGAGAACCACACGTTGGTCTTTTTAGACGCGGCTACAAGAGTACCAGTAAAACCGAGTGTGGAATATATACACGCGGCCTTGAGAGCCGCATGTTGGTCTTCTTAGACGTGGCTGCAAGAGTACCAGGAAACTGCGTGTGGAATATATACACGCGGCAAGGAGAGCCGCAGGTTGGTCTTCTGAGACGCGACTACAGGAGTTCCAGGAATCCGCGTGTGGAGCATTTACACGCGGCAAGGAGAGCCACACGATGGTCTTCTTAGACGCGGCTGCAAGAGTAACAGAAAACCGCGTGTGGAATATATAGATGTGTCAAGGAGTTACGAGAATGCTGAAGAATTGCATGGACGCGGATCAAAACTTCTGGTACAAGACTCCATGTTTCAATCAGAAGCAGTGAACAACTTACAAACGCTGCTAATAAACGTAGAGTGGAAATCACGTGACATTCTCCAATCACGTGATACTAACGACGTGTATAATGCAAACACCGTTTTCCGGGCAATTAATCAAACAGCCTCCATCTAGAATAGAAAGGCTTTGAGGTTCGATGGGCATAATAAGACCTGTGAGAATAGGATGTTACAGGTCCAGAAGTATGTTGGGTGTTCTGACCCACGTTTGGACTATTATGCTACAACATTTGGTGCTGTGGGCTTAGGAAATCCAAGATGGCCGAAAAAGCCCACATGTGCGCCAGAATCTATGAAAACCGCGCAGTTTGTGCGCACACCAAAATGGTCGCCTGACTTGCCACCCCCCGGTGCGGGTGTGCTGGGTCAGAAGAGCCATGAGTGAAATGGGGTGCCAAAGAGAAAAACAGCAGTGCCTGTTCGCTAGAAAGCACTTTGAAAATCACCCTTTGTTTCTCTGAAGGCAAGCGCAGAATGCCCATTTCAAACATTGCAGAATATCCAACAATCTCACTGAACACCAGCAGACATTTGACAGAATAAAGTCTTGTGGGCATACAAAATCTGGAAAGAGGATGAGCCTAAAATAATGTTCATAGCAAAACTGTCTGAGCTGTGGATTTCAGCAGTTTAAGTAAATTTGGACTGAAAGACACTAAAAATCTAAATGTTTTAAAGAAATGAGTGACCTACTTTTGAGTGTCACATAGGTTTCAATTGTTTAAATGTCATAGTTTTAAACTTAGAATCAGCATTCTAGCTGCATGTGTAAAAATTGTTAGTTTATTTGAATGCAGAAAACTGGTTAACTAGAAGTGACATTAGCTGGGGCCTGGCTTAAGGAACTGAATTCTACCTGACATCTACCCCCACAGGAGTTAAAACCTGCTCAGCCACTCTTCCCCTTGCCAAAAGGAGTTGTCACCTCTCTGATTAGATTAGGGGTGGAGCAGCTACAGGGAGTTGAACAAAGGCCTGTCCTGGGCCCAGGCAGATGGTTTATTAGGGTAGTCGTAAATGGCTTCCTTTTGAACAATGAGCCTTCCAGGGCCCAGGCAGATGGTTTATTAGGGGGACCGTAAAATAGCTTCCTCTTGGCAGAAGCTGGGAGGGGCAGGGTCTCTGAGCTTGGCAGAAACTGGATAAACTGGTTTCTACACCATGTGACCTGGGAAACCACACCCCTTTGGGGCCAGAACATAAATCTAAAAAGATGGATCATTCATAGAGCGGACTTGTGAAAATTTTATAAGTGATATCATTATTCTTGTGATTTTTCTGTGCACATTTGAAGACGTGTTAGGACCCGGTAGTATGTTCAGGGGGGTTTTTAGCGGAAAAGAGGATATTACTCTAAATGTATGTATGTTAAAAACCTGACACTCCACCACCTAATGCCCACATGCTTTGCGAACATTGGTGTAAATGCGGGGACAAATCCAATATTGGTAACCCGACCAAAAAGTGAAATATGTTGCCATTTTTTAACCCAAGCCCCCAGGAAGAGCAGAGTTTGAACAGGGTATACCTCATGTGATATGTGATGGGTGCATGTAATTTCAAAGCACTGTGTATCTATGAAATATGTCTTTAGGTCAAATATAGATTTGTGTAATTTGACAGGGGAGTGTCCTTTCTGCAAGCCATTAAATGACATCGCTCTGACACTCCACTTCTTTTCCCCAATCAAGAGAGAAAGGAAAGCTTGACCAATGGGCAGTTGAGAGAGGGGCTGGCTAGTGATGCTGCACACACACCCACTTTCAAAAGACATAAAAAGAGCCACTGGAAGCTAGATAGAGAGATTCTATTCCACTGTCATGATCTCTGCTTCCAAAAGATCAGGACTTGCCCAACTCCCTTGGAAGCAGACCCATAACCCCGGTTCCGAGTGCCAGCCAGTCCCAATTGGGACCTTTTGGACCCTGTCCTGGCGCCAGTGGCACCAGGCTCATAAAGGTGCCCAGTCCCAGCGCTGGAAGCGCCGGGCTCATAATGCTTGGGTGGACTTACCTGCAGCAGACCATGCTGCTTACTTACCTGCCAGTTGAGCCCCTGATCCTCTTCTGTTTGGGACTACTTTTCCTGTTGGGTGGGGCAGGAGCCACTCCCTCGGTTCAGAACACTGGAACTCTTCTGGAAAGCAGGAACTCTTTTCTTACCTAGGCGAGGCTGTGGAAGGAGACACCTAAGCACTACAGGAGGCTATTTAAACCACACCCGATGGATGAATCTTGCTTTGCGTTATTCTGCATTCTCTGCAGCAGAACGCTCATCGTGTCTTCAGTGAATCCAGTCTTCAGCAGCACCTGTAAAGACAAAGAAAGAACAGGTTAGCACTACGGTCTTCAGTGGCAGCGCATCTCTTATCTGGTCCCTCGGCTGTCACCAACGCCTCGCGCTGCATTCCGGCATCTGAAAGACAAAGGCTTACCTACTCTTCGCATGCTCCGGAGGTCTTCACACTGCATTCCGGCATCTGAAAGACAAAGGCTTACCTACTCTTCGCATGCTCCGGAGGTCTTCGCACTGCATTCCGGCATCTGAAAGACAAAATCTTACCAGCTCTTCGCACGCTCCGGAGGTCTTCGGCGCTGCATCCCGCATCTGAAAGACAAAAGAAGGTGCGTTTAAAGACATTGGGCAACTTAATTACTCACGTGCCATTACTCCTTCCCACGCCGAATCCAGTGGGTATTCCAGCACCCTTCAGCTTCTCTAAAGCTCCGAACTTGTACCTGCAAGATAAAAGGGACAGTTAGTGCGCATCGTGAAGCAGGCTACAAGCGCTTACTTACGTGCTTCCAGGCGCTTCTATTCCTCACGCGGGTTCGATCCTCAATTCTCTTCAGCCCGCCATCCGCCATCGCCGGAATCCTGCAAAACAAGAGATATCATTACAAAAGACTTTTAAGACATTTGAAGTGCCCAGAACTTACCGTTCGTGCAGTTAACGATGGACAGCAGTCCTCTGAGGTCAAGAGGCCTGCACCCTTATCCAGTGAAGAAACTGGTTACGGCACCCTGCCCCGAGGCAGATGGAGAGCTCGGCGTTCACTTACCTAAGACATCTTACTCTTCAAGTCAGACATACAGTGCACAGAGGTCCAGCCCAAAGAGCCAACCGTGTGTTACACATCACCTTTGAAGATACGGCATTCACCCAGTCAAGACCGGCGCCTCTGCGGGAATCAGGTGAGCGTTACAGAACACAAAGCCGACCGCAAAACTCCCACCCAGGCGCTATGGAAACCTCGGATACCGACCAGCTAGCCCAGTTACTTGGGGAACTAAGAGCAGAAGTGCATGCAGCCTGTCAGGAAACGAATGCTCTAAGAAGGGAACTGATTATTTCCAAGGAGCGAACAGACGATCTCGCTAGACAATTGCTACAGTCACAAGCCGGACAAACTCCGTTACCGGCATCAGGGGCAAATCTTCCTTCAACATCCTCTACGAACCCAGTGCAGATCAACCTACCTGGGAATGTACCTCTGGCTCCGCCCGAACGATTTTCTGGTGACCCAAAGAGGTTTGCAGTATTTATTAATCAGTGCCGGTTGCACTTCTTATGCCGGCCAGCAGCCTTTCCAACTGATCAAGCTAAGGTAGCTTTCGTGCTTTCGTACCTTAGTGGCAATGCGGCAGACTGGTCGATCCCTCTAGTTAATCAAGATGATCCTGTTCTCCATGATTTTCAAGCTTTTCAGCTCAGTATGGAAAAACTGTTTGCAAGACATTCACAGGAGCAGGCCTTGGACAATGAGCTCCTTTCATTGCGACAGGGTAATCAAGACCTTTTGGCTTATATTGCGTCTTTCAACAGACTGATAGTGGAAACTCGATGGCCTGAGGACAAAAGGATTACGCTGTTTTATAGAGGTTTACGTGGAGAGCTCAAAGATGTGTTAGCCCAAGTAGTGAATCCCCCGCAAGACTGTTCGGACTATATTGACTTAGTCGTTCAAATTGACCACAGACTGCAGAACAGGAAGGCCGATCGTTCCAAGTTTGATGCTCGAGTATTTTCCAAATCACCAACTCCTACCAAAGGAGTAGACTCCGGAGAACCCATGCAAATAGGGGGCCTGAAAGGACCACTAACACAAAAGGAGCGGGAAAGGAGAAAACAGCTGCAATTATGCCTCTATTGCGGAAACTCGGGGCACTTTCTTCGAGACTGTCCGGTAAAACCAGCCAAGAAGGCAGTAGGAGCTGCAGTTACCAGGGTCACAAACTCTGAGCAGGGAAACGACCTCGCCCGACAAGAATAGAGGTCCTCTTGCCGAGCGTTAAAACCAGTTCCGTGACCTCGCATTTCGTGATACCTATGGTCCTCATTAGTCCTGAACATCCGGATCGATTACATGCGATTGAAGCTTACGTCGACAGCGGTGCCATCGGCAATTATGTGGATCATGAAATGGTTTTGAGGATGAATCTGACTCTTTGTCCAAAGGCTGTAAAGGACGTCATTACTACGGTGTATGGTACGGAGATAGCCTCCGGACCAGTAACGCATACCACCCAAGAAGTGACGCTAATAAGTCAAGATGGACACCATGAGAAGATCGTGTTCGATGTGATCAAGGCCCCTCAGTTCCAGATTATTCTAGGAATTCCTTGGTTAGAAAAGCACAATCCTCAGATCGATTGGCGAGCAAGAACGGTTCAGTTTCCAGAATGTGTCTCTACTTGTCACCCTCGACCTGGTGTTGCACTCGCAGCAATTTCCTCAGAGGCTCCCCAGTTAACTCCTGAATACCTAGAATTCCAAGATGTTTTCCGGAAGGATCAGGCTAACTCTCTACCTCCTCATAGGTCTTATGACTGCCAGATAGACCTGATACCTGGATCTACTCCTTCTTGTAGTAGAATTTATGCCCTCACGGAGCCTGAGAATCTTCACCTCTGACAATACCTGGATCAATACCTAGCGAATGGGTTTATTCGTCCTTCGAAGTCCCCTGCTTCCTTAGCTTTGTTCTTCGTTCCAAAAAAAGAAGGGGACCTTAGAACTTGTATAGATTATCGCGCCCTGAACCAGATCATCGTTAAGAATAGATATCCGTTACCTTTGATCCCTGAACTCCTGGACCAAGTCAGAAAAGCATGCATATATACAAAGCTGGATCTTAGAGGAGCCTTCCACTTGGTACGAGTAAAAGAGGGCGATGAATGGAAGACGGCCTTCCGCACCAAGTATGGGCTATTTGAATATCAGGTCATGCCCTTTGGACTTTGCAATGCCCCGGCCGCCTTTCAATATTTTATGAACAATGTCCTCAGAGAGCTCATAGATGTGTGTGTTGTTGTTTACATTGACGACATCCTCGTTTATTCTTCATCGGAAACTGAACATCGGAAACACGTGAAAATGGTCCTCGAGAGATTGCGTCAACACAAACTTTTCGCTAAGTTGGAAAAATGTGTTTTCAACGTGACTGAAGTTGAATTCTTGGGATTCATATTATCACCTAGCGGAGTGCGTATGGATTCAAAAAAGGTCGATGCAATTCTCAAATGGCCATCGCCATCCTCCGTAAAAGGTGTTCAAAGCATGTTAGGCTTCGCTAACTTTTACCGCAGGTTTATCCCTGAATTCTCTTGAATAGTCCAGCCCATCACCGCCTTGTTAAAGTAAAACAAACGTTTTGAATGGTCTACCGAGGCGGAACAAGCTTTCCAGAATTTGAAGACTAGATTTATCTCTGCACCGATCTTAAAACATCCTCGCCCAGAACTCCCCTACATCGTTGAAACTGATGCTTCGAGCCTTGCCATGGGGGCAGTTCTATCACAAAAGGACCCAGTAACCAATCAGTTGCATCCCGTGGCATTTTGGTCCCGCAAATTCTCGCCTCC